>NW_024412388.1:40142771-40257139 GCF_014898765.1 Herpailurus yagouaroundi
CTTCCTTCCTTCCTTCCTTCCTTCCTTCCTTCCTTCCTTCCTTCCTTTATTTTAAGCAGCTTAACTTTTGCAATTGAGTTTAGCTTATTTTCAAAAGTGATTGCTTTCATGATCTCATATAGTCTGTACTACACAAAGACCCCCAAATCAGCCTGATTCAGGCTGCCTCAGTCTCATCTTACAATCAATCCCTTTGAGCTATCTAATGGAGAAATAATTAAGAGTTGTTTAATTATGGGGTAGTCCTCTGAGAGGCAGGAGGATTAATTTCTTTCAAAGGAAAAACATACCTATTTTTACGCTTTACGTGAAGATGGGATGCTCACGTCCCTGATTGTTTGATGAGGCCACACCAGGTTGAGAGCTGTATTTGTGGGTTTGATTGATTTTTCTGTGCTATCCAGTTCAGCATTAGAATGTCAGACATTTACTCTTCCCTTGATGGACACCCTGACCTTGAACTGAGAAAGGTACTTTTTTTTTCCTCTACAGTTTTCTTGAAACCCAAACCTTCCCAAGAGTTTAGGATCAAATCATCAGCCATCCATTTTACCTTTTTTTTTTTTTTTTTTTTTTTTTTTAATATTCCATGAAGCTGTTGGGTTTCCTGAAAGACTGATTGGACCTGGCTTTTCTGCTCTCAGAATGCACCCCCTGATCCATCATGCCATCAGAAGTAGTGCTTTGTCTAAGTAGATCTTACAGACAAGGAACGTCGATTATTTTCTTTCTGTGGGAAGGCTGTCTGCCTTCTCTTCTCTACATCCGTTGCCCCACCCCCTCACCCACCCTGTGCTCACCCTGCATCAAAACGCTGCCAACACATTTGCACCCAGCAGTAACATGGGCTTCCGAGGCATTGTAGGATTCAAAATGCATGATGCCATGGCTGAATCAATAATTTCCATCCTCTACTACGAATGAAAATTTAATGTGCAAACCTGGGGATTTCAGCCCTTTCATTAAAGCAGTTTATTTGCCATACTAAAAATTAAGTTTGAGTGATAGGTTCTTTTATTAACTTTTCTTCCCTTTCCTAAAGGGACACAATGTTTAAGGTAAAAATCATATTAAAGGGGAGGAAAAAAGCAAACCCTTTTCATGTGCTGTTAATAGTCTCATCATTTATTAATTTTTTAAAATTGCTTTTCTGCCTTTCAGGCCACTGTTTACTTCTGCTTCAGTCTGCTTTGATAAGTGACATGAGATTTATCTCTTTGCTCTGACTCCCAAGAAGGAATAGATAACTTTCATATCTGGAAAAAACAAATATCTTCCTGGAAGCATGCTTTACAGAGATCTGCCCAGAACTATCTAGTACATGTTTGCAAGATATGGTCAAGTTTGTCCCTCCTTCTCACATTTCTGGAACATTTTTGAAGTGCTTTGTGCAAAACACAATACTTTTTAAAAACTTTTTGTTTAAGTTTATTTATTTATTTTGAGAGAGAGAGAGCAGGGGAGAGGCAGAAAGAGAAGGAGAGAAAGAACCCCAAGCGGGCTCTGCTGTGTCAGCACAGAGCCTGATGCAGGGCTCGAACTCACAAACTGTGAGATCGTAACCTGCGCCAAAACCAAGAGTCAGATGCTTAACTGACTGAGCCACCCAGGTGCCCCAAAACACCCTATTTCAAATGTAATGTACAACATAGCTGCAGGAAAACCAAGAGTTAATTGTTGTTGTTATATTTTAATTCCTAGGTTTTAATGATTAACTGCTAGATTCAGGGATAGTTCTAGAAAGCCCTAAGGGAAGGGTGGAGACTATAGTGAGGTGGAGAGCAATAAAAATGGCAGGTACTCATCAGCTACTACAGATTGTTTAAGCCCAGATTGTTGCCAGGTCTTCCAATTATTCAATAAAAACTGAAATCTAGATATTTTTAATGCCAAATCTGTCAATTTCTAAAGGTTGGAAACCAACTTAAAATTTTTAAAGCATAGGTAGTCAGGTCAAACAAAACTTAATAGTTGACCTGTGGGCAAGCAGTGTGTGGCCTCTGAAGTCAAATTTAAGTACAAAAACACTGTTTTGCTTATTGGACGTGAATGATTCATTCACCTCCTAGTGGAAGGTGCCCCCAAATGATGGTTCCCTGTTAACAACTATTCATTGTCGCTTTAGTAAGGTGGATGTAATGTAACTATGTGCCAATATCAAAGGCATATAGAGGGCAAGGCCAGGCCTCTGTCCTCAAAGAGAATACAGTCTTGGCATAGACACAGCATCAAAGCAGAGAAAGAACGTGATTCATTAATTAAGCCCCTATGAGTAGTGTGGATGACTGCAGATAACGTGCCTATCTGGATCAAACAAATACATTTTTTGGAAACATGTGTTACAGTGATGTCCTAGGAACATCTAGTACATGTTTGCAGACGTGACTACAGAGGAATTATTCTTTGGATTATAACTTGTTTAGTGGGAGAAAGTGGCCAGGCTCAGAGATGAAATGACCTGTCCAATGGCACACAAGTGACCAGCAGCTGAGCTGAGCTAGCATCTGAAGGGCCTGTGAAGGACTCTGCCACAAGAGGAGATGCTTAATATGTGAGCATATGCTTGAAATAATAATAATTATTTATTATAATTATACTACTAATAATAGTAATGCTACCTTATATTGAATATTTACTGTGTACCAACAGTATTCTAACCCCTTTACATGCTTGAGAGGATTGAATTCTTGAAACATCCCTAGGGCTAGATGCTTTACACACATGAACTCTACTTCTTAAGATAGCCCTGTAAGAAGGTGCTATTCTCTCCTTTGTACAGTTGAGGAAACTGAGGCCCAAAGAGGGTAGGAGACTTACCCAGGACCACATGGTTGGTATGTGAGATTTGGAGTAAAGAAAGGTGTTTTAAAAATAACTCTAGGGGCGCCTGGGTGGCGCAGTCGGTTAAGCGTCCGACTTCAGCCAGGTCACGATCTCGCCGTCCGGGAGTTCGAGCCCCGCATCGGGCTCTGGGCTGATGGCTCAGAGCCTGGAGCCTGTTTCCGATTCTGTGTCTCCCTCTCTCTCTGCCCCTCCCCCGTTCATGCTCTGTCTCTGTCTGTCCCAAAAATAAATAAACGTTGAAAAAAAAATTTTTTTTTAAATAACTCTAGCAGTAGGCTGTAAGTATTGGAAGGTCACACTGTGTGTTTGCTCAGCAGCACGTGCATTCTATGAGATTGTTTGGGTCTGTATTTGGCTCTGCACACACAGATAATACTCCCTGGCATGGGAAGGAGATATAAAAAGCAAACAAATTGTGTGGTTCTTCCAGGTTCTTCATTAAACAGACTTGTGGTTTGGGACTTCTGCCATCAACCTGAGTACAGACCTAAGTTCAGGTCTTTTCTTCTTGAACCCCTGCTTTGCAGGCTCTGTGCTAGGTCCTGGGATTTAGGTGACCCAGAGATGGCAGTGCCCTAGACTTTCTCCCATCTACATGTGTTAGAGAGGCACAGAGCATGGACCGTGGGCTTACATGTCTAGCCTGCCAGACCAGCCTGGCACTCCACTTGGGAACGTGGGTCTTTTCTTAGGATTTCAACTCTGAACACAGTGGAGATGATTTGCCCCATTTAGAGTTTTGAGAGTGCTCTTTGTTGAGCTTTTTTCCTCACTTGTCTCCAACAGAGATCACGTTAGACTTTGGGATGTATTGGGTGAAATGACTGTGGGTTCTGGAAAATGATTCCCGGTACTCCTTTTGACTCCACAGTGGATGCCTGTCCCAGTCCTGGGCCCTCTCCTCTCTCCATGGGTTCTAAAACAGCAGCTTCTGAATTCACACTGTAATTTCAGCTGCTTACTAGGAAGCACTTCATTGAATCCAGCTGTAGTGGTCCAGCTCTTTGTCGCATTAATTAGTAACAAAGAAAATTAGATGTCTGTAGTACCTTCAAAAGAGATATCTTTACAAAAAGTTTGGATTGATATTCGAATTACACTGAGAACCTTCAGTAAAAAGTGATCCAGAGTGTAATTTGAGGGTTTGGAATCATGCCCAGTAAATCTTTCAGAATAGTGGGACACCAGTTTGGATTTTGAACCTGAGTTCGAGGAGCAGAGGAGTAAAGAAGTGTTCACTGCTCTGCCTCCAGAAGCTCCTGTCTCATGGGGGGCACAAACATACAGAGAATCTTCTCTAATGCAGTGGGATGGGGCGCGGATGGGGCGCTTATGGGGCTGCAGGGCTGCCCGTTGGTTTGGGGTGGAGGAGTGGGAACCCGGAAGCTATGCAAGGTTTGAGCAGGAAAGGGACTTGGTCAAAGCAAAGTTCCAAGAAGGCTCATCTGGCGATGGTGTGTCACCTGCGGTGTTGGACGGATGAAACCAGTGGCTTGCAAGCTGTAGTGGTAGGTTTTTGTCAGCCTAGACACTGGTTTTCATTAGCTCTTTAGGAGCTGTTCTTACTCATTTTAAAAGCAAGGCATGCTTATTTATAAATAATTTGGAAAGCACATTATCATATAATGTGGCAGTATCAGCCATTCCCAACTCAATACTGTTAACGTTTTTATATATTTCCTTCCTTTTCTCATTGCATTACAGGTTTACAAATGATTTTGTGTCTTGTCTTTTTCAAATAATTACATTAAGCTATTACTCATATTAAAAAAATACGACTTTAAAGAAAACATTCCCAGAGCACAGCTCTTGTGCAAACTGGAGGTGTGAGTGCTTTCAGGACTGGAGCAGGAAGGAGGGGACAAAAGGCTGCTTCTGCCACTCGGAGTGAACCCAGGAGGGTTGGCACTCAGTCAGGAGAGGGGCTGTGAGAGTTAAGAAGGAAGCTTTATCACAAGGCAGCAGCCCAGCTCCAGAGGGAGAAGGTGCATTGAGTAAGGGCTTTTCAGAAGGAAGAAACTTCCCATCACTGGGAAGGAAAACAAACTGAGCTCCTGTCTTCAGGCCTCTCTGTACCATGATGCTGCTTAGCCATTTCTCTGTTCTCGCTTTATTCTTCTAATAGCACTAACGGTGCCTCCAGGGGATCTTTCCACACTTGAGTTTTGCAGGTTCCAGTATGACCCTCCCACTTCTTCCTCTTGCCAGGGGTCATTGGGGCGCTAGGCCTCCCTCCCTCGCCCTGCAATCCACCTGCCTTGCTAGAGGCCTCTGTTCCGCTGAAGCATCTTTTCTTTGCACTCGGCATAAGCAATTATTTCTCCTATCACTGCTCTTAATGCTTCCCAGAGAGTTGGCAGATCATGTTTTGCTGACGGGTATCACCCCACCCAGAAATGATAGACTGCCTCCCTCAGTCTTATTAATAATAAAAAAGGCATTTTTCTCTCCTCCCCCATTACAGCTATAGTCAGAGCAGTGTGGGAGCACTTCCCCCACCAAGGTCAGCAGGGGAGGCTGGATCACTGAATCCCCAAGGACCCAAGAGAGGGCACATAGCCACAGCAGTGGAAACTGGAGACTCGTTTACCCCAGTTGTACCAGGCTGCTCTTTCTCTCCAGTGAGAGCTTCCGTTTGCCTGCTCTGCTTCCCGGTGCCCTGCTAACTTCCTCTGAGTGAATGATTTCAGATACAGGTGTAGGAGTTTGAGAGAGAGAACTAGAGCTTCCCTGCTCTCTCTGCCCAGTGAGGCTGTTACAATTCCAGTATCTCTTGAAGGTTGTCCACAGTGTCCTGGGTCTGGATTGCAAAAGAAAATCAGACAGGTACAGGTTAAGATGACACCTTATAGTGCTACCTTATATTGGTTTCAGAAGTGTGTGGAATGGGACTTGGGGGCTTTAGTTGTCTACAAGTGTGAAAGAAGCCAACAGTAGGATGTGAGCTGCTTTTAAAAAAGCCAGTGCACCTTGGCTGTGTTAGGAGAATTGTAGATTCCAGATCACAGGAAGTAATGCTGCTTTCTTGTGCACTCTGGTCAACCTGTCCTTGGTGTCTGTGTCCCATTCTCAGCTCCACATTTTAAAGAGACCTGACATTCTAAGGATTGTCCAGAGGCACATGAGGAAGATGGCAAAGATGATGCCATACTCAGATTCACCCACAGTGGTTGGTTTTTGTTCTCTAAGGGAAAAGAAGTCTGCAGTGATTCTGAAACTCAATCCTATATTTCAAGAATCTAGGAAGAGACCCTGTGCAGCTATCAGGGTAGAACATTTGTCTTGGATAGTAGTGACTCTCTGTTAGAGACATTCAAATGGAGTCATCAGGGATGATGTAGAAGAGATTCCTATACCAAACTAGAGTCTGATCTAAAGGTCCCTTTGAGCTCTCAGATTCTGAATTTTTGTGTGGTTCCTGGACTTCAACTCTTCTATCCAGTATAGTAGCCACACATGGCTATTTAAATTTGAGTTTAAATTAATTAAAATTAAGTCAAATGAAAAGTTCAGTTCCTCAGTCATACCAGGTACATTTGAAGTGCTCTGTAGTCACATGTAGTTAGTGGCCACCATATCAAGCAACACATTTTCATGATCCTAGGTTTGATTAGACAGCGCTGGCCTAGAACATCAGTGGCCGTGGGGAATAAGGAATCTCTTCTCTATGGCTATCATGAAGCCCCAGAGAAAATCAGCTGGTCTGTCAAAGATCATAGAGCCAATCCCTCTTCCCTTCCCTTTTGTTGTCCATTCAAAAGAGCTCTGAGTTAAGATGAAGAGTCGGTCAAGTCCCAGCTCTGTCAAAAACTCCCAGAATGACCTTGGGCAACTTACTTTACTTCCCTGGATGCATTTCCTCATCTGCAGAATGGTTCCTTCCAGCTGCAACAATCTAATAAAATACTATAGTGTGATCTTGTCAGCTTGATAACTTTCCAGAGAAAGTAGCAGTTTGTGCCAAGCACACAGCTTTTATTTCACTGTCCACGTTAGCCTGGTATAGTGGAAAGATCCCAGAACTTGGAGTCATATCCAGCTTTGTCTTAGTTTGGCTATGTGACCTTGGACAAGTACTTGATCTCACTGAACCAGAATTAGTCATCTAGAAAATGGAACGAATAATATCTCATGGGTAATCATGGCTTATAGTGGGGTACTCAAGTAATGCTTCCCAGAATGATGACAAAAGTGAATAGGGTTATCCCTAAGGTGAAAATTACATGACAGGAGAAGACTTTTTCCCATCTGCATGTTTCAGAGATGTACATGCTTCAAAGATGCATAAAAAAATAAAGAGTCTGAGCCTTACTAAGCCTTAGGCAGCACATATAGAGGCTTTGTATCGTAGGAAGTATTATGGAGCTCCCAGGTGGCTACAGTAATCTTATCAATCTTTCATATAGCAAGAATCAGGATTTGCAGTTTAGTGAGAAGACTGAATGTCTTCAGCTCTGGGTCTGAGACCATCTCTTCCACTAACCGGGCCATGAAACCGTTAGCATATCTCTACCTTCTGGAGGCCACTAGATGGACAGAAATATCCTTGTACTAAGTAAGCTTCTTTGGAATTTAATGGACTTTGTTAAAGTTGTAGACATATGAATATATCACCACACCATAGAAATATTTATCCTGCCTACTGTATGCCAGACACTCTCTTGATATTCTTGGATACTCTTAAACTCCACAATGGGAGACACAGTGATAGCTGCTGCTGTTGAAATGTATATCATCTATGGAGTTTAAGGAGATAGCAGTCATTTGTGCCTGGGCCTCAGAGAAGAGATAGCATTCAGACCAGGTCTGTAGGGATGAGCAGGAGTTCATTTTGACATCATGATGAACAGATAGCAAGAACAAAGATAAGGAAGTGGAAACTTTAAGTGCATATTCTGAAAACTGACCTTTTTTAAATTTGAACTGAGGCATAGAGTACATGGAGAGTTAGCAGGAATTGAGAAGTTGGTCCAGATCGCAGAGGACATTGAATGCTCAAATGAGGGATTTGAACATCCATCACAAGGTGTTGGAGAACCATTGAAGGCTTTGGACAGGGAGAAGTGGCACAATCAGAGCTCATTAGAAACATTACCATCAGGTCTTGCCCCTGATAAAAGAATATCATGTATCAGGTGACAGGTGGGGGAAGTTTGAGGAGTGGGGCCACATAAGCAGACACCTGTTCTGCCTGTGGGCAGGGCTGCAGCCACAGATACAGGGAAAGCTGATCCTCACAATCAAAGCTGTTGTTTCTAGGAGCCAGCTGGCTTCTTTCTTCTCTCCCTGCTCCTGGAGGTGGGAATCAGAGGTACCTGCAAGGGTTTGCTCCTAGAAGGCCCTGGCAGCACCAGAGACTGTTCTCAGCTGCCATTCTCCTGGTCTCTTTGGAATGAATCTCCCCCAGGGATCTATGTGCTCTGGGGAGTTTATGCTCACTCAGAGAGTAGGGTGTTACAACAGATTGGGGAAAATCTGCAGCTTGATCTTTTGAAATGATAGGTCTCTGTGTGTGTCTCCTCTGCTAGACTAATAGTCCTACATGTCAAGGATGGCTGTTTTCATCTCTGTACCAACCAGTGTTTCACATAAGGCCATAGCAATTATATCAGAGCTGTTTACTGAGCAGTTCCTATGTGCCAGGCATAGTGCCTAGAAATCTTATATGTATTAGCTTGTTTAATGCTCCAAGAACTCTGTTAGAAAGCTTCGAAGCTATGTTATTCAAGTGATATACCTCAGAAACTTAAGTGACTTGCCCCAAGCTTACACAACTAGGAAGTGGTCAGGATTTAAATTCATATCTTTCTAGCCCCAAAGCCCCTTGCTCTTAACCGTTTTCTCTTTTCCATTCCAGAATAGATGCTCAGTGTCAGTTAAAGTAACATAAACAAGAACTTCCTTGGAACAAAGGCCTGTCTCAAAATAAAGTTTCCTGATGCTCTAACTTGCACCTATCAGTGAGAGAAACCCACAGGATAAGAGGCAATGAGAACAGGAAGGATGTTCCTAGTGTGTGGAGCTAGAATAGAAATAGGAGAAGGATGGAAACTATAGAAGAGCCAGGTTTGAACACAGTTGAAGGATGAACTTACCAATAGTCAGTGATGGCCAGTGATGGGGCAGAGCACCTCATGAAATAGTGAGCTTCCTATGTAATGTATAAGGTGGGTGGCCAGCTGTCTGAGATCTCAGCCAGAACTTTTCAGGCCACCTCCAGCACCAAGTTTCTGTGAAGCAGATTTCAAGGATAGTGCTTGCTGCTGGTATCACCAATGGCACCTGTCACCTTTATTTCCACTTACCATGAACCACAGTGGTAGAGATTAGCAGTTTTGTGAATAGAATGCCTAGCTCATGGAGACATCCAGTCAATGATAGAGATCCTTATTATGATTTGAAGGGACCTAACAAGTAATGCTCTTGTTTTCCATATCCTGTAAAACCACTGTAAATCAGGTGAGAGATAACACAAAAGAGAAAAGCATATTGAACCCTAAGGTCACCTTTAATACAGATTATGTCCTGGATGGATTTCCTGAACACAGTGGACTTCCTAACACATAACCCCACACTTTGACAGACTGACATACCATGTTACAGGGACTTTGGACCCCACAGGCCTCCTGCTCTCATCGAACGGATCCTGGAACAGAAAGTGTGCTTCCAGCTGGTATCTGGCTGTCAGAAGGGAAGAAGTACACAGTGGCTGAGGCTTCTGTGCCTATTGCCAGTATTGAAACTTGTTCAGAATCGTCACTGTACTTCCCCTGGAGAAGAGAGGTGAGGGGGTACCAAGAATCCTAGACTGCTACCGCAGGGGGCTCCCTCCACATGGAAGCTAACACTGGAAGTGGGAGATGAGTAACCCCTTGCCAGGAACAGCCCTCTGAACTGCACTCTTCATTTATCTGTTCCCTTCCTCACTGGACCTCGGAGTGCTTGAAGCACCAGGCACCCAGCACAGCTCGGCAGACAGGAAGTGTTCAGAAATGAGAGGAACGAATGAACTCCCATCTTCTAATGCTGGTATTTATTAAAGGAGCACCTTTCGAAAGCAGAGAAGGATGCCTTTTCTTACCTTACCAGACTCCCAGCACCCTAAACCAAGCCTTTATCATGTTTTCCGAGTCCTCTCCCTTTTCTGTACCACGGCAGGTTAGACAAGGGGCAAGGTATTGCCAGAGGATTCAGGAAACGTTTTACCCAAGGCCATGCTGTTCCCCCATCCCTGCCCAGGCCAACCCCCATGGCTGTGAACAGGTGAAGGAACCTGCGAGGAGAGTGCTGTGTGGGAGGTGCAGCCCCCAGCCGGGGTCCTGCTGCCCCATCTGTGATGAATGATAATGCTGCTGCACCACCTTGATGAGAGTCACTGACAGCAGACTTGTGAAGTCACATTGGAAATTGGGAAGTACTTTACTTTGTGATATGGAAAGTACAGTGGAATCTGTAGAAATGTGCTAGAGGAAATTCATGGCAGTCAAGTGGTAACAGATCACCCAGACCCCACCAGGCTGACAGGAGGAACGTGGTGCCTCTATAGGTGCTCACTGGTGGTATCCCAGATGTTTGCTTGTGTGGTAAAATTGAAAGGTGTGTCCCAGTGGGTGCTAGAGTCCCACACTGCCCACAAAAGCCTGTAGTACTCACTGCGTAGTAATAAGATAATAACATTTACTAAATATCTACTAAATTCTAGGAATGTGCTACCCCTGTTTAAATCTATTATCTCACTTCTTTATAATAACCCATCAAAGGAAAATTGTCCCCCTTTATACCAGTAGAGAAACTGAGATTTATCAAGATCAAATTACTTGCCCAAGTAATAGCTAGTGAGTGTGGGAGCCAGCTCACAGTCAGGGCTGTAAACTCCACACTGTACTGTTACTCTTGCAGTGGGTCAGGGTTACTGTAAGCCTGCAGGGATGGGGAGTTTGGAGGCACTGCAAATCTTTTATCAAGGTCATTTGTAAAGTCACCTGCCTCTGGGCCATCCTAACCCAGAGCTAGAGGAGTGGCCTCTGTATTCCCAGCTCTTTCTGAGCTCCAGAGCAAGATCAGTGCCAGCCTAGAAATGCCAGTCTTGTCTTCAAACGTTCTGGATGAATGGAGTGAGCAGGATCCTGAGGGACTGAGGCATGGGATTCTCTAGGGCACTGCCTTTAGCATTGGAAGCCCTGGGCTCTAGGCCACTAGTTTAGTGGGGTTAACACACCAGCAATGGCTGGCTGTCTGCAGGGGCTAGAAGTGGATAATTTTTGAGAAATGTTTCAGCCTAACAAAGGACCTGACCCCTATAGTCACTCAGTTAGGATTTCATAAATGTATGAGGACACTTGAAAAGTACAAATACCAGGAATCAGCATTTGGATATTAAATGTAGGGAGATCCTTTTTCTGTCATTTTTGCCCATACCTGTTTCTACAGATTTCCTGGATGGAAGACTAAGATAACAAGAGACTTAAGTTTTTCAAATAGAGGAGAAAAAGTAAGCAAGAGTTAGGTTTGGTGAATTATCAAGGTGCTGCTGTTCACCTTTGGCACTTGTTACTGCTCTGTGGCAGGAATTCTGCCTGGGTAAGATTCTGCCTCCATCAGAATCATCCTTTGAGGAAATGGTTTTGGTTCTGTCATTTACTTTCCAATGTCCACCCCTTTTCCCCAGCAGGTATGTGCTAAGCCTGCTCCCCTCTCTACCCCAGCTCTGGCTGCCCAGACCATTGGGTATCAAGGTCATTATTATCCATTGTGCATTTATTGAGTGTCAAACAGGCATTGCACTAAGCCATTGACCTTCATCGTCTTATTTGTCCTCACACCAGAGGAGGGCTATCATTAGGCCGCCATGCCCTGACCCCACCACACACCCATCTCAGCTCTGTCTTCTTTCTGGCCCTTATAACCCTTAACTAAATCCTCCCCTTCACTGTGTTCTAGTCCCAGCTATACAACCCTAGAATAGCACACATCTTACAGCATTGTGAAAATTGGTCCATATTGTGTACCATTCTTCCATTCAACTCATGTTTATTGGGTACCTTCTGTATGTTGTATATTGTCCCCATTGGACTTGGAAATCCTTTAGGGCAAGAGACCACTCCGTGTTCTTTCTTGTTGTGCATCCCCAGCACACAGCACTGTGTCTGGTTCATAGTAGGTCCTCGGGAAGTGTTTGCCAAGAGAAAGCCTCTACGTGGCGTCTACTTCTAGAACAGTCTTCTTTCAGTCCTTCCAACCTCAGACACTGGGAAATGGGAAACCTTCCCCTTAGCTCTTAGCTTAGTAGGGAAACACAGCTATGCTTCTGGACGCTTAACTCTTGGTGATCCCCCTAAGTAGAGGAATCCAAGCTGCAGTTAACTCCAGAGTCATTAATTCCTACATCATTCATTTTGTTCTGTGGATATATTCATTTATTCTTTCACTAGATGCTTAGCATTCTGCAGGTATAAGGCTCTGTGCTGGGAGCTAGAGCCACTAAGGTGAATAAGATACACCACCCCTACACACACACACACACACACACACACACAACCATGACCTCAAGGAGATCAGCAGTCTAGACAGAGGGATGGTAAATCAAGGTCAGAATGGGTTAAGTATCATGGGTATGGTTCACTGAAGAACACTGCTAAGGGGCTTTTTAGGAGGAGGTAAGATCAGGGAAAGCTGCCTAGAGAAGATGGCATTGGATCTGGGCCTTAAAGAAAAATAGGATCAGGGCCTGAAAAAGTAGGTGGGAAATTTTTCCTTGTAAGACATAGAAGTAGGAGGGTATGTTTTGGGGGAGCACAAATGTCATACAGGTTATTAATTTGTCAATAATTGGCAGGGGTTAGACAGGGGTAACTCTCATTACCATGAACATATCACTACTTGTTTTTCTTTCCTTGTCCCTACCACTCCCTCCTCATGTCTAAAACATAGTTCTGCTAGATTATAATCTGAAGGACTTTGTTCTGTAAAGAATGGGGGTAGGAGAGCCTTGTGTGGAGTGATGCTCTGTCCAGTCACATGAGATTCTTGGTCCTTCAGCTCCCACTCCCCAGGGACTCCATGTAAAGGTCCCTTTGCCTGTCAGCCCTGTGCTGGAGAAGAGCCTACAGAGGCCACCCCCTCAGTTTCTAGAAGAGGTAGATACTGCAGACAGTCTGCCTTGCTCCATCAGCAGGAGGAGACCAACGAGGCAGATTAGTCACTCACATCATTTTATCTGTTGAGTCAACATCTATTTTTAGGTGTGGAACCCATAAAGGGACTCGGCATCTCTGTCATGGAAAGGGAGAGAGTGCCAAGGGTGAGGGGGTCTGCTCATCCTTCATTCCTCTTTGCTAGGTACACTGCCAGACCCTTTCTCAGAAGCAAGTTCTCCTCCACTGCTGGAGCTTTAGTTCTTGATGCCAAGGGTCCAGTTTAACATGTACAATTTCTTTTGTACGCATGCTTTTGTGTGTGTACCACACACGCACGCACACATCCATGCACATGCACACTCACTCACCCCCAGAGTCTTAGCAGATCTTGTAAATTGGATATATGGATTAAATAAGACTCCCAACTGAAAAATGCTAAGGCATATAGGTCCCTTCCTGTCCAACATTGTCAGATGTGCTCTGAAATGACTGTTTTCATCATCTATTCTGAGCCATAACCGCCCCAGAAATAGCTTTAGCAGGAAAGTGCTTTTGTTAGACTAGCTGTAAATTATATTTCAAATGTCTGATGTTGTTTTCTTAAAAAATAAATAAATAAGTAAATGAAAGTCTAAAATTAATGACTGCTGGGGTTTGCTTTGCTTATGTGTACTGCTACAGATTTGGCTTCTTGCAGATGGAATTTCAGATCTGTTTACACTTCTGTGTTAGCTTTTTGGGGGAAAAAAAGCAGTTGAGAGATCTGGGAGGACAAATTTACAAAGTCGAACTTATTATAACCATCCGTGAGGCTCGCTTCCTTCTTCCACTGCCCTCTCCCTCCCTCCTTTCCCCTCTGCTCTCCTTTCCTTGATTGTAGTTTTGTCTGCTCTTCCTCCACGTTAGAAGGTACCCGGTTCTTGCAGATGTTATGACAAGATCATGTATCCAGTATCACAAGCAGATGTTCATGAAGCCCCATTTCATTGCACTTTGTCATTCAGCGAGAGCAGACCTTGTGGGAGCAGATTGGAACAACACAGAGGATGGGACATAAAAAATCTTGCAGAGAACCTGATCGCTTTAATGTGTTGAAGACGAAGGGCTTGGGGGTGGGGAGGGTGGCAAGGAGAGAAATCTGCAGAGCAGAATTTCATGGAGGGTTGTTTTTTTTTTTTTTGGTTTATTCAAAGATTATTATGTGTTAGATACAGTAAATCATCTATACACCCACATCCAGGAGGTAAATCTTCAGAGCTCCATGCGTGGGTCGTTCTGCATTTAATAGCTGCCATACAGTAGCTATTTTGTTCTGCACTTAGAGACCCTTATCTGTGCATTTGTTTTAAGTTATCATCACCTCTCCTTTTGTTCCTCTGTTGCCGTTCTCGGGATTCGTATTACGATTACAAGAGTAGCTAAGAATCTGAACTACTGAGATATTTAAACGGCACCATGAGTTCGAATGATAGACAAGGGGCTGTCATCTCAGTTGTTGACTCAGACTCTACTCAGAGGGTGTTGCCTGTAATGGATTTAGCTCCTCTTGCCTTTTCCTAGGTCTCATATGCCCGTCCGAGCTCTGCCTCAATCAGGGATGCTAACCTCTACGTTAGCGGCCTTCCCAAAACCATGACCCAGAAGGAACTGGAGCAGCTTTTCTCGCAATATGGCCGTATCATCACCTCTCGAATCCTGGTTGATCAAGTCACAGGTTAAGTGTTTCTTTGTCATTTCTTTCCTTGTGTCTCAATGCCACAGCCAGTGCCCTGTGACCCATAGGAGCAGAGAGATAATGGTTACTTAGGGTAAAGGGTATGGATCATGCGCAGACAGATTTTTGACCTAAGAGAAAGATTTCTTATCAATCAAATGCCCACATTTAAAATGGGCCATCTTAGGAGGTAGATCTCCCATCATGGGAACTGTTCCAGCAGCAGCTAAACTACTTGGCAGGGCTATAAAGAGGATTCGGGCATCAGGTTGTGAGTGGGACTGAATGACCTTCAAAGTCTCTTTCAACCCTTAACCAAGTAACATTACTTTTGTATGTGAAAAGAACCTGTGTTAGAGCTCCAGCTCCAATGATATCATTATAGAGCTAGAGGGAACCGCATGCTGCCTCATTTCACACGTGAAAAAAGAGAGGTCTTAAGTGGGGGATCTGACTTCTGCCCAGCTAGTTAGTGGCAGTGCAGGGACATGAACCCAAGACCTGGTACTGTGGTACTTTGTCCATAATAAAGAAAGGCATCCACCACCTCTCAGTAAGAAATGTAAGGTAACCTGGGTTGCATTTTTATTGACAAAATGTTTTCACCTACTCTCCATTTGATCCCATTTTAAAACACCCCCTGAGAGCATTTCAGCGTGTGTTTCTCATTCGACTCCTGCAATAGACCCTTACTGAAGCCAGCTCTGCCCCAGACACTGTACAGAGGGACACTGGGGGCCTGAGATGAAGGAGGCACAGTTCTGTCCTTGCAGGACTCCATTATGATGAGCACTTGCTGGGGGCTGTCCAGTGTACCACGGGGGCTCAGGAGAAGGTGTGCTGTGCCTGGGTGGGGGGAGGTTGCTGTGAAGGCTACATCAAGGAGGTGATATTTGAGCAGGGTTTTGGATGATGGATTGAGGTTATCTGGCACAAAGAGGGACAGAAAATTCTAGGTGGACATGATGTGTCCAGTAGAATAGGTGGATAGGACATGTCATAAGGCATGGAGTCAAGGAAGAACACAGCCTGTTCAAGGAATATGTTGTGGTTCAGTATGGCTGGCATGAGACTCAACAGGGGATTTGGGACCACATCATCAGGAGCACTAAATGCCATGCTAAGAAAGTCTAACTTCATCTGTATGCAACATAGAGCCATGGGAGGATTTTTTGTGGGTTTTGTTTGTTATTCTGTATGTGGAGTGGGAGGCAGTGAGGAACAGGTACCACGCACAAAGTAAAGAATTGAAAAGTTACAAAAAATGTGTAAAAGATGCTTTGAAGGGGTGTAATGTGGTCAGAGTTTGCTTGTCAAACAGATTACATGGTTGCTAGGTGCAGAGGGCACATTGCAGGACTAGAAACTGGACAGTGGGTGATGGGTTAGAGCAACTAGAAGGAGACGAGAACTGAGCAATCTGGTGTAGAGGCTGGAATGGACAGATGTGAGAGGTGTCTGTGTTCTGTGGGTGGGCAGCACCTGCCCAGAGCCATGATGGAAGAAATGCAGGCAGATGCATTTTGATGGGTGAGAGAGATTCTGGGATACTCAGCCACTGGAGGTCCATGGGGCCCAGCCCATCTCTTCTCAGAGATACTTACCAATGTGCTTTGTTCACTCTTTATGAAGGCTCTTTCTCTTTCCCTAGGAGTGTCCAGAGGGGTGGGATTCATTCGGTTTGACAAGAGAATCGAGGCAGAAGAAGCCATCAAAGGGCTGAATGGCCAGAAGCCCAGCGGTGCTACAGAACCGATTACTGTGAAGTTTGCCAACAACCCCAGCCAGAAGTCCAGCCAGGCCCTGCTCTCCCAGCTCTACCAGTCTCCCAATCGGCGCTACCCTGGCCCGCTTCACCACCAGGCCCAGAGATTCAGGTAGGCACACCCATGGGGGAAAGAACGCTGCTGCACATGTACAGAGCTGGGTGGGGGCCAGGGAAACCCACATCCCAGAAAGATGGGACAAGCATAAGAACCTCTGTCCCCAGGAATCACTGTGTGAAGCTCCCTACTGAACCTCAGTTTCCACTACTGTTAAATGGGATGGTCCAACCAGATGCTCTACCAAGCCCCCTTTCAACTTACGACTGTGGCTGTGGTGAAACTTCAGATTCTTGGATTAAAACAAAATGTCTACATTTCATCAAACAAGAAGGTGTTCTGTTTCAACAAGTTAAATCACAAACAAGTGACCACATTCAGTAGCTTAGACTTAAGGCAGAGGGAGTGGCTTTTAACAAAGTCAAAGAAAAGTGTAGGCCAGGAGACAGATGATGGGTTGTTTGGCCTGTCCCCCTCTTTCTTCTACAGGTAACTCTGTTGGGTTGAGGAAGGGACAGGTACTCTCTTTTGTGTTAACTTCACTCTGACTGTTAAGTCAGTAGATTCTGGGACAAGAAGGAAGATTTTGTCTAAGACTTACTAGTGTTTCCTTCAGGTACCAAACCCTCCCGGTGCAATGGGGGCACTTCCCTTCTCCTGGGACATTTCTGAAAGGCAGGTTTCACTCCATGAAGGCAGTCTTACCTTGACTGCCTTTATTGTGCAAGAGTTAAGAATATTCTTGACCTACTCGTAATAATTCTAAATAATGATTTTATTCCACCCATGCCCCAACTTCCTTTTAATGAAAGGGTTTTTCTCCTTTTCACACATCACATGGGAAGATAGTAGGCCCTTCCATCTGGCCATGATGAGGAGAAAATCAGCCTTAGCAGTGTCCTCCCATGCCCTGGGAATTTGAAATGGTTAATGATTTCATGAGGAGTCCAAGTCATCTAATTTTTATTTTGTGTGAGAGCACATGCAGTATTTATGTAAAAAGCCTTTCCAGCAGGCTTCTAATGGTGGAAACTATGGTTACTACTGCCCCATGGTGTGAATAGCTTGTCCCCAAGTAAAATACTGACCATGACGGAGATTACAACATAATGGCAGTTTGCTGGGAGGAGCTTTCAGGTTGCAAACAGTCAGCTCATTGTAAAAAATCTTAACCCCAAACTCCTCCTTCCCCCTCAAAAAAATGTGTGTGGTAAGAAGATTTAGTTAATGTAGCTAGATTAAGAGAAAAGATCTATCCTGATAATGCCTTGTGCATGCGCGTGTATTCCTTTTATTCACAAGTTTAATTGCAGTAAAAGGTGAATTGTAATAAAAGGTGAACAACTTAAGAAGCTGCCCCCTTTTAACGGTCTCACACACAATATAAAATGAAATCCACACAAATGTTCTGAGAGGAGGGGTGAGTGGG
This sequence comes from Herpailurus yagouaroundi, assembly GCF_014898765.1. Classification (NCBI taxonomy): domain Eukaryota; kingdom Metazoa; phylum Chordata; class Mammalia; order Carnivora; family Felidae; genus Herpailurus; species Herpailurus yagouaroundi. Next base: position 40,160,718 of record NW_024412388.1, read on the forward strand.
ATTAATTCAGACCTTGAAAGAAAGGGAGCTTCATTAGACACTTGCTTTAAACTCCAGCATTGACCTGAACGTGGATTACTCATAGTTGGAGGCAGAAAAGGGGGAAACGACCAGTGGATAGACTTCTAAGCATTGGGGAAAGTTGTCGAGCTTTTCTTCTTTGAAAATGGAGCATTCTTATTAATAGTTCCATTGAGCGATCTTGCCATCTGTGAGGCATTAACCCAGAGACCCTCCTTCTCTTTGCAGGCTGGACAATTTGCTTAATATGGCCTATGGCGTAAAGAGGTAATTAAAACTCCACAGATTGCCAGATGTCCGTGTTGGCACAGACTGGGGCTAGAAATTTTTTTTTTTTTAATTCACTAACTTTACTTTTTTTTTTTTAATTCTTCCTTTTTCCTCCACCAGCATGTCAAATTCTTAATTTTAATTTCAGACTTCAGTTGGTTTTGTTTCTTTTAGGGCACACAAAGCCTGTTTGTGTGTTTCACTTTTTCTTTTATTTGCAGGTGGGCTTCTCCTATGGTTCAGGTGCCACAGCTACCAAGCCCTTGATAATCTGGTTCTCTAGACGGCTCCCCCAAGGGAGAAGGCTCCTAGTCTTTGCCAGCTGACTTTGCAAACTTGCAGAGCAACTGTTTTGCATTAGCAATGCCAAGATTCAGTTAAGAGGGCAGATTCCAGCAAATCAAAATTAGAACACTTTGCTAATCACGGTTGACAATCTTATGATTGTGAGTGGAAAAATTAGATTTTGGACTACCAGCCCTTGGCCAAAGCATGAATAAACTTGTGGAGGACCTGCTGACTCCCACCCCCAGCTCAGTGTGCATTTCAGGGTACAGCCTGAGAATGAAGTGTATCTGTGTGCACCTCAACCAGGAGTTTCTTTTGTTACAGGTTTTAACAGTTATTATAAATCCTCCCTTGGTTTTATACATGTATATATGTTTTACACTTGCAGTTTCTTTCATTTAAAGCCTTTCTGTGGGGTTGGGGGTTCAAATAGAATCGAGGTTTGTGGGGGCTCTCTGAATGCAGTCACAAGAGTGATCCAGACCTAGTCTGAAAGCTGAATCTCAGGAAGTTGAGTGCGTTATGTCACTGTGTCCATGAGATTCCCATATGTGCTTTTGATAAGCTCCACTGAGCTGCTAGGGACATAGCATCTTCATCATCCTGCTCAGTAGAGCTTTACACTTTAATTCCCCTTCCCACAGTCAGGGAAAGCAATGTGGTCTTTAGTAGTCCCAGTCACATCCCCCATATGAGGCAGCTCTTTCACCACTTGGCCATGCGTGGTAAGTACCCTGACTCTGGAAACTGCACACAGTAAAGGGAATAACTTGACTGCAGACTTCACTTCGAGAGTGCCAGCCTCTTGAATCTCAGTCCTGGCACCAGTGAGGATAACTGAATTACTTCCACATGTCTAGCACACTGCTTGCCTGTTCCCACTCTCACTTTTGCATTTTTCCCACTCTGCCCTTTGCTCCCCTCTGACTTGAGTGAGGCGGCACCAGTTACAGAAAGAGGAATGCTCATGCACGGACGAGGACAGGGAAGGCACACAGTTGCAGCGTGCATGCCGCCACCCCCTCTGCTTCCCCACTCAGAGCACACGTCACTAGTGGATAAGAGCACTCTCCTTTCCTATTAAGCCCAGGTTTGGATCCAGGCTCCTCCCTACCAAAGTGCTCCAGGTAGCCATTCCCAACTAGAATTGAGACTCTCCTTGAAACCTCTTTGCTGGTTCCTGACTTTGGCCTTAAAATAATTACTTATAGCTGTTCTCTACCTTTAAACTGAGAGGAGTCAATTCACTCAGTTGGAGGAGAGAAGGTTGAGAAGACAGTCTTCAGAAATAATGCAAATAATAGTTAGACATGCATTTGCCCTTCTAAGAATTCTTACCGTGATGATTTTTGGTTTTGTCTCGTTACTTGTTGTTTTTTTTTTTTTAATGTCTATTTATTTATTTTGAGAGAGAGAGCAGGGGAGGGGAAGAGAGAGAGGGAGACAGAGAATCCCAAGCAGGCTGCACGCTGTCAGCACAGCACCTATGTAGGGCTCAAATTCACAAACCATGAGATCATGACCTGAACCAAATCAAGAGTCAGAGTCTTAACTGACTGAGCCACCCAAGTGCCCCTTGTTATTTGTTTTTTTAGCAAGAGGGAAGATTGACTTAGTGAATAATGCCAAAATTAATACCTATTGAGTTATGTTTAGCATATCTACAGCAGCCACTTGATTACCTAAATTCTAGTTACATGCAGAACTATTCTTCCATAGGACTTTCCAATCTCCAAGAACATTTGCTTATTTTTAAAACATCCTAAGTAACACTTTACCCCATTCTTGTCCCCAGTTTTTGCTTCCTTTCCTCCTCCTATCCTCCTTTTCAGAAAACAAAAACAAAACCAAAAAAACCCAACCACATGAAAACGAAGACACTAGTCAGTGGATATGGACAAAATCCCTGTATATGTTTGGTATAAAACAAAAAGTCAGCAAATATTTTTCTGCTGTAGGCACTGGTAACATAATCTGATGCATCCATTATGAATCACACGGTATATATTTTATCAGACGGTGAATAAAATCTGAAGGGTTGTTTTTCTTTTCATGATAGTAGCATGAAAACTGAGATTTCAAAGGCTAATACAAAAGAAGTTATAATAGGCAAGTAACAGTTTCCTGCTTTTCTAATTCAAGTTATATAAATGCACAAACCACTTAAAATCTTACTCCTGTGATGCTTAGAAATTAATTCCAGATAATACAGCATCAAGGAGTGATCTGTCGTTAATATTATTGGTTGGGCTTTTTTTTTTGAACTCTTTTAAATAAATGCTAAATGAAACATGAGCCACCCATGTGGTTAATAACAAGGCATGTCTGTTCATTGTCACACATCTCTGTCCACAAAATATCAAGAGATCTTTGACAACCATAAGTCAGGGGACTGCAAAGATGGTAGACTTGAAAACTCCTCGGGCCATCCCCTAATCTGCCTTAAAAATTAAAAAAGAAAATTTCCCAAGCTTTGATATCCACCAGTGTTATTCACTTATGCAGTCAATAAGTATTTACTATTTTCTATGTGTCACTATGTCTGTGATAGTCCCACATGTGCCTCAGTGAATAAATAAGTAGAGCAACAGAATGAATGAAATAGAGCCCCTCCCCCAAGAGCTGTCTATTGTGGAGAGGGAGGATAAGGGTCAGAGTGGGATACCCTATGACCATATACTGTGGTAGAAGTACGGTAGAGCCTTGCTCTAGGAGTTTCTTATGGTTATTAGGAATTGACCTAGCTTTTCTCTTGGCATTTATGTCCCTTAGCCAGTTGAGCCATTCCATTCAGAAGAAATGCCACAGACATTAGTTGTTGCATTTTGGTTTTTAAACCTTGAAGACTCTCCTGCAAACACTCACTCAGCCCTCTGCCCCATGTCTGTGTCTGTGCATCTGTGTGTTATCCGTGGTCAGACTGATGTCTGGACCAGTCCCCCCTTCTGCCTGTCCCCCCAGGTTCTCCCCAATCACCATTGACGGAATGACAAGCCTTGTGGGAATGAACATCCCTGGTCACACAGGAACAGGCTGGTGCATCTTTGTCTACAACCTGTCCCCTGATTCCGACGAGAGTGTCCTCTGGCAGCTCTTCGGCCCCTTTGGCGCAGTGAACAACGTTAAGGTCATCCGCGACTTCAACACCAATAAGTGCAAGGGATTCGGCTTTGTCACCATGACCAACTATGATGAGGCAGCCATGGCCATTGCCAGCCTCAACGGGTACCGCCTAGGAGACCGAGTGTTGCAAGTTTCCTTTAAAACCAACAAAGCCCACAAGTCCTGAATTTCCCATCCTTACTTATTAAAATATATATATAAATATATACGAACAACACACACACACACACACACACACACATACACACACACACACACACACACACACACAAAAGAGAGAGAAACAAACTTTTCGAGGCTTATATTCAACCATGGACTTTATAAGCCAGTGTTGCCTAAGTATTAAAACATTGGATTATCCTGAGGTGTACCAGGAAAGGATTTTATAATGCTTAGAAAAAAAAAGAAAAAAAAACAAAAAAATACCTTTGATGCATTGAATGTTCTTTCATAGCTGTCGTTGTTGAATATAATATACATAGATAGCGATGTGCAGGGATTTTAACCCAGCCAGCTAACTTTACTACCTTCCTTGAAGGTGGGTCTTTTTAAGATGACCATTCGCTCATTTGAAGAAGAAAAACAAAAAACAAAAAAAAAAAATAAAAATAAAACAATTTTTACAAAGTAATGGGATTCAAAGAAAGAAAAAAAAGATTTTTTTTTTGTCAAAAAGTTGATCCAATCAGATTGGTTAAAAAAACCCCCACACAAATTAAAGAGGAATAATAAAAATTGCAAAAATGAAAAAAAAAAACTTTTGCAAATTTTTTTATTTTTCCTTTTTTCTTTTATATCATGTGAACTAAAAACAGTCTTCTGTTAGGGGATGGGGGCAAGGGGGATACCTGATGACATTAACAATTTAATAACATTAACATTGTTGCCAAAGAGGTGGTCTCTTTGCTGAAAATGGGTTTCAAGAAAAATCTATTTTTATAAAATATAAAGAATTTTTACAAGAGAATCTGGATTTGAGAAAAAAATATTTTGACTGGCTAATTTAGGGGAAATTGACAACTTTGTCGCGTTCATACTGCACTGGTAACTTTTTAGAGATCAAGATGTGTGTTTTAAACTGGATTCGTAGACTGTTTTTTGAAGGATGGGCTATAAACAGATGATCTTCATATCTTTTCATAGCATGTAATAATAATAAAAAAACAATTATTAATTACTAGGGGAAAGGAGTGTTCGTTCTACCCAGGGTACCACAGTTCCCCACAGTCAAAACCCAAAAGCAAGGAGATGAGTTGAAAGACAGTTTTTCTTTAAGTCATCAGTATGGGATGTCAGCAGAACAAAAATTAAAAAGATTAATTTTCCTTTTGATCTAAAACTTCCTTAGTTTGAGCAGTAGGTGCTACGAAATTATTTACATATCTTAGTATCATAGTTAAATGTAATGTGTTTAGGAGAGGAAAACAAAAGATACATTTGCTTTAAATTCATTAAGGAATTTTCAAATTCACTTTGTAGCCCATGCTGGTAGAATTGGGCTGTGTTGGTACATTTGAAACACTGTTTATGTTGCTTGAAACACTTATTTATTTAATCGCCGATGTGATGATGCCTATGGCCGAGATCAAATATAGCTAGATTGGCTAGACTACTTATTTGTTTACTTAAACTATGGGAAGAAGCATATTATTGTGTCATTCTGTTGTGTGTGTATGTGTATATACAATATAAATATATATATATAAAGTTATTTTTTCTTTGGGTTAATTTATTATAAGTTGTAACACTTGGCTAGTTTTGTTTGTATATGTCTTAAAATGTTTTCTTATGATATTTAAGTGACAGTTAAAGAGGTATCAAGGTAACTTGTGTAGAACTATTGTTTGATATATTGTCATGTTTGTTGTGAATATTTTTTCTTACTGCACAGTAGAAAAATAAAAACAACTGGGTCTTTATTTTAATGTAATTCAGATTGGGGAAAAAAAAAACAGAGCTAAGGGAACAAAATGACTGAGGGAGCATTCTCCCACGTCCAGTGCACTGATCATTTTAGTATGTTTGTGCTTTGTACGGTTATATATTTAAAACAAAAACAAAACAAAAAAATACAAGGGTTCATGCTCTTCCCTGGGTAATAGAAACAGTTACTCGCTATGCATAATCTAGTTGATAGTTAAATTTGCTATTGCTTTTCTTGTCTTGTTATATAAAATCTTTTCAATACAAGTTTAGTCTTAATGGTAATAAAACGTTATGGTTATTTATAACTTGTGCTTATTTTGTGCGTTTTTTCCCATGCTGAACCCACTAAGTGCATGTAGACAGAACTGTTGTTTTCACACTGAAGAGGCAAACTGTAGTAGTAGTCGTAGTGGTAGACAGATAACGAAAACCAAGGCTGCATCATAGACTCCTCCTTTAAATTTTTTTTCTGTTTTTTTTTCCTCTTTTCGGTTTTGAAAAAAAAAAAAAAACACCAGATTTCAGTTCAAAGAACACTCGTTCAACATTCAGGGAAAACTTTTTACATCACCTGCTATGAATGAACGCAGTTTGCTGGCAAAGTTTTGATGCATTTGCTAAGCATTAGTGGGAAAGGCGTGCCAAAATCTCTTCTCTATAATGTGTTCACTCTTGGGGGAAAAAAAAAGGAAAAAAAATCTTAGGACCAGGCAGTTGTATACTTTAGTTATAATGAATGACTTCATGTTAATCTTGCTAGTTTAGATGATTTCTGAGGGAAAGTATTGTAAATGTTTTTTTTTTCACAATCTTGTTGTGTTTGAATTATTTGTACTTTATCTGTCCAGACAATAAATGAAAGTGTGTAGAATGGATTTGAGCTTCCCAGATTTTTAAATGTGTTCATTCAAACTTTTTTTGTAGCATCTTCAAATTTCCCCAGTAATTTTATCATTAAACAAACGCAAAAAAAAAAAAAAAAAAAAAAAGGTAGAGTAAAATTGTGTTTTGCAACTTAGCCCAGTCTCTCAAAGTCAATTCGGTATTCAAAAGTCATTGCCCTAGTTCCATACCAGTAAAAGTGTGGGCTCCTGCCGGCAGTATCCACATCATCTGGGAGCTTGTTAAAATGCAGAATCTCGGGCTGAATGCAAATCTATATTTAACCAGATCCCCAGGTGAATCACTGGTACTTTAAAGTGACGAACACTGCACTGATTGATAAGAAGCTGGTACATTTGGCATTATGTTTGGCATTGTGATACATTTAGTGTCGGTTATTCATTTATAAGCATATTTGTGACTTGTTCAGAAGAAAGGAAGTCACTGCTTGCAGAGCATCTCCTGTCCGGCTGTGTGCTGTCCTCTACATTCTCTCACTTTGTCCTCCAGCAATCTGGGAGAGGTGGATAGCACTGTCCTCATTTCACTGATGGTAAGACTGAGGTTCAATGAGATTAAGTAACTTGAAACAGCTGGCAAGTCTCCAGCTGGGGCTTGACTCCAAGTCTGAGACGACTGCACAGCACCTCAGCGTTGAGACTGCAGAGCTGGAGCAGTCTTTAGGAAACAGACCATTTACATTGGAAGTGGTAGCAAAACAAGAAAGGTTACCTTGTTATGTTAGCATTCATTTTTGCTTAGAAGTAGCAAATATTTGACTTTCTTACTTCCAATAGAAACCTAAACAAGGACTTAACTTATACAGTGTATAAAAACATGGATTTTAAGCTCAACCTCAAGGGGGGGGACTAAATGTCTAAGGTATCATGAAGTCATATTAAACTGTTCCCTTAAATTTACAGATGAGCTTTTTAGTGATTTCCCGATACAACCACTCATTGATGATCTACTGTCTTTCGTTTTCATTTTCTCACTAATTGAAAATTCATAATACCTCATAAAACATCACCATCCATAAACTGACACTAGCAGAAGAAATGCCTCTAAGTGAGCCAGATGAAGAAATAGTCAGATTCTCTTTCATTTCTCGTTACCCTTCCCCTTTTTTATTATTATATTAAATTACCACAGTAGTTGGGATAATTAAATTCAGGGCAAAGAATGGGATTTAATTAACCAAGCTAAATATTAAAACGAAGTCAGCCTGAACTTTACATAGATGAACTTGAGGGTTCTTATTTCAGTTTTATTTAAAGACAAGTCCCTAAGTTTCTTTTCTGAAGAAAAATGCACAAATAGCTGCCCCCAGGGAAAACGGCTTCACAAACATGTGTATAGGGTCTAAAAATGTTACTGCTAAACCTAAGATAGTTATTACCAATCATCACCATCTCTGATCCTTAAAAGTGTCATTTTAGCGTACTTTAAATGAATGGATACATTATTTTGGAATATTGGAAGTTGGTGGAATCTTACCAGTTCATGTAGTTCACTCCCCAGCCTGCAACAGACCTATCTTGACAGTTTCACAAAGAGCTGTACGTGTTTAAATAGGTCTTTAAAATATCCATGGAAGACCATTCTATATACACTCTCTTGGTAGCACTTCCCAACATCAGCATAACATGTCTGCCTAACAACTAATAAAAAATTCATTTTGCTGTGAGTGTAAGCCTGTACCTTAAATCTCCAGACAAACGTTATATAGTTTCTTGTAGGTGTTTGTGGGAAAGTTTTAGCAAATCACAAGAAAGCAGAGGCTATTACATTTTTTTTTTTTTAGGTCCTAGGTACGTTATGTTTTACTTGGATGAAAAATTGCATGTCAGGGAAGGCTGAAGGCATTTACTTAGTGTTATTTTTCTCAGACTGATAGGAAGAGTGCAAAAAACATGTGCTTGTGTCTGTAACCATCCTACATCATCACCACCAGCATCAAAACTACTTACATCTGACCAAAAGGATCAAAGAGTGACCAAATGTTAGTTACAGTCAGAACAGTTTATCAACTTGGGTCCTGTTTAAATTTCTTTCATCGAGATCAGTCATTATTTGTTCACTTATAAATGAAACATTTAAATCCCAAAGAACAACACTTAAAAGTACATTTGAAACTCACAAAGTCTCATAGGGCTCCTGTGCAGTCAGTATTTGTGTCTGACTACCTTAACCTTGTCAAAATTTGGCACTTAATCACCTTTCACCATAGGCAATTCAGGAAACTCAGTTCCAATTGTTTTGCCCTTACTTTCTGTAAGTACTATGCATTTGTTCTTCAACAGACATATACATGCAAATACACAGAGGCAAGCATTTGTACAACTGAGTAGGAAATGGGGTGTTTTACTTTCACTTGCAAATTCAAAAATCATACCTGACAAGGCAGCATTAATGGAAAGAGTGTGTCTTCTAAATGGAAGAGTCATTAAAATCTTAATTTGAGGTCATCCTGCCAGGATCCATTCCACAGCCTTAACACATGCTCATGGAGCACAGCTGTATAATATCCCTACACCCTTCACTGCCTTTGTTCTACCTGGAAAAGAGAATAATAAAAGGAAATTACATTTTATTTCCATGAGCTACAATCAAGTTTTAATATTGTCCAAAAATGACTCGTAGCATTCCTTTATCTTATTAGCTTTTTGGCATATTAAGTAATAAGATAATTTCTCATGGTACAGTATTTATGTAAGAATCATATTTCTCTCTGTGCAGATCACTTACAGAAGTGTCTGTTAACAGGAGAGAATGATGCGTAATCGGCACTTAAGATTAAAATAGACCTGAGAACATAAAAGTGTTCCTTCAATTAAAGGAATAGCATTTCTTCAGTCTCCTCTTTTTTTTTTTTTTTTTTTTTTTGTTTCTGCAGCAGAATGAAAACTGGCTTAAAATCACCCAACCCCAGGTTAATTACAGGAAGGTTTCCCTATGCAAGTCCAGCTTAATCTACTAGTGGTTCAAATGCAAAGTAGACTCACATGCCACTCCAGGATTCCATGTAATTATTTTAAACAGTTTCCACCAAAGTCCTTGAGGTTTAAGAGATTATTTCTAGAAAGAGCACAAGCGTTTATTATCTTTCCAATATGCCAGGCACTATACATTTAGCATTTGGTCCTTCTGCCAACTCAGGAGTATCATCCTCCTTTTACATAGAGCAAAAAGAGATTCGGAAGAGATTTGTTATCTCTGCCTGACCTCAAAGCCCCCAGTTATACCACCCTGGCTATGAGCCAATTCTGTCATAATCAGAGCCAAAACAATTACCAAATGGTCCTTACTTCAATTAAAGGTGGAGATGAGTCCTGTTATGTAAGGAACAAGGGAAATAACATTAATGCATTGTGCCTGGGGTAATCCCCAACTCTTTAATGGAAAAACAGATCCAATAACGTTGATTTACAAGCAAATTGACAAGGAAAAACTAAAAATGAGAGTTTTTAAATACTGATGAGCAACAGTGTTTAAAAATGAAAATTTCGTTGACAAGTCTATTTAAACCACCAAAAGTCAATGAGGTGGAAAGGGGTTGAGGATAGGACCGACCATAGGATAAAAAATGTTTACAAGCTAAGCCAGCCACACTTGGAGCTGACCCTTCAAGTCTCCCTCAGAGAGAAAGTCATCATGTGAACAATATCACCATGATGAGAGCTCCTTTTGCTATCTGTATTGCCTCCAAATCCTCAGAACATTCGTAGGAGGCACTATAATCCTTATTTTACACCTGACAAAAGAGGCTCAGAGATGTTGTGCATCTTGCCCAAGGTTTTACAGCATGTCGCAGAATTGGAATTTACACCCGTTGTCTGGCTCCAAGGCAAGGTCTTTCCACTATACCACACTGAGGGCCTTTCAGTGTGAAACCACACTTGTTGCACCCCCACCTACCTGTGATGTAAGGTAGGCTGGGGGTGGGAGAATCAACCTAAGCCTTGTCTACATGAGAACCTCTGCTCTGGACATCTGCTACAGGCCAGGCACTGAGGTAGGGCACACAGCAATAAACAAACATATTCAGCATTTTTTTTCTCCCACCTATTTTGTACATGGCACTGTGCAATGGGTTATGACAGGAAACAAGAAAAGAAAGGAAATTTAGAGTTTTGTTATAAAGAAAAGCCATATGAAACAATTATTTAGCCATGCCAGGTAGCTTCTGTGCTAGAAGGAGAATTACAAGAAATTCTGAAAAATCTGTGGGGAGTGAAACAGTATTTTGGTACCCAGAGAGGAAAGAGAGTATGGCCTGGTAGAAGGAGGACAAGCACTATTGAAATAAAGTTCTAAGTTTGGATCCCAGGGCAAATTGTTTAATGTCTCTGAGAGTCCTGATCAGAGAAGGACAGATTAGAAATAAAATATGTCAAGTTCCTGGCACTCGATGAAGAGTACAGTTGACTATTAAACAACACTGGACCTAGGGACACTGACCTCCACATAGTCAAAAATCCATATATAACTTTGACTCTCCCAAAACTTAAGTACTAATAGCCTGCTGTTGACCAGAAGCTTTACCAATAACACACAGTTGATTAACACATATTTTGTATGTTACATGTGTTATATATGCTATTCTTACAATAAAATAAGCTTGAGAAAAGAAAATATTATTCTCCTAATTTTTTAATGTTTATTTTTGAGAGAGAGTGAGACAAATATGAGTGGAGGAGGGGCAGAAAGAGGGAGACACAGAATCTGAAGCAGGCTCCAGGCTCTGAGCTGTCAGCCCAGAGCCCAACACGAGGCTTAAACTCACAAATCATGAGATCATGACCTGAACCAAAGTCAGATGCTTAACTGACTGAGCTACCCAGGTGCCCTGAGAAAAGAAAATATTATTAAGAAAAACATAAGGAAGAGAAAATACATCTACAGTGCCGTAAAAATAAATCCATACGTAAGTGGATTCTCACAGTTCAAATACAACAATACAACAGGGACCACAGACCCTGTCGGTCCCTCCTCTGGTGCCTGGCCACTACAGTGATTCTGCCATTCCACCTCCTCCCTGGGACTCTTCAGTGATGCTCCCTTTACCAGCTGTCCAATTCTCTCTAAATAAACTGCTCAAATTCTAGAGAGAGGAACCTGAATGCCTTGGTTCATTGGCATTCACAGGCTGCTGGCACAATTAATTCCCTTTCTCATAGACCAACCTGGTCCTGAAGCCAGAGCTGAAGTCACATGCTACACAACATGGCCTGCTGGCGAAGAATGGCTTGGGGGAGTTGCCCTGAGCAGGGGCTTGGGGCAGGACAGGCAGCTTGGACAGCCTGTGCAGTACAGTGGGAAGCGGCTGGGCAAGATGGAGTGGAGACAGGCCTTCCAGGGATTGGTGAGGGGATGGCGATAGGTGCTAAGGAACATAGGTAGACAGCAGTGGGAGGATAGCAGAGGAATACTGATATCCCCAAGCCCTGCTTGTCTTTGCTGTAGGCACAAGAAAGACTCATATGTTCTGTCTCAAGATGACAAACAGATCCAATTAGACTATTTGTAAAGGGCAGCCCTCCCCCACTTGTCACACAGTCAGCCTGGTCTTTGCCTGCTTAGTTAGCTATGGAAAGCCCTTGGAAGTCAGTTCAATCTCCTCATTTGAATCCTTGGGAGAAAAAAGGGCTTTGGGTTGCCCAATCCTACCCTAGGTGACTAGCTCCTTATCCCATCCTACAAACATTAGGATTCCTCTCCTTAGAATGCCCTTTCTGAACCACTGCTCCACCCCCAACCAGGCCCCATTTCACTCAACACACACACACACACACACACACACACACACACACACACACAATCCACATGACTAATCCTACATGTTCAGCTCACAATTCAGTCCCTCCTGAGAACCTTTCATACCCCTCAGGCTAGGTTAGGGATTCCTGGACAATCCCATATCCCTCTCCTTTCCTGTCTCACAGCACACTTTGACACCCCACATTTGTACCACTGTATGCATGCCTCCCTGGGGATGGAGGAATCAAATGTAGTGCCTACCTTGGAAGAGCTCAAACGCAGGCAGAGCACTGAAGAACAAGAACAAAACCAGAGGTTGTTTGGGGAGCACAGAGAAAAAAAAACAGTCAAGTGTAACTTTGGTAGGGAAGGGTGAGACTGAAGTGTAATAAGAAAGGCATCCTTAGACATGTGTAGGAATCAGCTTTACCTTGAAGGATGAATCAGACTTGGACAGGCAGGCATTGGGGCAAGGTCAGGAGCATCACAATGGGAACCATGGAAGTGACCCAGGACCAGGAGTCAGAATCCTCAGCCCCCTGACTTACTGTGTGATATCACTGTACCTCACTGGGCCTCAGTTTCCCAGAAGTTAAGGGAAGGTGTTAGGGACTAGATGGTCTCTGATGGTCTTGCTCCTGCTTTCTCCTAGATTTTCATTTTCCCTTATGTTTTTCATTGATTCAGCAAATATTTATTAATTACTTACTGTATGGTACTGAGGATACAATGAGGGGACAAAAGAGATGTTTGTATACAGTTGGGGATGAATGCTGTTAAAGTCAAGTACAGGCTGCTCTGAAAGTAACAAGGACACCTGCCCATCGGAGAACAAGGAATGCCCTGCTACTGTGGCATTTGAGCTGAGGTCTGAAGGACGAGATGGGCATCCCTCATCCTAGGCAGAGGGGAAGAGCATGGACAAAGAGCCAGAGGTGGAGAGGAGGCTCAGTGGGAAGGAGCATAGTGACTCAGCAGTGGAGGTGGGGCTGGGGCTGGGCTGGGAGTGGTAGCAGGGACCTGATAACCCCTGCAAGCCACAGAGAGGACTTTGACCTTTACCTTAAAAGTAGTGGGAAGGACCCACATTCCAGCCAATGGATCATCTTCTCTCAGCCTCAATTAACTCATATATAAAATAGGGATGATAAAGCACCCACTTTACATGGTACTGGAAGAATCAAATGAATTAATATGTGTTAAGTGCTTAAAACACAACCTGGAAAATAGCAATAACAATAAAAATGTTTGCTATCACCATCATCATCATTAGCAACATCATCACCATCATCTCATCATTATTCATCTGGCTAATTCTCACACATTCCTCAAAATTCAGCATGGATGCCATCTCTTCGGGAGCTCCTTCCCTGACTTCCCAGTCAGATTATGTACCACTCCCCTGGGCTCCCAAAGTCCCTGTGCTTCCGTCTCTCAGCCTGCAGAGTAATTTGCTGTTTACATCTCTGCCTTCACCACTAAACTGTAAGCTCATCAAGGGGAAAGGACGGTGACCTACTTGTCAGCACAAGATTGGGCACAAAAAGAATGTCAGTGAAGGTGCTCAATTGTGGTAGGCCGAATAACGCCCCCCAAGATGTTCACACGCTAACCCTTGAACCTTGAGAATATGTTACCTTATGCGATAAATGTGACTTTGCAAATGTGTGAAAAAGTTAAGGATCCTGAGATGGGGAGATTATCCTGAATTATCTAGGTGAGCCCAATATGATCATAAGGGCAGCAAGAAGGCAGCAGGGAGATCAATCAGTAGTAGGAGATGTGATGACAGAAGGAAAAGATTGGGCCCATGAGCCAAGGAATGCAGGTGGTTCTTACAAGCTGAAAAAGGTAAGGACCTCCAGAACTGTAAGAGAATAAACTGACGTTTTAAGGTTACTCCGTTTGTGGTAATTTATTACAGCAGCAAAAGGAAATTAATGTGCCAGCCAAACATGAAGCAGGGATTAGAGAAAGAATAATTGTGGGAGAAGCGAATGCTCAGACCAAGCACTCTCTGACCCCATCACATCAGTGAGAGCTGGGGTGATGTTTATGGTGGCCCCTCTGCCTGCTGTGTCAGAATACCCTCATCAAACTGGGCCCCCCAGAAGCAGATGCCACTGCCATTTTAACTTCATCCCTGGTCTTTCAACTTGGTAGACCGAGAAAGGGGGAAAAGTGTGTCCAAAGAGATGAGTGCACTGTTTCTCCAGGCTCCAGAGGATAGAGGCTAGAGTATCAAGTGCAGTAATGGAAGGAACACTGGCTCAGGAGACCTGGGTTCAATTTCCAGCCCTACCACCAATTTCTTGTGTGATTTTGAACAAATATTATGTTCCAGACAAGCTCTTTCTCTTCTGTTCCACGTCCCAATCAATGGTGGGAAACCAGGAATATTTTTAAACTCTACCCCTTTCCCTCAACCATCCAATCAATTACCAAATCCTGTGAATTTTACCTCCTGAAAATTTCCCAAATTCATCCCCTTCTCCCCCTCTTCATGGCTGCTATCCTAGTTTAAGTCTCATCTGCTCATCAGAGACAACTGGACATCTTCTATGTACATGGATTCTGGCACTAACCTCACAGGAGACCTCCCTTCCTTAACATCTGTACCCCTCCTATCCCCTCAGTCAGAATGAGCTGCCTAAAATATCCACCTGACCAAATGCCTTCTCGGCCTAAATCCCCTGAGGAGAGTCCCAAACAGGTGACAGTCCAGATGTCTGAGCATGACTTCAAGGCCCTGCATTATCTAGGCTCTGACTGCTTAACTAGCCTCATCCTCTCCTCTTCCTGCCTCATGGTTTATATTAAACCATGCAAAACTGCCTATATTAATTCTCTTCTTCCTTTCTAACAGAACCTAATTTTATTAAGGCAACAAAATGCCTAGCTTCAAAACATCTTTCAGTTTTTCTTACAGTTAGAGGTGGCCACATCACACAGCTATGGCCAATGAGATGTAACAAGTCCCTGGTGAGGTTTCCAGGAAAGATCTAAAAGACAGCAAACTCAGCTGACATTCTACTTTCCCTTTGTCATTGTCCTCCCCACCTCTTCTTTCTTCCCCCCTGTAATGCTGATGTGATATCTGGAGCTGCAGGTGCCATGTTGCAACAATGAAGGCAACAGCCAATAACCATGAATGACAGAATTGAAACACATGAGGCACCATGGTCCTCAGTAGCATCTCTTAGCTGCTACAGCAGCCCGGATTGTCTTCCCTGTGCTTCTCATTACATGAGAAAAAAATACATTCCTTACTGCAGGGTTTCCCAGCCAGTGAACACATTCTTATTGATGTTCTCATTCTATTTCCTTGACATTCTGAGCAGCTGGGTGATGCTCTGGGCTGTCAGAGTCCCCAGGCCATTTATTTCTGACCCCAAACAGCCTGTCCCTCTACCCTATTGGGACAAAAAAATATTATTGTATGTATGACACTATGTGAAAAAGGTTAGACAACTTTGCCTCACTGATTTAAGTTTGATTATTACCCTGTCCCACTTGGCCATTACCTATGCCTCCCAGTCTGACCACATTGAAGAGACTCACATTGGTCTTCAGACCCACCCAGATGTCCAATGCCCCTACAAATGCCTGCTATCCCCACCTCTAGGAGTTCCATCCCCACCTGCCTCCATATCTCCATTGCCTTATTACTGCCTGCATCAGTCTTCCATGCATCTAAGGACTCCCCATTCAGCAGCACTGACCTATTTCTGACCTCTGATGCTCCTTGGGGATTCAATTCCTGCCATCCCACTAACTGGAAGATCTCAGTGTCTTTTCTTACCTCCAGATCTACAGGGCTCATTTTTCTCTCTCTTGCTCATTCTCTCACTCTTGCTCATCATTAGGGATGCACCCTCCTTTTCTCTTATCCCACTTGGCTAGGGAAGGAACAGTCCTACCATTGAGTTGCTTAGACCTCTGGTGACTTAGTAAAATCATTTTTTGGATATGCAGGGGTGGAGGTAGGTCAGAGTGGGCTAAGAAGTGCCTTTCGTCTAGTCCCTTTCATCCTCGAGCCTGTTTGCTAGTCTGGACCTCTGTGCCAGATGCTTTCCTCACTTACAGTGATGTTTTCTCTTGGGACCCTGTTGTTCTTATTGTAATCTGGCTGCTAACGCCCCTATCCCCAAGACCTCAGTGCCCATCAGTTACCCTTATATATGTCTGAGCCTTAAATACGAACCATCCAAGTTCTCATTCATGAAGTCTATGTCAACCCGGGGATGTAGCTAGACACTGGAAGGGCATGGAATATATGTAGAGTCCTGAGCCTCCTGCTACAGAATAAATGATTAAATTCTCTAGGCCTCAGTGTCCCTATCTGTAAATGCAGAACCAGGTCTATGTGAATTCAGCTATACCATGCTGACACTAGAAGGAACCCCAGGGGAAGGCTCGAGGCCCAAGAATACATAGAACCAGTCTAGGAAGAAGGGGAGGGGGAGAAATGAGGGGGAGAGGAAGTTTTCATCAGGTGCTGAGCTTTCACTGCCAAAAAATTTCTCACAAACAAACCCACCCCAGCAAAGGAAGCTACTGTCGGCTGGCACACTGCAGAAAAGAAGGCGGGCACGAGGCCTCATTAATCCAGCAACTGTGGGATCAGTTGCAGATACCCCCAGCCCACCCACTTCTCACCATCTGCTGCTGCTGCCGCGGAGCCGGAGGCGTGCAGCTCTGGTGGGCGTCCAGCCGGCAGCCGGCAGAGGGCCTGGACCCTAAACTGTGGGGCAGCCTCAGCATGGGGACCCGCGCATTCCCTTGAGCCAGCTTGGGCCCCAAGGGTGTCTCCTACTCTCCGTCCCCACCCACCAAGCCACGCCACGACCCTCAATGAAGTTCTGCTTTGAAAGCAGCTGAGGGAGAAGCCTCAGTGCCCCGAACAAACACTAAGCAAATAAAAGACTAAATGACATTGATTGAAAACCCACTGTGTGCTGGGCACATACCTCATCTCCCACACTCCCCCCAAACCACAGTAAGGCTCCGAAACTAGTTCATCATAAGCCTTAATGATTTCAATACGCATATGGATGATGCCTCCAATATCCTGGCTTCTCAATTCCTCAGCCTTTGCTTCCCCTTCCACCTCATTACTCCTTTCCTGCTCAGACCTCAGATCTGAACACCCTAATGTTAGTTTCAAATGTCTCTGTCAGTGCCTACGTCCTCTCCCACTTCCTCTGGGAAACTGACTCAATCCCACTGGGACTTTCAATTTGCCTTGTACTGGCCCTTTCCCCCTCCCCCACCCCCACTGTCCTCATTCCCTTCCTAGCCAGTGTAAATTCCAAGATCAAACATCTAACCCTGCCTTGCATGCATTCATGATGTCCTGGCCAGCCCTCATTCCACTGCACCTGCTAGCTCTCCAGCTACTCTTCTCCTGCACCTTCACAGCTGCACATGACAAGAGGAAAATACATGCTAACGCCCCTCAGTCTCCCTTTAAATTAGGGACCACTAGCCTCACAGGGCCCCGAGACTACTTGCAGTAGCACTGTTTCTCTAATTCATTTTCTCTCCCTCCCTCTTGGATGGCGCTTTCCTGCTTTCTCCTCACTTTTCAAATTTCCAATTCCCCCTCCCCCATCTTCATTCTCAAGCAAAGACCCTGCTTCCTATCCTACTTTTCTGTCCATCTCTCAGTTTCTTCTTCATTTCTTTGACCTCTAAATGTTGAAGGCTGGTTTCTTGGGCCTTTAACTACATTCACTCCCCAGGATCACTCATCCAGGGTCATGGCTTTTAGTATAATTAACGTTCAGATGATTCTCATGTGTATTTCCAGCCCAGATCTCTGCCCTGAACTCTGGAGCCAAATACACAATTGCCAAGTTGACATCTCCACCTGACTGTCTTAAGGACATCTTATACTTAACAAAAAAAGAATAGCTTTTTACCCTCCTGTCCACCCAACCTGCTCTCTTCACCGTTTCAGCAAATGGCAGCACCATCCTACCAGTTGCTCAAGCCAAAACACTTGGGGTGACACTAACTCCATTTGCTTTTCTTCTATCCTTTAGAAAATTTCCCCTTCATGTAGAGATTGGTACCTATTTTGTTCACTATTATGACCTCAGCTCCTGAAAGAATGGCACTTAGTAGGTGCTCAATAAATATTTGCTAAATAAATGAATAATTAAATTAATAGCGATGAATGTCTTGGGCACCAAGTTATTCATCCATATGCTCATTAATAAATAATTACAGATTGGATAAAGGCTGAGAAGGAAGGTGCTGTGGGAGAAAATAACAGAGGGGTTCTACTTAGGGTAGAGGTCTTCTCCCTCAGAAAACGACTTTGAAATGGAACCTGAAAGATGAGAAGGAGTCATTGTGGAAGAGCCAAGCAAAGAACATCAGTGCAAAGGCCTGGAGGTGGGGAGAGTTTGAGGGGATCTAGGAAAGAAACGAATGGACAAAAGGGGCAGAAGAACAGTGAGGGAAGAAACAGAGGTGCCAGCAGACTTTGGATTGCTAAGCAGGGCCAAATCATGCAGGCTTTTGCAGACCTTAGTTAGGAATGTGGATTTTACTCTTATGTGGATCCTGAGAAACTTAACAGAAGACCATGGGGGAGGGGGAGGGGGAAAAAAAGTTAGAGAGGGAGGGAGCCAAACCATAAGAGACTCTTAAATTAAAACTAAGAATAAACTGAGGGTTGATGGGTGGTGGGAAGGTGGGGAGGGTGGGTGATGGGCATTGAGGAGGGCACCTGTTGGGATGAGCACTGAGTGTTGTATGGAAACCAATTTGACAATAAATTTCATATTAAATAAATAAAGTCCTCAAAAAAAAAAAAAAAAAGAATGTGGATTTTATTCCAAGGTCACTGAGTTCATTTGTCTTGTCAACTTTCGAAATAAAAAATGTGGAGTAATGTTAAGACCTGAGGATCTGGCTCCCTGTTCTGCTAGGCTTACACTATGTGACCTCTAGCAACTATCTCTCCCTCTCTGAACTCCACATCTATAATCTAGGGATAACCACTTCTGATCTGCTTACCTTGTAGCACTGTCTTTAGATTCACATGAGGTTAGCCAGGGACCTTCAGAGGTGTCACTGCCAGAGCTTAGGGGGCATTTTAACCAGATTGTTAAAGACTTGGACTAAGCAAAAGGGAAAGCTAGGAATGGTTTGCACTTAAAGAGGATAAATATGGTTAAAATCAGCACAGGCTGTTTTGCTATGGTATAAATTAAAAAGTATCTCCTAGCGTTGCCTGAGGCTTTCCAGCCAAGATTCCAGCCAAGCTCCTGGCATTCGAGAAGACCCGTTGAGAAGTGACCTGCTGACAGAAGAGTACCTGGAGATGGAAATTCTGTCCTGTCAAAGCCCTCAAGTGAGGGCTCACTTTGCGTATCCCCACTCCTGCCCTGGCCATTAACTCTCCCCCTCCTTCTCCCTTTGCTAAGGCTTGCCACACCCCATCTCTCTGCTCAGGGAGAGCTAAATATAAAATGAAAGCAACTGTAGCCACTGCTGTCTTGAGGTCAGGACACCCCCGAGAAGAATTACAAAAGGAGTAAGACATCTGAATCAGGCTGACCGGTCCCATGTGCCTTGGTGACTTAAGAGAGCCAGGCTGGCGTTCCAGGTCATCACCAGCTGGGCAGGGTGGTGGCTCCAGGCAGCACCTCCTCCTCCACTTTCAGACAGTTGCCTAGGGCTGCTCAAGGGAAGCTGAAGCAGGTCAGGGAAAAGAATAGACTCCACATGCTAACATGGCCAGGCCTGGCCCAGGGATGGGGTCTGGGAGCTCAGAGCAGAGATAATAAAAATGGCTGCTTTTTTGTGAGTACAGACCAGGAGCCAGAGGCTTGAATACATTCTCTGTAATCCTCCTAACACCTCTTTGAAGCACACAGTATTTTCCCATTTTACAGGTAAGAAATCAGAGGTGCGGAGTTGTCAGATGCAATTTTCCAGCATCGTCAGCTTGGCCACAGGGAAGGTAGGATTCTAGTCCAGTCTGTCTGACTCCAAAACTTATAAACTCTTTCTGCTAGGTCTCACTACTTCCTCCAGGGATATTTGCCTCATCTGACACAGCCAGAGGGAGGGGACCTCTAAGGCATATTTGCCCCTACAGGTAGAAATTTAAGAATAGTTACCTTATCAGACTGTTGAAAGGATTCAATGATTTAGCACTTGGGGTAGCACATAATGAGTGTCTAGTACATGTTGGTCCTGGTCACGATTATGGAATTTGAGCCAGCTTCCATTTGTACCTTCATCATTCCTAATGATTTCTGATGTGCCGTGTGACTGTCCTTCTCCTGCTCTACTCCCTATACGCACACCAGATCTCTAAAGCAAGACACAGCCACTGTGGAAAGAGCATGGATTTGGGGTCAGACCAAAGTTCAAATTCTCACAGTACCACTTACTGATCTAACAACAGTTAGTTTCCTTTTCTAATAAAATGTAAATAAAAGTATCAACTTCAATGGGTTTCTGTGACGGCTAAATGAAAAAATATATGTAAATCACACCTGATAAATAAAGAAAACTCTTTGTAATGATCGTAAGGCCTGTGTCAAATCTTCCCTACTAGATGAAAAGGTCCTTGTGGCAAAGATTTGGCTTCTTATGAACACAGATTCCCTGGTCCCAGCATCTAGGACAATGTCTGGAACTTAGTAAATGCTTAAGAAATGTTTGTCAATGAATATAGAGTTTTGCCAATAATATTTTTTTTTAAGACCCTGAGATATAAGGCAGGTAGCACAGACATACCAAAGCAGATTTGACCCTTCCTCTCTGAAGCTGACATCCAGTTGTCATCATCCTCATACACATTAAGAATTGGACACATTATTAAAATCTCTCAAAGTGACTTCCCTCTCAACTATCCTTCAGGCTGCAATGAGATGACAGAGATCTGACATCTTCATCACACAATTACTAAAACACCCTTTTTTGAGTTATCATTTTAAAATATTTGCCTAGGGACGCCTGGGTGGCTCAGTCGGTTAGGCATCCGACTTCAGCTCGGGTCATGATCTCGCAGTTTGTAAGTTTGAGTCCCCGTCGGGCTCTGTGCTGACAGCTTGGAGCCTGGAGCCTGCTTTGGATTCTGTGTCTCCCTGTCTCTCTGCCCCTCCCATGCTCGTGCTCTATCTCTCTCTGTCTCTCAATAACAAATAAACATTAAAAATTTTTTTAAAAAATAAATAAATAAAAATAAAATAAAATATTTGCCTAATTTAGCTGGAGTTTGGGTTTAATTACAGGAAGAATGTGGGCTTGGGTTAGGTTCAGTTGAATTTAGGGAAGGGGGAGCAGATAACTGGATTTCTTTCACGTGCTGAAGGACTTCTGCTGGTTACAGAACTCCCAAATAACTCTGGGCCAGTCCAAATAAAGCAAGTGACACCAAAGAAACTTGGAAAGCTCTTTGGAAAGAAAGAGAAGGTCATGGAGCAGGAGACTGAGAAGGCCTCAATCCAGTTAAAAATATTTCTGTGTCTCTCTAGGGCCTTAGAACACAGGTCAAGATGCTTGGCCTGACTGGCATTCAAGACTTCTATGATCTGGCCACACCTCTGATCTCTGCAACCTTGTTCCATATGCACAGCTCTCAATGACCATGGGCCCCATTGACTTTAAGGACTTCAGGGCTCTTTCAACTTCTTTCCCTTGACCAAGGCCCAGTTTTATATCTTTTTCCTATACAGTGGCCTAAACTTGACTGGTCTAGTTTATCAACCAATAAATACACATCAGGGTCTTATTATGCACCTAAATTGGCTCTAGAAGCTGGGGAGAAAGCAGTTAACAGAACAAGTAAAATTCCCTGCCTTCAAGGATGGAACAGACAATAAATGACCGCATAAATAAACAATATAGTCTTTTAAATGCTATGATAATTGCTTACCATATTAATTCCTTTTCTCTTTTTGCTAGAACTGGTAAGGGAAGGGACAAAACAAAATCTGTGCTTGATTCAAGGTGTAGTTTTGGGGGGTGCCTGGGTGGCTCAGTCGGTTAAGTGTCCGACTGGGTTTTGACTCAGGTCATGATCTCTAGGGTCATGGTATCAAGACCTGTGTCAGGCTCCACAGAGCCTGCTTAAGATTCTCTCTCTCCCCCTCTCTCTGCCCCTCATCTCTCTCTCTCTCTCTCAAAAATATAAAAATGTAGTTTTGGAAACACCTTTGATGTTCTTTTTTTTTTTTTTTAATTTTTTAAAAAGTTGTTTTAGTTTTGAGACACCGAGAGAGAAACAGAGCACGATGGGCAGAGGGGAGGGGCAGAGAGAGAGGGAGACACAGAATCCCAAGCAGGCTCCAGGCTCTGAGCTGTCAGCATAGAGCCCGATGTAGGGTTTGAACCCACGAGCTATGAGATCATGACCTGAGCTGAAGTTGGACGCTTAACCGACTGAGCCACCCAGGTACCTCAACACCTTTGATGTTCTAAATACTCATGGAAATACCCTGTACCTTCCCCTACCATTGCACTGAGACCCATTAACTGATGTTAACAGCGCATTATATTGTCCTTTGGACTAGATGAGGAGCTGCTTGAGGGCAGGGATGGAGTTCTGTTCTCACAAAGGCACTAGAGACTATCTGCTGAATGAATGAGAGGAAGATTGTGCCAACACTGAACTGTCTGTCCTCTGACCCCTAGTCATAAACCTTCAATTCATTTATACAAACATTCTGCCACTCTTGCAGTGAATTGCCCTAAGCTCTAAAGTGGTCTACTGAGGACCTTTGAGCTGGGATCCCTGATGACATTATAGCATCCAGGAAATAAGCATTTTCCAGCCCAATTCCATGAAAATAATGATTGAAAACATCATTATCTAGTGAGCACCTTCTATTGCCAGGTGCCATGCTAGTTCCTTGACATAGAACATCTTTTTAATAACTAAAAAGTTCTCCTTGATAATCCTCCCAGTGCCAATAACTGTGAGAAATACATGGAAATTACTAGCTGCTATCAATATTACTGTGTCTAAAACTACCGTTTTCCCCTGCATTAGAACAATCTGAACATTGTTAGGCAAAGACATCTAAGCAATTTTAAAATTATTTGAGTCATGACAGAGAGACTCACAACTGAAATATTTACCTTTCAATTTCAGGTGAGGATGTTCCCAGAGATGGAAGATGTGACAAGTTCCCACATCATGTGAGCATCAGAGAAAAGTTCCCCTGACAAGTCACGTGCAGAGGTGGGAACCGCTGATTAAGGAGAGGATTAATTTTATCTTCCAAGTATTTCTGCCAGGGAAATACTCTTAAATTTGTAGAATGGTGAGGCTGGAAGGGTCCTTTGAGGTTTCCTGCTCTAACCCAGTGTCTTATGAATGGGGAAACAGAAGTGCATCCTAATTGTTCAGACTGCTTCCTTACATTTCCTGCTTCAATCCCTCCACTGCATGAGAATTTATTGAATGAACAAATGAATACAAATGAGGGAGTATTTGGATCTTGTTTCATCCATTCATTTACTCAACAAATACTGAGTATTTACCGTTTTCCAGACACTGTTCTAGGGACTGGGGATACAGCAGTAGACAAAGCAGAAAAAAAATCTCTGCCCTCATGGAGTTTACATTCTAGAGAAAGGAGGTGAACACTAAAACTATATGCATACATACATGTTAAATGGTCATAAAAGCTAGAGAGAAGAATACAGCAACAAAGAGATAAGGAGTGGGGGAGGAGAGTGGAAACTTAATTAAGATGGTCAGAGAAGGCCCCTCTTAGAAAGAGATAGAAGCAAGGAAGGGAGCCATGTGGATATCTAGTGGTTAAAATCCAGATGGAAGGAATAGCAAATGTAGAGGGCTGGAGTATCCAAAGAATCCTGAGGAGGCCAATGTGGCTGGAGTAGAGTGAGCAAAGTGTGAGATTTCCAACATGATTCCAGAGACCAGAGACATGATAGGAGACTGAGGAGGGGTGCACCATATTGTAAAGGTCCTGTGCCATCAATGGCTGGTTTCCTTTCATATCATTCTTCTCTGTACTTTTCCCTTGCCCTCTGGCTTCTGGTGACATTTGGCCAATGGGAGGCACTAGCAGATTAGAGAGGGAGGGAATAAAAGCTAAGTATATCTCTCACTCTCTCTATTTCAAGTGGTATATCTAGCAGGGGCTACTGCCCCCCATGGCTCCAGCTCCCACCAGACAAGCCTACCAAGGTTCAGGCTCTGGTGGGACAGCTCCAGTCCTTGGGCCCCTCCCTTTATTCCTGCATCCCTAGGGAAAGTAGCAGCCCCTTCATTTGCTAATCTCACAGTTGCCTCACCTCCTTGGTTGCTCTTTTAGCTCTTCTAATACCTCTGTAACTAACTCCCTGCATTAAATGATCTCTACTAGATTACCTGGTGTGAGTTGTGTTTTGCCAGCTGGACCCTGACTAATCCAGGCTCCATAGGCCCTTGTTAAGACCTGAGCTTTTACTCTAAGTGAAATGGGAAGCCATTGGAGGGTTCAAGCAGAGGTGGATGAAGGACCTTGAAAGCCTGAATGAGGCATTTGTTTTTCCATAAGCACTTCTTGAATTGAAAACACTTAACCAAAGTCACACAAAATATGTGATGAACAGACCTCTGGTGCCTGCTCTTCTGCTCTCCACTCAGTGCTCAATAAATGGCATTGAGAATCCAGAAATTTCAAAGACAAGAAAAATAATTTGCATATTCTTAAGCAGTTTTGCTCAGGACTCTAACTCTTTGAAGACCTTTGCGGGTCAGGAGGGGAGATGACACTGTGCAGAGGAAGACTTTTATCTGTTTGATTTCCCAGGAGTGCCAGCAGAGATGGAGAAGAAAGGCTAACCCTTAGGAAGCCCTTGCAACATCCTAGGCACCCTGCCAGGCAATTTCATATCTAATGGCTCATTTAATCCTACAAGGACACTACTCAGTGGATATTATTATCTTTATTTTGCAAACAGAGCTTCTGAGTTTCAGAGTGGTTAGGTAACTAGTCTAAGGTCACACATCCTCCTTTTCCATTGACAAGTGGACGAAGGATCAGTACAACCCTCCAAGGTGGCCATCAAAGCCGTTGAATGAGGAGTCTTTGGGCAAAGTCATTGGACAAGAGACCAGGTCTTCAAACTAAAATTCATTTTCCCTCTCTGAATCTCAATTTCCTCATCTATAAAGTAGCAATAGTATCAATGAAATCCATTTCAAAGGATGGCTTTGAGGGTTAAAAGAAGCTACTGCATGATAAGAGCCTTGCACATTTTAAAGCTCTATATAAAAAGTTCTTAACTTGAGGTTCCTGCCTGAGCTTTGAGGTCCATGAACCCCTTAAAGATGATGCTAAAATTTGTATGTAAAGGCACAAATATGCTGGTCCTGCAGAAAATGTGACTTTCTTCATGCCTCTTTTATAGGTAAGCATCTTGCTGTGTGGATGGTGATTCCATTTTATAAAGAAAAGCTTTTCTATACTACATGGCTTCCAAATGTAAACCAACTAACTGCTGTGTAGACTATGTGCTCTGGACTTTAGGGGAAATTCAAAGGATTTTCAAGAATAATTTCCATTACATGTGATTTTTGCCTCACAGACCATCTTTAGAATTTAACCTCTGCATAAGATGTGACTCCTCTGTGCTTTTGTGGCAGGAGGGTCTGTGACTCCCAGCAACAGATTCTCAAAGGAGGTGACCCAAAGTTGGTTGGAAGCACCATTCTAGACAAATTTTGCAAGTGTTACCATGTTTTTTAAAAATTTTTTTAAATGTTTATTTACTTCTGAGACAGAGAGAGACAGAGCATGAATGGGGGAGGGTCAGAGAGTGGGAGGCACAGAATCTGAAGCAGACTCTAGGCTCCGAGCTGTCAGCACAGAGCCCGATGCGGGGCTTGAACTCACAAACCATGAGATCATGACCTGAGCCGAAGTCGGTCGCTCAACTGACTGAGCCACCCAGGAGCCCAAGTGTTACCATGTTAATAGTGAACATACTATGGTTATTGTCATTACATATACATTTATTGAGCACTTATTATGTGTCAGATATAGTTCAAGAAATCCACGTCCACAAGGCTTATAGTGCTGTGGGGATACCAAACCATATGCAGCTGGCAGGCTTCTTGGAGGAGATGAGATATGAGCTGGATCCCAAAGGATGCTAGGAACCTTAACAGGTGAAGATGATAGAAGAGCTTGCCAAGTGGGAGGGACGTCTTGAGCAAAGACATGGGGTGGAGAAGGTGGCAGGGTCAGCTTAGAGAACTCCTAGTTGTGACTGGAGTACAGGTCAAGATGTGCGATGTGCAGGGAGGAGGCAGAAGTACTTTTGGAGACAGAAGTAGGGCTTGGCTATGGAGACCTTCAGTGTCAGCCAGGCTACAAATTCTCTTATCTGTCCCAATATCCACAACTAACTCAGCCCTTTAACTCCCCCAGCACCCATTCCAGGGCTCAATACCTATGGATGCTATGGGAGAAGGAGACCCTTAACCTAGGTAAGAGCAAGACAGACCTGGAGTCTAGTCCTGATTCATCCACCATCCAGTTGTGTGACCTTAGACAAGACTCTTCCCTTCTTTGAACCTCAGCCTCTTCATCTATAAAATAGGATGTGTACTATCTCTCCTGCCAATAGTACCCAATAGGGTATTTGGCACTTTGTGGGAGCTCACCTCATGTTAGTTGAACTGGGCTCTTGGAGGCCATCTAATGAGACAGTGAATAGTCAAGTGATTAGGAAGAAAGACCAAAGACAGCCTTAAAGTCCTGTGTTATTGTGGTCACTGACCTTAAGAAGCTCTCACTCCATCCAGAGGCAGCAGACTCAGCCCTCTCCCCTCACGCCAAGCTCCCTCTACAACAAAGGAGACAGGAGGGAAAGTCATCCTTTGCCTAGGCTGACCCAGACACTGGAAATCTCCCAATGCATGCTAATGCCATCGACCCTCACCGAGCTGTGCTAGGTTTTCAAATAAGCTTATTTGACTCTGATTCACCTCTGGAGAAAAGAAAGGTTACATTATTGATATGAAAAAATACCAGGAACAAAGTCACCCAAACAACAACAATTCTCCCCAGCCTTCAACTTTCACAACTTCTACTTAAGTTTAGGTGACAGGCCCTTCTCAGAGAGGCCATCATGCCATCATCTCCTCACTTGATTACCTAACAGATACTCACTTTGAGCAGAACTTGAGCCAGACCCTGGGAGCACCAAGAGAACACAAAGCAGACCCTGTGTTAAAGAAACTCTCGATCCAGGGGCAAGAAAGGAGCAAAACTATGGACCCAGAAAGCTGCAAACATTAAGATGTGATTGATCACAGGGCAGGATAGTCCAGAGTTCTGTGGGAGCCAGAGTAGGGAGCACTCACTAGCTTGGGATAGGCAAGGCCATAGAGATTTTGAAGACACCCAGCCCTATACAGGCTAGGGCCAGCTGCAACCCCAGCACTCCCTTTCACCACACCTGCTCACACCAACTGCACCACCATGCCAATAACTCGCAGCTTTTCATCTGTACCAGGCCATTTCATGCATTCACACCAGTGATAAGGTACATAAAAATAAGACTTGGGAAGCAATAATGAGGCCCCTTCATGGAAGACAGTTCAGACAAGATCTCACAGGGAGATGCTAGAATGAGCAGGAATTCACTCGAGATGTCCAGGGACTCTGTGTGCCATGTGGGTAGAAAGGAAAGCATAAGCAAGGGATGGTATGGAGTTACTATAGCATAAAGTGAGTGTGGGGAATTTGTGAGTTGATACTGGGGGCAGGGGCAAGTAGCCAAGGGCCTAGGATGCCAGTCTAAGGAGTTAGGACTTTATCCTATAGGTTGATGGGGAGCCCTTCACGGGTTGTAAGCAGGGCAGTGACTTGGTCAACCACCATGACTCTGGGGTGCTTGAAGTAAGTTCAGAGGAGGCTGGGCTTCTATAAATTGGTGGAAAGAAAGCTGAAATCTAACCCAAAAGCAAGAAAGTGCATCCCAGGTCCCAACAGAGCCTCAGCCAGTGAGCAATCCCTCCCCCTCCTAGCGCACAAGGACCCAAGGACTTCCCAAGGTCACCCTAATGGCCTTTGATGTCTAGCATTTCTCTACCACCATCCTAAACCATCTCCTTTCGGCAGGTTCTGCACCAAGGACAGATTTGATGGTGAGCAAATGGCTCACTGGAGAAATAAAATGCTTGCGTTTCTTCAGCAGGGAAAGCTGTTGGGGCTTTTTGTTATCATTATTATTATTTTTCTCTGAGCCAAACAAGTGACAGAACATAATAATATCATTTATTCTAACTTGCTCTTGCAAATCAGAACTTTTTAATATTTTCCTTTCAAATGAAAATGCCATTTATCATTATCAAATGAAGTGCTAATGAAAACAACATGTCTAAGAAACACATTCACACAGCAGAGCATGATGGAGCACCTTGTCAGCGGTCCATAGTCTCGCCGTTAATTTGATTTCTGCCAAAAATCACTTAAGTGAGACTTGGAGTTTTTTTTCCCCTCAATGCTCCAGGCCCTTCTACTGAGGTCTGTTTATTCCCCTCTCCTGAGAAGGCTCTGAAATCTCAAGCCAGTTTTAATCTGCCTTTTAATGGAATTCCCGTTGATTGCATGAGGGATGTGTGTGCACATCAGGGAGCATGGGGGGCTATGCTTGCCTGCCTGTGTGTTACTGCTCATTTCTTCCACCCAAAACATATGTGGCTGCGATGTGTCCTTGTTTAGGTATGTGTGTGTGTTTTTGTACTTCAGTTTGGGTGTGCCTCTGTAGATGATTATGTGTTCGTGTCCTTAAGCCATGGGGACAGTAATTATGTCTATTTGTTCCCCACTGTAGGCCCAGCATCTGGCCTATTGCCTGACACGTGGTAAGCACTCAATAAATATTTGCTAAGTGAATGTTAAGTGAATATGTCTGTATGTCTTCATGAGGCATGTATTTTTGTC
Source organism: Herpailurus yagouaroundi (assembly GCF_014898765.1). Lineage (NCBI taxonomy): Eukaryota > Metazoa > Chordata > Mammalia > Carnivora > Felidae > Herpailurus > Herpailurus yagouaroundi. The sequence continues at coordinate 40,189,928 of NW_024412388.1, forward strand.
TGCATGGGTTCATATCTGTGTTTCTATTTACATGTATGGGTCCTTCAGGGCAGGAATTATCCCTGAATCTCTAGTGCTTTGTACAGTGCCTGGCACATGGGAGGCATTCAGTAAATGTTTGTGGAATGAATATGTCTATGGGTTTCCATACATTTTTTAAAAATTGAGGTAAAATTGACATAACATAAAATTAACCATTTTAACTGTACAGTTCAGTGGCACTTAGTATATTCACAGTGTTGTGCAACTATCACATCCATCTAGTTCCAAAACATCTTTATCACCCCAAAGGGAAACCTTGTACCCATTAAGCAGTCACTCCACACTCCCTCTCCCTCCAGTCCCTGGCAACCACTAATCTACTTTCTGTTTCTATGGATTTACTTCTTTTGGATATTTCATGTAAATGGGAATCATACAATGTGTGACCTTGTGTGTCTTGCTCCTTTCACTTAGGATAATATTTTTAAGGCTTTCAATATATGTTTTGACATTTGTGTGTATTTAAGTCTATAGGTGTGTATTTATGTGTGGGGTAGTTGGCACCAGTGCTGTGTCCTTAGGACATGGGAAAAGGCCTGACAGCTGAGCAATGAGGAAAACTTCTTTTGCTGTGCTTCCACCCTGCTTCCCTGCCTGCCACCTCTGAGCCTCTGCGTAGGCTGTTCCTCAGCCCAGATCACCTTTCCTCATCCCGACCTTTGCCCTTGCTGGGAGAGCTCTGAATGATTCGTTGGTGATTTTTCCAAGGGCTACCTATTCCAGCCTTTGCCTACCCCAGTCTGGGTTATGAAACCCTTCTCTGAACTCCCACTACCCTGTGCTTTCTTTTGTCACTGCCTTGCTCCACTATGTGGTCAGTGTTTGTCAACTTATCTCTCTCCCTGTGATCATGGGCTCCTAAGGGCAGGGGCTGTATTGTCTTCACCTTTGCAGTGCCAGTGCTTAGCATGATATTTAGCTTATAGTGAGTGTCCCAGAAGTATTGCTTCAAAGAATGAATGAATTTCTAATAAAACACATTCCATGTAGAGAGAACAAAGTGTGCAAAAGCCCTGAGGCATGAAAGAGTACATTCATTTTTAAAAACTATACCAATTTGGTATGAAGTGGAGCCTAATGTGTGTGAATGAGTAGGAAAGTGAGAGTTTAAATAGAAAGCAAGAAGTAGAAATGGGCCCATCACAAACCACCCCAAAGAAAATGGGAAGCCCCAGCAGGGTTTACAAGGGTGTGTCATAGCCTAATTTATGGGCTGCAATGCTTCCTCTAGCTACTTGGTGCAGAATGATTGGAGACAACCAGGATGTGATAAGGGTGAACCATCTAGAAGACTACTGCAGAAGTCTAGGCAAGTGGTAAGCAGCTTAGTCTAGAGTGGTGGCAGTGGAATTGGAGTCAGAGACTTGAGCAGTGCTCAACAAAGCATGGGTTGTGAACTGGGACTAATCCATGAACTATTACCAGTCCACAATGAGAGAAGTACATCAAGAAAAGGTGAGAGCAAGGACTTAGAAACCTTTAGAGCAATTTGACATTGCTGAGACATTTTTATTGTATTTTACAAAAGTATTGGTCCAGAACATATTGGAAATGGAAAAATAAAAGGTCCTTCACAAGGTAGTTTAGAGGACATACTAATGAATGGGGTATGCTGGGGACAGGGAGAGATTGGAAGCAGGAGTGCTCCCGGCAAGACTGTCAATGACAGGGACCATGTCTGAAGTATCTCTGTGTCCTCAGGACCCCTTTAGGAGGAAAGGCTTAGAAATCCCAGGGTTCATCAGGAGCTGAGGGTCCTGAACAATGTCAAGACTCCCACAGGATTCCAGGAAGGGTATCTTAGTCCACTCAGGCTGCTATAACAAAATACCATCACTGCATGGCTTAAACAATTGAACAAAAGTTATTTCTCATAGTTCTGGAGGCTGTAAGCCCAAGATCCAGGCACCAGCAGATTTGGTGTCTGGCAAAGACCTGCTTCCTGGTGCATAGACAGCCGTCTCTTTGCTGTGTCCTCGCATGGAGGAAAGGGATGGAGACATCTCTGTGCTCTCTTTAAAAAGGGCACTAATCCCCATCATGAGGGCAGAACCCTCCCAAAGGCCCCACCACCAAATATCATCACACTGTCGTTAGTTTTTAACATATGAGGATATAAACATTCAATCTATAGTAAAAAGTGAGGACAAAAAGCTGGGTCCAAAAAGAAGGGATCTGGTCATGAGCCACAGAGGATTCAGGCTATGCTTTCTGTGCTTTCCTCCAGCTCTGCCTTGCTCTGCTGAGTGTGAGCTTCTGTGAAAACTGAGAGTCTTCACTGCCCTTCACACCCTATGCTTAATCAGCCACTGAGCACAGGAACCTCAAGAGCAGTATAATGTGGGATTGAGAGCTTGAACTCTGGAGCCAGACTGCCCAAGACTGAATCCTGACTCCACTACTTACTAGGTATATAATCTCTAATCCTTGAATATGATACATACCCTTTCAGTTATGTTTCTTTGGGTTATTGTGAAAACTAAATCAGTTACATGTCAAGCATTTAGACTGGTGCTTGGCACATGGCGACAGTTCTATGTGTTTGCTTACTATGGTTACTGTTATTATGTTAGTTGTTTCTGTTCCCTAAGTATCTCCTGAACAAATCTGCCCCTCTCTCCATTCCTTGTACCACTGCCCAGTCTAGGCCACAGACACAGCAACAACCTCCTCCTCAGTGGCCTGTCTTGCTTTGGGTCATTCCTCACTGCACTCTGGCCACAGAATGCTATTTCTGAACCATGAATCTGGCCATGTCACTTCCTGCTTAAAACCCAGCAGTGGCTGTCCATTGTCCCCAGGATGAGGTTCATGCTCACAGACATAATTCACAAGGCCCTCTGTGATTCAACTCTTTCTGGCCTCGTATAGACTCAGCCTTTGCCACCAGGGCCTTCGCCCTCCATGTGTCAGCCACATGAGCCTCTCTCAGCTCCCCAGATGGCCTTTGCATTTTCTGCTCCCTCTGCCTGGGCCAGCACCCCCAACTCCTTCATCAAACCAGCTCCTCTGCCTCCTTCAAGGCTCAGCTCAATAGCCACTCTTTCTGAGATGCCATCCCTTATTCCCCAGGCAGAACTAGGAACCCATGTTCTCTGTTCCCATAAGCCCTGTGCTTCGTTGACATAGCACTGACCACACAATGTTGCCTTTACTGTTACATATCTACCTCCCCCAACCATAAGCTTCCCTAGGTCAGACCCTGGGCGTGACCCATCTGTGTAGATGCTCAATAAACCCATATGAGATGGGATTGAATTAGAACCAGCCCAATATTGCATTTTAAGTGCCAGAAAGCAGAATAAAGTGGCTGGATCCAACTTCTCTAGGAGAGGCTCATGCGTGGGCAAAGGGAGCATGAGATGTTCTTTTCTCACACCGTCCTCTTCCTGCTGCCAACCCCCTCCTAGCCGCGTGAGTCTCGTGAGTTGACTCCAGATGGGATGGGCTTGGCAGTGGCTGCCTGGCTGTGTGCCCACCACTCGTGGGCGCCCAGGAAACACTTGCTCAAAGGAGCTGAGCATCACCAAGCAGTCCAGCCCTGCAATTCCTACGTGGGGCCTCGGAGAGAGGAGTAGGTGGGAAGCAGGAGGTGCAGTACCTGAATCTATAATATCTCTGGGCCTCAGTCTTCCCCTCTGTGAAATAGAGTCAAAAATCCCTATCTTAATGGTTGTCATGGGAATCAAGGAGATCAAAGATGCAGGCATATAGTGAGACTTTCTACTCCTGCTTGATTCCTGTTAAGTTTCTTGACATTACCAGGGAAATTGGGGTGAAGAGAGTGAGGAAAAGCACAGTTTTGGGTAGGGTACCACTTTTGTACAGCATAGACAGGAAGATTCTCTGCAAATGTACAATATCTTCCAAGGATCGGGCTCATTTTTAAAAGCACTCATGGTGGGGCGCCTGGGTGGCACAGTCGGTTAAGCGTCCGACTTCAGCCAGGTCACGATCTCGCGCTCCGTGAGTTCGAGCCCCGCGTCGGGCTCTGGGCTGATGGCTCAGAGCCTGGAGCCTGTTTCCGATTCTGTGTCTCCCTCTCTCTCTCTGCCCCTTGCCCGTTCATGCTCTGTCTCTCTCTGTCCCAAAAATAAATAAACGTTGAAAAAAAAATTTAAAAAAAAAAAATAAAAAAAAAATAAAAGCACTCATGGATGGTGAACGTGGATACTGATTTGTAATGGTAAGGAAGTAGAGATAAGGAGTTCAAGAAACACAGGATTGTGTGTATATGAAAGAGAAGTAAACTGAAATACCCTACTGCCAACAACAACTAACATTTATAGAGAGTACTTAGTATGGACAGAGACTGTATTAAGTGCTGTATATGTGTAAATCTTATTTAAGCCTCACAATAACCCTATGAAGAAGGTATAATTACTATTATTCCCACTTTACAGATGAGGAAACTAAGTCAGGGGAAGTTAGGTAAATTGCCCAAGAACCCATTAACACAGAGCCAGGATATGAACCCAAAACCATCTGATTCCCAAACCCTTGCTCTTTCCATCCTGTCCTGGATATTGTCATTGGTCTTCAGCTCTATACCTGCTGTTCTAAACTCTTCTGGGCACCTGTAGAGCGGGAAACCTATAACTACACTTCTAAGATTCCTGTGCCCACTGGGATCCAGTCTGATTCTACAACTGGAAAGCACACGTGTGTGATAAGAAAGCCAGAAGAAATTGATGTCATTTTCAGCTTCTGTTATCCACAAGAGTGTGAACTCTTGGGTTGTAGGAGCTGTGCCGATACCAGTTCCAGGAATGTCATGGGGGTGAAGCCTCCACTCCTCCCCCTTTTCCTTTTCTAGACCAAGAGCAGTGATGGCTTCCTTTTGGTACTGATTTCTGGGGAGCGCCCCCTTTATTTCCTCTTTTGTTTTCCAACCCCTCCAATAGCTTTATAACAAAGTCTCTTTGCTTGAAATACCTAGAGGGGTTTACTTCTCAACCAGACACTGGCTGACACAGTATTGCTTTCTACTCCTTCAATTAAAGGGAATAGCCAGTTATAGGATCAGTGTGTCTGCCAAACAGACTGAGGGCAAGGCTGAGGACTCTGTTGTATAGTGGAGGTCTATCAGGGAAACTGAGGCAAGCATCCACTGGGCCAACACCAACAAAGGAAGATGTGGGAGAGTGCTGCCAGCTGGTATCCAACATACCAGGCTTGGGCTTTGGGCCTAATTCCAGAATCCACCCACTCTTGAGGTTGAGCCCCAAAGCCATCCCACCAACATCAAGATTGCTCAGGACTTGGGTAATGCAAGAGAACCTTGGGGCTGGCAGGTGAACAGGCCAGGAGATGCAAGGGTAACAGGATATCTTTTGCCTGCTTCCACTACCCCTAGTAACCTATCTACTTTGTGTTGTCTGTTCTCTTCATTTGGGAGCCTGACTGAGAATAAACTTTGGAAATTTGACAAACCTGGGTCCCCATTCTTCACCAGGTAGTTCTGTTAGTCACTTAGCCCCTCCACCCAACCCATGATCTCCTGGTTTATAAAAGGGAGGGGGACTGTCATGCCCACTGAACAAGTGTGAGGATTGAGTGAAATAATGTGTGTAAAGTACCTAGCCCAGCTCCTGGCCCATTGCAGATGCTTATGTACATCCCTGCTCTCTTCCCCCTTCTGAATCATAAGCTCCCTTATTTAGTTATTTAACAGATCCTGTATGTGTGTCTCTCAAGCTCCATTATAAGGTCTGGGATAGTAAAGATCATGTCATAGCTTTCTTTGCCTTACTCAGAGCACCTAGTTCATTTAAAAATAATAATATGCTTTTAATAATAAATAAACCTTCACATTCATAAAAAATAAAAAGAAGAAGATGGGAAAATAGAAATGAGGCTTCTCCACTCGGCATGAATATGGGGCATTGAGACAGGCTGCAACTTTAGAATCTGCATAATTTATTTTAGTATAATTCATTCCTTTTCTCCCTACCTTTCTCCTTCCTTCCCTCCCTTCCCTTTTTTCCCTTAAAGATTTATTTTCCAACCCTGGAAATGAATATAAATACGTATAGCCCTTACCCTAAGAAGTCCAGATTCTAAGGTGGGAAACATCATGTAAACAGGTGCATATATGGGGCATCAACACATCCGCACAGCAGAGAACAGTGCCATGATGAAGGGAAACACAGTGGTGTAGAGACCACAGTGGATGCTCCCTGGAAGAATACTGTTCTGTGCTAGTCATAATGGCAAAGTGGAAAGTATGACATGCAAGGGAAGGATGGGAAGACACAACAAAGGAGTCAGGCCAACTGCAGTTGAGAGCCCTCTCAGCTGTGTGGCCCAGGATAGCTCGTGCTTCCTGTATGAAACTCGGTTTCCTCTTCTGTAAGAGGAGCAATAATATTTGCCGGGCAAGGTTGTCATGGGTTTGATGGTGATACAGAAAGGATTTGGCATGAATTACGTATCAGTGGATATCAGGTCCCTTCCACCATTACTGTGACAATGGCTTTTCCTGAAGGAGAAAGGAGATTAAAGTTGGAAGTGTGTGGGGCCAAGATACCTCTTAAAGACACTTTGCTGGCTTCTGCATGTGGAATGCTTCCCCACATTCCCCAGTGGGTCTCCCTTCTGAGGAGGACTTATTGTTAATTATAAAACATAAGACCCTGGGCTGGGGTGCCTGAGTGGCTCAGTCAGTTAAGCATCTGACTCTTCACTTTGGCTCAGGTCATGATCTCATGGTTTGTGAGTTCGAGCCCTGCATTAGGCTCTGTGCTGACAGTGTTGAGCCTGCTTGGGTTCTCTCTCTCTCTCTTTCTCTCTCTCTCTCTCTCTCCCCCTTTCTCTCTCTGCCCCTCCCCTGCCACCTCTCTCTCTCTCTCTCTCTCTCTCTCTCTCTCTCTCTCTCAAAATAAATAAATAAACTTAAAAAAATAAAACATAAAACACTGAATAATGAAGAATCCAATCCCTGCCCCCACTCCAACACACACATCCCTAAGGTTACAACCATCCAGAACATAGTCAGGCCAAGCGACTTACTGGATTTCAGCAAGCCCCTCTCAGCTCATACCTTCACTGCTTTTTAAGATTTTGGACATCACAACACAAGAAGAAACCAACCCTGACTTTTTCTCTCCCTTTTCAAACTAAACAAGTTCCTGAACTTGTCAAACATAAATGCAAAATTATGAAAAACAATCATAAGCGAAAATTCCAGTTATTAAAATGTATGGGGACTAATTATTGATCTGATGATATTCTGAATAAAAATAAAAAGACACGCTTGGATAAATGGAAATCTTTTAAAGTCATTAATATACATGTGTTTATTTTTCCTCATCCACACTGGAAGCTGCAGCAGGGCTGTATTGTCTAACAAATTAGAGGGGGTGACAATGCCATGTTCAGCCTGATGTGTGATGTCTCTCCACTCAGACTTATTAGTTTCTGCCAAATTAAAACAAGGGATCCCTCCCCACCGCAGGCCACAGGAACGTGTAATGCAAATATGAATGCTATTAGGAAGACTTTAACCAGGGAACCTGCACAATGTTGTTTTTGTACCAACAGAACACTGCTGGACTGAAACTGGGCCCTGTCAGCAGGGAAGCTCTGCCAGGAAGGGGGCACTTGGTTCTGTTCCTGGAAGGCTGCCCCCCCCCAACGTGCCACTCCCTTGTTTTCCCCAGCACCTGTCCTTGCATCCTCCATGTGGCACCACTGCCCTGCAACTCCCTTCCAAAATGATTGCTGCTCCTCTGATCCTTGGTTTTCCCATCTGCAAACTGGATCTCCTGGTGCCAGAGAGCAGAATGATGATGAAGAGCTGACAATCCAAAGTCAGGCAGTTGCAATGTTCTAACTGTGGTCCCGAGTTGTGTAACTTCTCTGAGCCTCTGTTTTGTCAGTTAAACAAGGAAACAACTCTCATATAAACCCCAGTGGACTGTCTGAGGATCAAATCAGATAATACACGAAAAGCACTTAGTCAGAGCTTGGCTACATAGTAGATCGTCAATAATTTGTCAGCTATTGTTATTACTGTCTTTCTCACAGTTAAATAAAATCACATAAAGTATGCAAAAACAATAGACACAATGTCTCCTCAAAATATTTTCTCAACTAAAAAGAAACTGGCTCTGAAGTCACTCCCAGCATTTTTGGCTGAGCCAGGTGCTCTCTGACGGTTCTTTCTCTCTGTCTCTGTCTGTCTCTCTCTCTTCAGACTCCTGCAGGAAGCTTCGGTTCAGGCCCTTCACATCAGGGTGTGTTTGCAACAGGCTTAAGTATCTCTGTTCATGTATGCAGTTCTCACCATGTGAGGCCACATGGCAAATCCTGCCCGTCTCCAGGTGTGGATCTCTCTAGGAAGCCTTTGGAGAGGCCCCTATAGTATCCCCTCTGGTACCTTGAGTTCTGGCTGTTCCTGCAGGTGTCCATCTCCCCCACTGGAAAGTGAAGGCCTGAAGGGCAGCGCCTGAGTCTTTCCCAGCTCTGGGCTCCAGGGACGGCCAAGCACAAGGGCTAGTCTGGGAAAATGAACAGAGTAACTAACATCTATCAGGCATTTGCTCTGGGCCTGGCTCTGGGCTAACCAATTCACAATCTCACTGAACAGCACAGTACTTTATAAAGTAAGAAGAAGCATCACACAATTTTACATAGGCTCAGGGAAGTCAAGTCCCTTGCCCAAAGTCACACCTCCTGTGAGTGGGGCATCCCGATCACACTGCGCATCTGTCTCCTCCAGGGCTTTAATCACTCCAGAGCCACTCTGCTGAGAGGGGAGGCAGGAGGAAAGAGGAGGAATTGCTTCACCCCCCTCTCTCAGCTTTAACTAGGGTAGGGACATTGGTTGGGAAGCCAGTCATAGCATATGCAAATGAAAGGTGACAAGAGTCTCAACAGGGTGTGCTGAGAATGGAGAGATGCTTAGGGAAGGGCGGGTCAGGATCCCTTCACTTGCTGAGTGAGAGAGTGCTGAGGGAGATAGCAATGGGTAGATAGTGGTGCTGTGGTCAGAAATGTGGACTGTGAGCCATCACGTTCATCATCGGCATTGCCATAGGTGGATGTAATTTCATGCCAGGCATTGTACTAAGAGCTCCACATACGTGATCCCACTCGGGCCTCACAGAAACCTTGTGAGAAGGTATTATTGTCCCCGTTTTATAGATGAGAATATGGAGGCTTTCAAGCAATAACTTATTGGGACAATTTACATTGAAAATGACTCAAATCTCATAAAATAAACATTTTATGATCCATTTAAGCCATGAAGTATGTGCCCTGGCTACTCAGTCCTTCCCCCTGACATATAGAGGTTGGGGTGTCTTGTGTCCCCACTTTTGCCTCTAAGTCCCAATCTCAGCATCCTGCGACTCTCAGTCTAAAGCATTCCCCCAGCACCTCTCCCAGCAAGTTTACCAACTAGAAGTCGGAGGCATCCAAGAGTTCTCAAAGGGGGCAGGCAAATCAGCACCCCTCTCACTCATGTACCCAAATTTCTGATGTCCTCCTGAGGTGCACAGTCCAGTGCTCCTGAATCCCTGGCTTTTCTGCTGCACTGGCTGCAGGACTCACTCTGGCAGCCCGGGTGTCAGGCTCACAGCTACTTGGTGCCCCAGCCCCTGGAGTGCTATCAGAATTGGGTAAATGCAGCTGTTCTTTTGAAGGAGTAAGTTGAGGGCACTTATCAAATCAACTTCCTAATGAATCTTTTCAGGTCTGGATGGAAGCTGTTCTGTTACTATGGAACTTGGCTTGATTTGGAAATTAATGTGGTAATTTACAGCCACTCTGCCAGGCAAGAAGATTAAAAGAGACTGAGAGAGAGAGAGAGTGAGGGGAGGGAGAACTGCAGGGGCAGAGCCTTAAGAAGCACCAGCCTGGGGTGTGTCTAGAGAGCTGGACCACACGCACTGGTAGAGCCGGCATTTGGGACTCAGATAGAGAAAGGCACTCCTCAAAGCAGACCTAAAAGTCAACACTCCACACCCTCTTCTCTTTAGGGATGATAGAAAGATGATAGATTAGATAGATAAATGATGATGATGATGATGATGATGATGATGAGAGAGACATATATATATGATATATATATCAGAGAGAGAGAGAGAGAGAGAGAGAGAGAGAGAGAGAGAGATCATAGACAGACATTTACTGCTTCTAAGATTTTCTTAGTATTCCAGGATTTACTTCCCATTATTACCACTTTTGCCATGTCCACATGTCACCAATACCATTATTCATTTTCTATTTTTCTTTAGATTTATTCACTTTTATCTTAAATAAATTTTATACCACTATCATAACTGGAAAACCAATACTACATACCAGGAAGGGAAAATAAATGTAAAATTAATTATACTGAAAACAAAAGTTTAAGTATTAAATTCTGGAGAGGTCTTTGCCTGCCCAAGGTTCTCAGTCTGAAGCCTCACCCCATTTGGGGAAAAGCAAGTTTTAGAAAGATGCTCAAGACATATTAGTACAAAGTCAAGGTGTACACACCTTTTGGAATCCACTTTCTCACTGTATGAACCAGTGCTATTTAATGCGATGACCTTTGCAGTTTATTTAACAAACATTTACATAGCATATCTTATGAGTCAGAGCCCATTCTAAAAGTTCTTTTAAAAATTAACTCCTGGGGGCCTGGGTGGCTCAGTCAGTTAAGCATCTGACTTCTGCTCAGGTCATGATTTCACAGTTTGTGGGTTCGAGCCCCACGTCAGGCTCTGTGCTGACAGCTCAGAGCCTGGAGCCCACTTTGAATTCTGTGTCTCCCTTTCTCTCTGCTCCTCCCCTGCTCACATTCTGTCTCTCTCTCTCCTTCAAAAATAATAAACATTCCAAAAAAAATTGAAAATTAACTCCTTCTCTATTTAATTTGTATAATAACCTTGTGTGGTACAGCACTATTCCCATTTTAGAGAGAGGAAACTGAGGCACAGAAGAGGTTCAGTAACTTGCTAATGGTCACCTCAAAACATCTTACTATCGGGGCGCCTGAGTGGCTCAGTCGGTTAAGCGGCCGACTTCGGCTCAGGTCATGATCTCGCGGTCCGTGAGTTCGAGCCCCGCGTCGGGCTCTGTGCTGACAGCTCAGAGCCTGGAGCCTGTTTCAGATTCTGTGTCTCCCTCTCTCTGACCCTCCCCTGTTCATGCTCTGTCTCTCCCTGTCTCAAAGATAAATAAACGTTAAAAAAAAAACAAACCTCTTACTATCATCTGAAGTCATGTGCACTTTGGTGAGTCAGAGCATCGCAGAGCTTCTCCAGCCACTGTCCTGGCCAGAGCTGCAGGAATGCGGCAAGAGATGCTGTTCAAACACAAGTTTTAGGTAGCTGCAGACCGATTCCTCACGGCTCAGCCCCGCCAGTGGTGACATCTGTAAGTGGCCCCCATCGGGCCTCCGTGCCCTCCATCTGACTTTGAGTCTGGGTTCTATGGCTGGTGGGTGACAGAGAGTTGGATGTTGATCCAGAGAAGCTTCTCCAGAAGGAAAGAAGAGAGTGGGGTATTTTTTATTTTTATTTTTATTTTTTGTATTTAATAAAGAATTTTTTTTTCCAGCGCCACTGGAGCTGCTGCTTTTCTTTTGAAAGAAATCTCTGAACAGAACAATGCTCTGAGAACCAGACCAGGGCTGCAGTTGGAGATCAGGTGGCTGGATCTGAGCGGGCAGCACGTTCCCTTGGCACAGGGAGCAGCGGTGGGTGCAGATGAGGCCTGTGTAGAGATGAGGGGCCGTCTGGTGAGGGCTTCTGTGACCAGCTGCTTCTGCAACTGCAGCCAGGTGCCCTCAAGGGGCCCACTGCAGTCGTTCCACCCTGGACAGCCCATGCCTTGTTTGGCCTGGGGGTGTAAGATCGGCTGCAATCCTAACCACAGCCTGGAGTGGATGACAGGAGCCCTACATCATTCATATAATAATAAAAGGGTAGCAGAGGCAATATTTTGGAAATTGTTAATGCATTATACACTTTTGCTTCTCCAAGTACATGAGCCTTGCCCAGTCTGACTAATGTGAAGTTGAGAATCTTCCAGAAGGAATTCCAAGAGAAAGATGAGGTAATATGTAGATACTGACAATTTAAAAAAAAAAAAAAAACACAGAATTTTATCCTGGCTGGAACTAAAAACTATATTTTCCCCCTTAGCAGTGGGGAGAGAGATGGGAGGCTCAAAAGTGAGGTTAGATCATCAATTGAAAACATGATGCAATCTTACTGCAGATTTGAGTTAGACTATGAGTTAAATCTGAGACCCTACTATGATAATTAACATTGCTGAGCATTTCCTTTGTGTCAGTTCATTCGTTTGCCAAGTGTTATACATGCACAGCCTCATGTAATCTTCTGAATAATCACGAGGTTGATGCTGTTATTAACCCTATTTTATGGAGGAGGAAAAGGAGGAAAGTTAAATAACTCGGCAAAGCTCAGATATCCAGGAGACAGAGTAGAGATTTGAAGCCTTGGTGCATTTCTCTAGACTGCAACATTTGTCCCTAAGGAGCTACCAGTCCCTTTAGCCACCACTACTCACCCCCCCCCCCCAGGAGCAAACAGAACACTCCATAAGAGAGTCTATCACCAAGACCAACATTCTTGGGCTCATCTCAGTCAAGGACTCACCATGGGACACTCCAGGTAAGAATCTCTGTCCAGCTCCTCACAGATACCAGACCATATAAAGATTGTAAAGGCAATTGAAAATGCATAGCCCCCACACAGGGGATTGTGGATTTAGAAGCATCTGCCTCCTCTGGTAACTCCTCAGATCTTTAACAGACCAGGTGCCTGCTCCCACATCCAGATTCCAGATCTGTAAGTAATACAGATCACACATCCTCATGAGGAGCCAATGCTTGGCTCATTTACTTGGCAGTTCAGTGAGCCCCTCAACTGTCAGAGGCTCCAAGCACATGAGAGCCACCACTCCCCTCTCCCCACGGTGCAGCTCAAAGGTCAAGCAGGACCTGGCTTTCCCTCTAACTCCTTAGATATTGGAGAAGGCCCACCTCACCTCTCCACTTTTACCCTGTCTTGTGCCCTCCAGAAACAGCCCCAGCAGAGAGGGCTGAGGCCATTTTCTTCGGCAAGCCCTATGCTTGGCATACCTAGAGCTTTCCCCGCCCCTCAGCCTTGGGCCTGGAGGCCAGCCACACTCTGCTACTGCTTGCTGCATAGCACTCAACAGAGAAGTTACTCTCTTTGCAGCTCTGTGTCTTCATCTGCTAAACAGAGAGCTAGATACAGCCTCTGCGGTTTACCACCTACTCTTCCCTCTGTCTGAAAATCCTTCCTCTTCTTGATCTTACTCCTAGACTTGATCTAACTTTCTAGACTCAACTCATGTTATTAGATCCCTCTGGAGGTCTTCCCCCACCTTCCATCTTCTGACTCTTTTCCCAAGCTGGATTGCCTTCCTTCATAATAATAATAATAATAATTATAATTATATATTATATATTTATAATAATATAAATATAAGAATTATATACTATATATTTATAATAATTATAATTATTTATTATTATTATCATCATTATTTTATCAAGCACTTACCACATGCCAGGTACTGTGTTAAGCATGTCACATATATTTATTTAGTCCTTCACAACAATTCCATTAGGTGGATGCTATTATTGTCCTTATTTTACAGAGAAGAAAACTGAGAAATAGAGGCAAAATGAATTATCCCAGGTCACTTGGCAAATAAGTGTCAGAGCTGGGATTTGAACCCCTGCCTGGTTTTCATGAGTGATGAAAAAGTGTGATGAGGCATGAGAAGAGCTGCCTTGCCCAGCTTCCATTTTGATACATGATCCTGTTCAGGGAAGCCCATGCAAAGTTTTTAGCCAAATTACATCTTTTTTCCCAAGCAATTTTATTCCTCAGTGATGACCCCAAATCCATCCTTCTGGACTGAATTCCTGACATTGTAATTCTATCTGTTGCCATTGTTGTAATTACCCACAATTCACCCCAGAGCAAAAGTCCTATGTGTGGAGTCCCGAGGGCATGGTGGAGCTGTCAGAAAACTTAGGGTCAACATCTGACACTATGTATGACTTTGGACAAGTTCCTGCTACAATCTGAGCAAATTCTTCACCTGAAAAATAGAGATACAATACCTATATCAGAGATTTAGGGAGGGTCAAATAAAATAGTGGGCTTTAAAGCCCTGGACAAGCAAGAAGAACTCGTCAACAATTGCTCAGCAAGTACTTAAGTGTGCCTGGCACTGTTACTGTCAAGCAGGACAAAAAAAGGACCTGTCCTCTCAGAGTTTATATTTGGAGGTGACATTTTTGCCCTGGAGTTATTTTCCAGACCAGCTCTTCCTGAAGGAGTCTCCTGTTTATGAAACCACCACATTCCCTATCATGTCAGAACCTCCGGATCCTCACTGACAGGTACCCACCTACTCATTGCTGTCCTGTCTCCTCTCTCCTCTGCCCCACCTAGGTCAAGGGTGTCCCCTGTCATTTCACTCCTTCTTTGGCCCTGACTCCTCCTCTCTAATTTAAGGAGCTGAGGTCACATGGATTTCCAGGCCCTTCCAGGTGGCCATCAATGATTGTACGGTTTGTTACTCCTTCATTGAGTGGAACTCTCCCCTGTATGGTAAAGTCAGAGGTGGGCAGGAAGATGAGCCCACAAGTCCAGTATGACCTTTGGAGTTTACCAGGCATGTCTTCACTGGGACTGAAACACCAAGTTTCACTCCCTGGCCACATCAAACACCTCCAAGTTCCCTTCATCTCCAGCTGAAATTACACCTTCCTTTGGCTGGGAGCTCCCCTCCATTCCTTGCTTTCCTGGCCAGTCCCTATATTACCTTTAAAACTCAGAGTAGAAGCCGCCTCCTCCCTAACGCTGTCTATTTTTGCAGTCAATGCACTAGGATATAATTTATTGATTTGAACATCTGTTCTCTCACCACACTGAGAGCTCCTCAAGGGCAGGGACTTTATTTTATAATACTGTTTCTCTAGGCCTTAGGTCAGCATGAGGCTCATAGCAAGTGCTCAGTTGCTATTGGATAGATTGAATTGAGTGTGATTTAAAGTCACCTGCTGAGGTTTCCAGTATCAGGAAATAACAGGGCTAGGACTGGAACCCAGACCTGAGTATGCAGAGTCCAGCACACCCCACCTCCCTGCAGTGACCAGAAGTGGCACAGAGAAGAGCTGCTGAGAGAAGAGGGGTGTCCAGATAGCTGTTTTCACCATCCTTCCACCTGAGCAGGGGAAGGCCTGGGGCAGAGATGGTCTCCAGGAGCCTGACTGTCTGAGAAGGATCCACAGGATGTCCTGAGCCTCTATAGCTACCCATCTTTTTTCCCTCCCTTTTCCCCTCTCAGCCCCCACCTGCCCAGCCCCTGGTTTTCTGGGAGCTGAAGTCAAGCCACCTTTTCCCCCTTACACTCCCTTTCCCCAGACCTCTGTAAATATGTTGGGAACCTGGCTTTTTAAATGAGGTGGGAGGAGACAGAGAGAGCCACCCACCCCCCAATGCCTGTCGAGTGCCCAGTTCATATTCCTGCTGTGACTGTATCTAAATTTGCAAATCGTCACCCCGCGCCCCACCATCATGTGTCATCTTTTATGCATGGCCACCTCTGCCGTACTGCTCGGCCAGTTGCTACGCAACCGACAACTGCGCTGCAGGGGCCTGACATTAGTGAAAGCAAATTGACCAGAGGAGCCCTCATCCTGCATGCAAAGCAGCCAGAGCCTTCCCAAGCCACCCTCTTTCTATCTGGGGCCAGACCCTTGGACCACAGCCCCCCAGCCTAAGCTGCAGACACTGGCGCTCCTACTCCTCCAGAAAAAGCTGAACCCTGGCCAGTGACCAGAGCCACCTCCAAAGGGAAAGCAGGGGCCAATGAACCTCCAGTGGAATGGTCATTTGTTGCTGCAGGAAGGGAAAAGAGGATTCCTACTCATTGAGCACTTACTATTTGGTAGGCACTGTGAAAACAGTACAATACAAAAAGCTCTAACTTCCTAGATTCCAGCCCAGCTCCACCATTTCTCATCTGTGTGTTGTGCATATAAATCACTTATTAGGACTGAGACCCAACCACTGAAGGAGGCTATCTTCAGACATCTTAGAGGGCAGTAAAAGGCTAGATAACTGGCTGGAGCAGGAAGGCCAGTAGAACATCAGGTGTGAGTAGATGAGGGAAAGGAAGGAGAATAGCAGACTGCCTTGCACACCTGGTACGGAAGGCCTCTGAGCCTCCTGTTGGGAGGAACAGAGGAAATTAGAAGCTGGATGTTGTGGTCTCCCCTTCTGCTCAGTCTCTCATGGCTCCCACCCCCAGGAACTTGACCTCACAATTTGCCATTTGAATATATATATATAATTTTGCACTGGCAGGGGTGGGAGGGGTGCAGCAAGTTGTGCTGGAAAGAGTAAGGGTGTTAGAATTGATTAGAACTGACCTTAAATTCTCAAATCCTGGCTCTCACCTTTCCAAACTATGCAACTGCAGCAAGTTACTTCTGAAGTTTAATTTTTTAATCTATAAAATGCACATGATGATACCTACCTCACAAGGTTAAATGGCTGACATATGTACAGCTCCTAACAGAAAATCAATAAATGCCACTCTTCTCCCCCAAACTCTTCTATGGCTCTGACTTGTCAGAGGAGTTGGCTTCCTTAGGACCACCTGGCCCCCACCCCCCTCCCTGGTTGTCACCTCCCTGCACCTCTGCACATTTGCTCAGAATGCTGATTCTTCCTAGCAAACCCTTCCTTTGGCTGTTTTCTTTTGGAAATCTGGTCTACCTCTCAGGACCCAGAAAAAAATACAATAAAATTCCAATTTTAAAAGCTCCAACAGGCAAGGCTGCCCCATCAGACCATCCCCAAATCCATTGAAGTTTCCTAGTGGAAGAAAGAGCAGGAAACCAAGGAGTGATCTTCCCTTCTTCAGTGGAGTATCTGAGAAGCTTTCTCAAACTTTATGACAAGATGTCTCAAAGCTCACTTATCTGTTGAGGAATGCTGTTCTGTGGCTCCCTGCTCACTGCTCATCTCACCCCGAGAATGGGCATGGGAACACCTCAGAAGACATAGCTCAGCGACTTACAGGGTGCCAAGAATGGTTCTAGGTGTTGTAACAACATCTTGGTCTTGACCAGTGTTTAAAACTTCACAGTCATTAATTAAAATAATTCACAACTTCTTATTAACATACTAATACGCTAACAACATCCTTCATTTTCATACAAATCAGTGAGGTAGATATTACCCCCACTTGCTGAAGAGGAAACAGAGTCTCAGAAAAGACGAGTGACAAGCACAAGATCACACAGTGGATTGACGATGGTAAAACTGGAGCAGGTATGCAATTCTACATGAAAATGGGCAATGAGGCTGTAATGTAGACTTTGTCTATATCAATCAATTTAATACTTCAGAGTGATTTTCCCATTAAAAAAAAAACCTCACAATTTACTGGGGAAAGCCATTTATCTGTTCCTTGTTAGGGCGGAGCCTTTACCACATTCAGAAAGAGGCAGCATGGAGGTTGCAGAGAGCACAAGCTCAGCTGTGTGGCCCTGGGCAAATTAGTTCATTCCTTCAAGCCTGAATTTCCTCTCTCTGAAATGGAAGGTGAGGTTACCTATCCCTCTCCTGCTTCTATTCCAAAGGGTAAAATGATACAGACACCAAAGTGCTAAACTAAGAGGTCTTGGTAGGTGTTAGTATCCCCCTTAGGAGTGGCATTTCTCAGAACCAGGGGTATACAACCTATGTCTGACGTATGCATTTCTCTAATTATTCAATGTTGAGAACTGTGTTGTCATTGTTGTTTAAAAGGAGACGTGTCAATTGTATTGCCTTTGTGTTGTATTGAAAAGCATTTCTTCATCATTTGGACTAATTTCCAAACAAATTAAAAACTGTTGTAGCAGTCAAGCTCTGACTGCTTCATCTATTAGATTCAGAAGATGGCAAATTTCTTAAAACACAGATATAAACAATTCTGGTAACACGATCTGATTTATAATTAATTTTCTGCCTGGGAAGGCAAAAGTTCTCCTTCTCACTTCCTTTGCCCTCAACTTCCTGACTGTTCTCCCACTTCTGACAGACTCTTGATTAAGGAAAAGCAGATTTTGTTACCTGGGACTGTGCTGCATGTAAAAAAAGATATCTTTTCTCAAATGTCCTTTGATCACAGAGATGGCCAGGGTACAAGAAGTAGAGTTCCTTTATGATCTGACTATATTGGTTCTTGTTCCTCCCATGGTGCAGCCACAGTGCATCTTTATCAAGGCATGGTCACTCAGTGAACCCATTCTCATTAGCAGCATTTAGAGGCCTCCCCTGTGCCAGCCTGTGGGACAGACATGCCCTAGGGGTGCTCAAGATCTAATAGAGTTACAAGGCTGAGATATAGGTGAAATAGGATGGACAAACATGTATGCAAGGAGGGTTTTGTAAGTTTCTATTTATTTGAGAGAGAGAGAGAGACAGAGAGAGAGCGAGAAAGAGAGAGAGAGAGAGAGAAAGAAAATCCCAAGCAGGCTCCACACTGACAGCATGGAGTCTGATGTGGGGCTTAAACTCAGGTCCATGACCTGAGCTGAAATCCAGAGTGAGACATTTAACCAACTAAGCCACCCAGGTAGCCTGCAAGGAGTCATTTAAACAGCAAGAGGGTTGGCTGGGCTGAGCCCCTTGTGAAATGACAGGTATATTAGATGGAGCCAGGGTCTAGCTGAGGACCAAGATCAGGACTCAGTCTGGAGCCAGGTTTATGGTTCAATATACAGCCAAGATCCAAGCTCAGGTTGTGACCAAGATCAAGGTTCAGACTATAACTAGGATTAGGGCTCAATCTGTGGCCAAGATTAGGGCTCAATTGGGACCTGAGTTCCAGGACTAGTCTCTGGCCAGGGCCAGGCTAAATTGTGGTCAGGATCATGGCTCAGTGTGTAACATGGCAATGGGATTTGTAAGTGATTAGGCCCAGTTTCTGCTCATGGATTTCATAGTCTAGTTTGGGAGACAAGTAAACTGAAATTCCTCACCAACTATTAAAAGTTGTAACAGAAGGTAACATGAAACAGTAAGAACACAAGAAAGGACCAGATTGTCCCATTTGGGGCCCAGGGAACACCTTCTAGAGAAGGTGATGCTTGAACTGTGTCCAGGAGAACCTGAGCAGCTTCATTTCAACGTATTTTTTTAATATTGTTTTCAACATGTGGCCTCATTTGCTTTGCCATTCCCCAATTTCCCCCAGCATTCTGTGCTGTATGCAATGTTTGTTTTGAGGGATACTTTTACTCTTCCTTTGGCCATCAAGGTCCTGAAGAACACATAGTTTTCTTCAACTTCAGTACTTTCCATTATTTCCTGTTCACCATTCAGGTGCTCTATCTGACCCTGACACTAACTCCCAGACACCTTTGCTTCTCTGGTTTGGTTTGATGCACTGGATTACTGTGCAGGAATCCATTTACTCCCTTGTACTATGCATCTCCATCTTGTAGCACAAAGGTGTGAAACTTTTCCCTAGGTCTAGATCCAGTAGCCCCAGAGGAACAGAATGGTGAAGACAGGCAGTGAAATCTAGGAAACCAGATGAGCTCGGTGGCCTCAGGCAAATCACCCAGTCACTCTGAGCTTCCTTGTCTGTTAAATGAGGCTGAAGCATGCTTTGCCCATATTGCAAGACATTTTGGATGCCCAGTAAAATAACAGCTCTAAAAGTATTCTGGAAATGGTAAATATTACAATAAATCTCTCATGAATGAAGGAAACAGAAGTTCATTTCAGCTTCATGGGATTGGTTGATCCTCACTAGGGTCCTAAAAGGTAGGATCCGTGGTTTCTTGTATCTGTTCATCACCCAGGTATGTGGGGAGGGGATAATATGTGTTTCTGAGCTATTGCTTTGGGGTATGAGCACAATTTGTATGCCCATTTTATATTAATGTATGTACCCATGTATGTGTCTTAGATTGGCTTCTTCAGAGCAGATTCTGTGATGGGCATTTATGTACAAGTGATTAAGGAAATGCTTCCTGAAGAAACCAGTAATGGAGTAGGAAAAGCAGGAGGATAAGGAAAGGAGATAAACAAGGTAAACGTCCTGCAGAGAGTAGATTTTAGCCTGGTCCTGCAGGGGAACTCCTAAGTGTAAGTCGTCCCAACTCAAGAGTGGGGCTGGGCTTTCATTCTCTCCCTGCCAATAACCCAACAGTCATTGGTCAACTCCCAGACACATCTAGCTGTCTGTGATAGTAGGCTAGTTCTAGTCTAATAGCCTGAGGGCAGTCCCACTGAAGAAAAGCTACAGGTGCTATTAAAAGCACATGAAGTGAGGGGTGAGGATCGAAGGAGACTGGGGTAGAATACCATTATATACTAGAAGGTTTCCATTTGTGTTGGTTTCCCCAGGCCTGTGTATTGGTTTCCCAGCCTCTCTGGCTATCTCTTCTCATTTTCCTATAAGAGCTCCACTTTCTTTATCCCTTAAGTGATAACATTTCATTTGCTTAACCCATCCCTGGCTCTTGACTGCTTGCAGGATAAAGTCCAAGTCTCCAAATGACTAAGAAGCTCCTTCGTGATCTGTCCTCTGCTGACCATCCCTAAGGCTTATTACTCACATGGCCTCGTTACTCTACCCCACCCAAGAACTTTCTGGGTATGGGGATCATAATGGGGTTCTGGGAAGCCCTTACTCTCCTTGTAGCCCAAAGGGAAGACAGTGATATGACAAGAAAATTAAGGAGTTTGTGGAACAGAAATAAATACATAACTCAGCCTGTGTTCAATGAAGACTTCCCAGGGGATGAATGTGAAAGTGGAGAAAAGTGAGCTTGATAGGAATTGCAGCATAAGTAGAAGGTGGGAAGATGTGCAGGAGATTTGGCAGAGAGTGATCACAAATTAAATATTTGTGGAATAAATAAATGATTAAATGATAATACAGGCATTACACAGCCTGGGCTTTAGAATTCAACAGCCTCTCCTCTGCTTACTCACTGAGAAATCTCCAACAAGTCATTTAACCACACTAAGCCTCAGTTTCTTCATTTAGAAAATGGGGCTCTGGCGCCTGGGTGGCTCAGTTGGTTAAGCACCTGACTCTTGATTTCGTCTCAGGTCATGATCTCATGGTTCCTGGGACCAACCCTGCAACAGCCTCTGTGCTGGCAGAGCTGAGCCTGCTTGGGATTCTCTCTCTGCCCCTCCCCCATTCATGTACATACACATGCACATGCACTCACACTCTCTCACACACAATAAATAAATAAACTTTAAAAGAAAAAGAAAATGGGGCTAATGAGAGTATCTGGGACAATGGTTTCTCTGCAAGCTGGAAAACCCTATTCAAATATTAGTGTTCATTCAAAGAATATTTTTTAGTTGCTACACTAGAAATCAACCTACACAAATAGGAATTAGATGGAGACTCTACTTGGCAGGTAAGGAGGAGACAAGTTTAGGGGAAGAGATGAGACAAAGAAAGAAAAGTTTAGCTCATAATGAGACAAGGTGCTATAATTAAGATCTGGGAGCTCAGAGACAGCTTGACCAATTGTCATCTAATGAGGAAGTTTTCCCCCAAAAGGTAAATTTGTATAATTTTGCCCTGAAGGATAAGTGGGGTTTTGCCAGATGAAGAAGAGGTCATGGTAGAGGGAACATATATGAAGACATAAGCATGAAAGAGAAGTGTGTTTAGACCATCAGGGCTGGTCTGGATGGCATAGTGTATGTGGTATGGTGTTGAGACATGAAAGGAAAAGGGGACATCCTTAAAGGTCAAGTAATATAGGGAGAATTTGAATACTTCCCTGACAAGAGAGTTGTGGTGGCATTAAGATGAGAGGAATAAGTGAGCAAAGCCTATCTGGGTCCCAGGAAGAATAATTGTGGGAACCCATAACTTAAGAAACTGAGAAACTTCTGGATTTTTATAATCATTACCACCAACTCCCAACCACTCCACCACCACCACCACCACCACCGCCACCAAGCTCCAGCAATCTCTCCCTTAGACAGGTATCCATTACAGAAATATCTGCTTAGTATGGTTCTTCTTGAAAATGTTGCTCCTGGGACGCCTGTATGGCTCAGTCAGTTAAGTATCCAACTTCAGCTCAGGTCATGATCTCACGGTTTGTGAGTTTGAGCCCCACATCGGGCTCTGTGCTGACAGCTCGGAACCTGGAGCCTGCTTCAGATTCCGTGTCTCCTTCTATCTCTGCCCCTCCCCAACTTGTGCTTTGTCTCTGTCTCTCAAAAATAAATAAATGTAAAAAAAAATTTAAAAAAAATGTTGCCCCTACATCATGAGAGTCATTGCATACTATCTATCTCCTGATGAGATTTGTTTGGTTATTTTAATTGTGTTTCTATTGGCAGGGTATAGGATGAAACACCTTCTAATTAGTCTTCAATATCCCCCTGAAGAGGTCTTTACCGGTTATCTATTGCTACATAACAAACCATCCAAAACCTAGTGTCTTAACACAACCATTTATTTAGTTCATGATCCTGTAGGTTGGCAATTTAGGCTATCCTCAGGTGGGCGATTCTCCTGCTGGTCTTGACTGGGCTCATTCATTTTTCTGTGTATAGCTGTGGAAGAGCTAGAAAGGTCTGTTTCTGGGGGTTAGATGGCTGTCAGCTGAGGGTTAATGGGGTCAATTGAACCACATGTTTTTCATCATCTAGCAGGCTTGCCTGGGTTTGGTCACATTGGTGGTAGTCTCAGTGTTTTAAGAATACCAAGAGAGGAAGCTTCCAAGGCCTCCTGAAGCCTAGACTTATAACTTACCCAATATTACTTATTCTACTGACCAAAGCAAGATGCAAGCCAGCCTGAAGTGCTCTCCACGTCTGGATGGGAGAATTTACAAAGTATTGTGGCTATTTTTGCAATCTGCCCTAAGGTTTATGAACTTACTTTTTTTCTATAATCCTGGCATATGCAAGAAAGAAAGAATGAGCATTCCAAGGTTTTTGGGGTTTTTTGTTAATTAAATTATTCCCTGTAACCATAATACTAAACACATGGTGAACTCCCAGTTATTTATTATTATGTATTATTATAGATCTCCCCCACATCCGAAAGTAGACCTGTCCTATGAAAACTTTTATAAGCCAAAATGATACAAGGTGAAGCAGCAATTACCATTAATTTATATGGAAAAATTTTATCATTCTCAGACCCCAAAAAAAACAACCTCTCTTTGGCCTGACACCTTAATATATCTTGCTCAAGGGTGCAGAAAATAAATTGAGATACAGCACAGATGCTCACAAAGTTCAAAGCTATGGCAGCGAGTTGCTGAATAGAGTTCCCAGGAAGGAACTGACTGCATTGCCACTCTGACTGCTCCATGCTTGCTGCCTCTATAATGGCTCACTGCAAAACAAGTGCTGAAAACTATTTTCGCTTTTATTTATGACAGCAAAAATCCTCTCCAGATATTTTCTGGTTACCCAAAACAGGTACTAATGTAAGTCTTTCATAAAAGCAAAGTGGCCTAATGCAAACTCTTGAAAAGTTGGGGGATACCTGCATTATTTGAGTACCTGCTATGCACCAGAGACTAGTCAAAAAAACAGTGGAAAAGGTATACACAGCACTTGATCCCATGGAGTTCACAGCCCATCATGGAAAATACCTTAAGCAAGTAATTATAATAGTTACATAATATTATGTCTAAAAGTTTTATAGCTTTATTAATCTTTTTCTTTATGATTTTTGTTCTTGGAGTCTTGACTTTTAAAGCCTTCCATGATCCACAAATTAACATTCACCTGTCCAAATGGGTTTTTGAAAGAAGGAAGTTGTACCCCTGCCTGGAGGCCCTCTTAACTTGGGTCTCCAATGAGCAAACCTGGGCCCAGCCAAAAGGCTAAGACAAAAATGGGGGGAAACCCCCATTCATCTCCAGACCCAGGTCTTGGCCCATCCTGGAAGAGGCTGGTGCTATCCTCCCTTAGCATTGTGTTACCTCCCCAGGTGGAAACCATTACAGGGAGATTAGAGGCCCTACTTCAGTCAGCCTAGAGTTGATGTCCACTGAGCTCCCTATTACCAGATCGCCTGTTGGGCCCCTCTCAGAGGTGTTTTAATGCACACTCTGACTGATAACTGGATCCCTCAGAAGCATTTTACTGGATTTCATTCAAGTGTATATATACATACCTACATACCTACACTACAGATGATAGTTTCGTATCTCTTTTCCTTTTGTTTTTCACTTAACAATGTTTCAAGTTTTCACTTAAAAATTTTTTAGTTAAGATATAGCATAATATTGGTTTCAGGAGTAGAATTTAGTAATCCATCACTTACATATATCACCCAGTGCTTATCACAAGTGCCCTCCTTAATACTCATAACCCATTTAGCCCATCCCCCACCCACCTCCTCTCCAACAATGCTCAGTTTATTCTCTATAGTTAATACTTTCTTATAATTTGCCTCCCTCTCTCCTTTTTTCCCCCTTCCCCCATGTTCATCTGTTTTGTTTCTTAAATTCCACATATGAATGAAATCATATGGTATTTGTCTTTCCCTGACTGACTTGTTTCACTTAGCATAATACATTCTAGCTCCATTCGTGTCATTGCAAATGGCAAGATTTCATCATTTTTATGGCTGAATAATATTCCTTTGTATACAGAAAACACATCTTCTTTATCCATTTATCAGTCAAGGGACATGTGGGCTCTTTCAATAATTCGGCTATTGTTGATAGCGCTGCTATAAACATCAGGGTGCAGGTGCCCCATTGAATCAGTATTTTTGTATCCTTTGGGTAAACACCTAGTAGTGCAATTGTTGGATCATAGGATAGTCCTATTTTTAACTTTTTGAGGAAACTCCATACAGTTTTCCAGAGTGACTGCATCAGTTTGCATTCCCACCAGTGGTGCAAGAGGATTCCCCTTTCTCCTCATCCTTGTCAACATCTGTTGTTTCCTGTGTTGTTAATTTTAGCCATTCTGACAGGTGTGAGGTGGTAGCTCATCGTGGTTTTAATTTGTATTTCCCAGATGATGAGTGATGTTGAGCAGTTTTTCATGTGTCTATTAGCCATCTGGATGTCTTCTTTAGCAAAATATCTGCTCAGGTCTTCTGCCCATTTCTTCACTGGATTATTTGTTTTTTGGAGTTCAATAAGTTCTTCATAGATTTTGGATACTAACCCAAAATCTAATCCATAGATTTTGGATACATACCCTATTAGATATGTCATTTGCAAATATTTTCTCCCATTCTGTTGGTTGCCTTTTAGTTTTGTTGATTGTTTCCTTTGCTGTGCAGAAGCTTTTTATCTTGATGAAGCCCCAATAGTTCATGTTTGCTTTTGCTTCCCTTGTCTCCGGAAATGTGTCTAGTAAGAAGCTGCTACAGCTGATGTCAAAGAGGTTGCTGCCTGTTTTCTCCTGTAGGATTTTGATGGTTTTGTGTCTCACATTTAGGTCTTTCATACATTTTGAATTTATTTTTGTGTATGGTATAAGAAAGTGGTCCAGTCTGATTCTTCTGAATGTTGCTGTCCAGTTTCCCCAACACCATTTGTTGAAGAGACTGTCTTTTTTCTGTTGCATATTCTTTCCTGTTTTTTGAAGATTAGTCGACCATATAGTTACTTTTCTATTTAATTTTTTTAATCTTTATCTTTGAGAGAGAGAGAGAGGCAGAGTGTGAGTGGGGGAGGGGCGGAGAGAGAGGAAGACACAGAATCAGAAGCAGGCTCCAGGCTCCAAGCTGTCTGCACAGTCTGACGCGGGGCTCGAACTCACAAACTGCGAGATCATGACTTGAGCCAAAGTCAGACGCTTAACCGACTGAGCCACCCAGGCACCCCGTTACTTTTCCATTTAATAATGTATTAAGAAAATTGTCTTACACTGTTAAAAAAAAAAAAAAACTCTACCCTGAGAGATATATAATGAATAAATAAATATGTTCATGAAACTTCATAGCATTTCATGGAATTCTATAAGGAGGCCCACTTCATCCATCTATCTGTTCAATAAATATTGTCTCCTATGTGCTAGGCCCTCTTCTAGACGACCATTTCTGTATCCTAGGGTATGTGGCCATCTGGCCACCTTACAATGGACTTTCTTTTCTTTACAGATGAAGGATTTGTTGATGTTTTTTCCATTATTTCCTACCTACAAAATCTTTCTAAACATTTTTTTCTCTTAATTACCACCCCCATAAATTTTAATACCAGTTATATTATGTATTTGCTTTTATACTGTTTATTTCTGTGTTTTATGCATTTTTTAAAAAGTAAGCTTTTGTCCACCCCCCAAGAACCACTTTTCACCCTCTTGTGGGCGATATCACCCTCTTTGAGAAACCTTTTCATTTCACAGTTGAAGAAACTGATGCCAGAGAAGGGAAAGGATTGCCTCAAGGTCATTTAGTTCAGACCCCTGGAGTCCAAAGCAGATCTCAGGGCTGCTGGTCCTTCACTCTACACTGCCTCAAACATATCCATAGAGGCCACTGTTACCCCCTCCCTCACCATCACTCCTGCCTTTGCTTCCCCAACTCAGGGCTCCCTCCAAACTCAGGCCCTCAACTTTCTAAGAGTGAGAGTATCTATACCTAAGTATCCAGGTGCCTCCTAGACTCAGCCATGGACCAGTCCATTAGGAAACCCAAAGGCCCAGTTGGGGCTTCCCTCACAGAGTCCAGCATTAAGGACAAGCACTGCTCAGCTCAGGTCTTCGCTATGGGCCAGCAGATCACACCGCAGCTTCCTGGGAGGTTCAGCTCCATCACCTTTTCCAAATGCAAGACAAGCATAAAACTACTGCAGCAATGAACAACAAAAAAAAATCAACTTGGAAATAATTAAACAGTGAGGCAGCCACCCATAATGATATTCTGCAGCACACTTTGGGGACAGTTTGCTGCAAAAGCGCCCGAGCACTCCGGTTGTTTAATTAACATTGAAACGGCAGTTCCACAAGAACTAAAAACCCTGTTAATTTATGTGTCTCTTAATGATGCTCATTTAAATACTGTCAACTTTCCCTCGGTTTAATATTCATGATTTTGAGTCATTAAAACACCATGATCAGCTGGGGAGGGGGGATGTCTCTCTCATCTACCCAGAAACACAAACTGTCTGAAGACAACAATTTCCAAATTCCTACCTTTTTACCCCTCTCCCCAAATGTTCAGCCTCTTAGAGAAGCTACAAACCAGTTGGAGCATTTTCAGAGCTGCAGGCAGTACAGGGGGCTGAGTGTAGTTTATCATTTACTGCCCATCTCCCTTCAGAACCAACAGGCCCTCTCACATTTTCAGCAGTCACATAGCTGGGGAGCTCAGCTGGCAAATACAGGTTCTTGATATGCACCAAGAGGCCAGTCTCCAAACCCCAGAGTGCTGAACTATTTCAAACAAGAGTAGGAGACACGAGTTACCCTGAAATGTATTTCTAGAAGAAAGGGACATTTGGGTCAGAATACGATGCTGATGAGGTGAGAAGGCATACATAGGGTTTAGAAGGGGCTGTGGACACCCTTGTAGGAAACACACAGAGTCAATGTAAGGCCCCACTTGGGAGCTACACACACATAATGGAAGCTATGGGTTAGCCATTACAAAAACCCAGGCTCAACATGCACAAATACTCACTGAGACACATGCAAATTCTATGAAAGCATGTGGAAATCAATAAGGAAAATTCAAATCAATCCAATTCAGGATTACCAAACTCTGATAATAGCCCACATGCTATACCTAATTTTCTAAACTGATTGAGTAAGGAAGACAGAGATAGAAAAATGAATGCGTAGTGACCAAGAGTCATTCACCATGATAAGAAGAGCCAATGTAGATGTGGATGGGAGGGTTTTAGGATCCCAGAGAAAGGGGCACATGTGTAGAAAGTGGGTCTGGCACCAGAACACTAGGCTGACACTCGGGAGGTACTTCCTAAATGCTAGTTCCCATCTTTTCACAAGATTTCTCTCTGTAAGACCCCTTCACAACACTGGATTCTACTTTCAATAAACTAAAAACAAGGTATGGGAGTAAGTCAAATCTACCAGCATTCCTTTTTTTTATATATCCTCAAGACAGATAAGTGGTAAGTATCATGGGAGCTGACTGGAGCAGGAGACAAAACACTGACTTCAATGCCACCCAGAACAGGGTTCCTTTTAGGAACCTGGGTAAAGTCAGTTAATAAATAAATATAAGTCTAGTTCCTCATCTGCAAAGCAAAGACATAGTCCCCAATATCATTTTTTTAAGTATCTGTTAATAGGTGTGTCTTCCCACTAGAATGTGAGCTATCTGAAGGCAGGAACAATGTCTGATTTCTCTCTGTATTTTTAGAGTATGGCACATAGTAAGGACTAGATAGTTGTTGAACTGAACTGAACTATTAACTTCACAGGGATGTTGTAATGAATAAATGAAATAAATATGGAAAGAGAAATCAGTCATGCTCAATAAATTACTTGAGACCGACCGCAGGATCAAGGAAGACTTCAAGAGTTTGAATTTAAAATGGACCTCAAAGGGTGGTGTAAAGTGGACCAAAAAGAAAAGTGTCTTCAGTTGAAAGAGCAGAGTGCATAAAGAGCCAGGCCACAAAAGCCCAGCCCTGCCTGTCTCCTTCTCCCCTAGTTCCACCCACAGACCTCCCTGCACATATCATGCTCTTTCACAACCCCCTT
The DNA here is from genome assembly GCF_014898765.1 of Herpailurus yagouaroundi. Taxonomy (NCBI): domain Eukaryota; kingdom Metazoa; phylum Chordata; class Mammalia; order Carnivora; family Felidae; genus Herpailurus; species Herpailurus yagouaroundi. The sequence continues at coordinate 40,218,673 of NW_024412388.1, forward strand.
TCCATCCTCATAATAGTCTGTTCTCCTTCAATCAGCCAGCTAACTCCTACCTAGGCTTCAAGAACTGGTTCTGCAGTCTCCTTTTCCAGGAAGCCTCCCCTGATTGCCAACTTCCTTCTGGTGCCCTCTCTGGAGTCCTGCAACCCCTCTAATCCAGCTGCATTACACCGTATGGTCATCACTATTTATATGCCTGTCTTCTCACTTGGAGGGAAAGGACTGCTTCTGAGTGGTCACTACATACCCAGTGCCCAGCCCCAAGGCTGACACAGAAAAGTTTTTGCCTAGTGGATGGGATGGCAAGCAGCCTAAGTAGGAATGGTGATTAGAGAATAAGGCCCTCAAATCCACTGTGCACAGACAAGTGTCAATAGTGGCCACCAGGGCCAAGCCACCAAGGCCTGGGCCAAGCCAGCTTTTTCCTCTCCCTCCCTCCACCCACCATCCAATAATCATCCATAAAGGAGCCCTATTGTCTAATAGAAAGGATTATGTTCCATCCCTCTACCCTCTCTGCCACCTCTATCCCCATCCCACTGCCCTGCCTCAGGCCCCACCAACACTCCCTGCCTCAGGCTGCTGCTCCCAGCAATCCTTGTAGTCCATTCTCTATGCATAGCCAGAGAAAGTGAGCTAACAACCAGACTTCTGCAAAAGGAAATCTGACTGCTCTGCCTGACCCAAAGACCCTGTGGGATATGAGCACTGCCAGCCCCTGCTCTTCCCCTCATCATTTCTCAAATCTGCTGGCTCCACCCATTCTCTCCCTCCTCTCCAGGCCTTTCACCCACTGCTTTCTCTGCCCAGAAAATGCCTTCTCCTCCTCACCTCCCCTTTTCCCAGATAACATCTCTTCACCTGTCAATTCTTAGCTTCCATGTCACCTCCTCTAGGAAGCCTTTTCTGGTCCCCCTCAGGCTGGGCCAGGCCTTCTCCTGTCTTCCCTGGATGTCTCTCCTAGGACTCTCAGTGTGTGTCAGTTGAAAGGGAAGGTACTCAGGTGGTCACATTATGGGAATGGAAAGAGTCCTCTGTGGATCCTGCTCTTTTTCAGTTTATTTCACTCCCAGGGCCACCTCTGAGTAGACCCCCACCCCAGTACTGAGTGGGCTTTGCCAGGGGGAGGGGAGCTGCCCGAGCAACAACGCCTTCCTCCTGACCTTCTGCCTCTGCAGGTTCCCGTGACTCACTGATGGAAAACATCCACCCCTTCTGGGCCTCTTCCTTATTTCATCACTTTAATAAATTAAGAACAGATTGAAAAGCAGGAAACATTGTCTCCTGGGCCCCAGCACCCACATTCCAACTCAATTACAGGATTTGTTTTTCAGGTCTGGCCAGAGGCAGCTGGGATGCGGCAGAAAGAGGGAGAGAAAGAGTTTGAACCAAGAGGCCAGAGATGGCAATTCAGATCCCATCTCAGTTGCTGACCAAGGGCCTCAGGCCCATCCATTCACCCCTCTGAGGTTCCTCATTCATGTCTGGAAAATGGGGAGATAACAATGACACATCCCTCACAGGGCGGGGGCAGCATGTCAAATGAGATTGGGAGTGTAAAAATGCTTTGTAAACAGTCAAGTCCTAGACCATGTGAGAAATAGATTACTGCCAATTCTCTTGGTTAAAGCTAATGTGGCATCAGACCCCCTCCTGCCTAATAACTTGGCTCTAGGACTTTGAACTGAAACTCCTGAATTCCTTGAGCAAGGGTCTCCTTCATTCTCCCACTCCTTGAAATCAGCACCAGGAAGAGGGACTCAGTGGATCTTTAGTCATATATTCAACTGTTGTTCTTGCTGTTTTCAGTTGACATCCAGAGTGCTGTGTTGGAAAATAAAATGGGAGTGGGGGGGGGGGGGTCCTCAGTGGAAACTAGGAGACATAGCTTTTCTCCTGACTGCACTACTTGATTTCTTGCCAATTGCGTCAGTTTTGTGGTTTGCAGTTTCGGTTTCTCCATGTATAAAATGAGGGCGAGGGGGAATGAGTTAATAATCCTTGTCTTGATAACCTCACAGGGTGGCGATTAAGATCAAATTAGACCTTTTACAAGCTGTAAAGCTCTATACAAATGTAAACTGCTGTTAAAAGGATATTAATAATTCAATTATTATAATAGTGACTAAGTAGTGATGAAGAAGGAGAATATTCCAGCTAGATGATAATATCTCTTTCAGCAAAGAGAATTGCATGGCTTTTCTTGATCACTTCTCCTGAGTTTCTTACAGGAAACTCTCCTGAGTTTCTATGATAGTGAAGTTCTTCCTTCTCTAATCCAATTATCTCATGCTTTAGGTTAAGCCATTCTCATTTTCTGCTCTCACTTGGAAAGGAGAATAAGGTCACCACATCCTTTCCAAAAACTTCTACCCAGTTTAAGACCATTCATAAGACACACTTCTTCCTTCTAACATGTCATCTGAAAAGAGCACATTGGAGGAAAGTGGTAAATTCTGTTTTGGAAAGGTGGGTCAGAGGTGCATGTAGATCTTTCAACTGAGATGCACAATAGGCTAGCTGGAAATAAAGTCTGGAGGTTCAACAGAGTGCTCTGTGCTGAAAATAGTGGTTTAGGAGACCTCAGAATAAAAGTGGCAGCTGTATAGCTTCAATCTTATTAAACTACTCTCCATTTCCTGGGCCAGCCATCCACTCTCATGCCTCTCTACCTTTGCTCTTGCTGTTTTTTCTGTCTAAAATGACATATTCCCTTTATCTGCCTGTGAGATACTATGCCTCACCTCCAGAGAAGCCCTAACATTGCTAGAGATTTCACTTACCCTTCAACAAAGTGTTGCAATCTAGCTTTTTATGTTGCAGGCACTGCACAAGATGCTTTGCTAACTCCATCCTATTTAGTTGTCACAACATCGCTATAAGTTCATTATCTTCACTTTACATATGAAAAACTAACCTGTCCAAACCTGTGCAGATGGCTTCTGGTATAACTATGATTCAAACCCAGATCTTTGGATAACAGTTCTAGAGATATTGCCACCAGATTCTGCCAACAACTACGATAGCAAGAGATGTAAGGCAGGGGTGCACTAGCTTCCAATTCTGAGACTGACACTCAGATTCAGACAGCAGCCTGGCCTGAATTTAACAGTTACTCTGTTTGGGGGTTGAATTGGCCAGGCAAAATCAGCTGGTCATATGCCAGGGCTCTCTTATGCTTCAAGAGGTCTTTCCAGAAGTTGGCCTCCCTTGTAGCTCTCCATGGTACTGACATGACTTACATCTGCCAGCCCTAAAAGCCTGACACATTCTCCCCATAGGCACTATTTCCCCAAGTGTGTCCCCCATCTCCAACTTCGAATTTTGTTTTTCCCTATGCCAGATACTCCTCTCTCACATACCTAGTGAGTTTCTCATCATTCTTCAATACTTGGCTCCCATTGGCTTTCCAAGGTGAAGATGCCACATTAGCTTTTTAGAAAGAGTTCTTGGGGGCGCCTGGGTGGCGCAGTCGGTTAAGCGTCCGACTTCAGCCAGGTCACGATCTCACGGTCCGTGAGTTCGAGCCCCGCGTTGGGCTCTGGGCTGATGGCTCAGAGCCTGGAGCCTGTTTCCGATTCTGTGTCTCCCTCTCTCTCTGCCCCCGCCCCCCGTTCATGCTCTGTCTCTCTCTGTCCCAAAAATAAATAAACGTTGAAAAAAAAATTTAAAAAAAAAAAAAAAAAAGAAAGAGTTCTTGGATACCTTCTATGTATCAGGCACTGTGGTGATGACTTTCAGAGGCAATACCTCTTATTACATACTAACATACTCTATGGCTTACTTACATATTATACTTATTATTTATTGTCTGTCTTCCACCACAAGGCCCACAAGGGCAAGGATTATTGTCTGTCCACTGATTTATTCTTGGTAACTAGAAAAGTGCCTGGCACATAGTAGTTGGGCAATCAATAACTGCTGAATGATTAAATAATTACTAAGGTATAGACAAACAACAAAAAATATTTAAAAAGCATTATGATTGCATTTCATATATAAGGGCTTGGGCAAAATGTCTTCCCCTTGGTGTTGCTTGTCCCCTTCCAGGTCCAAACTCACAGTGGGCACTGAGAGAACTGAAATGTCAGAGCCAATCTGGATAGAGATCAGAGCTTTTTACAAGGGATTGGTAGAATGAGGAGCCATTGTTCACCTACACAAGTAAATCTCAGAAGAATATATAGTCTTCAGTTGATACCATTGAGACGCTCAACTTCTATTTATTTTTTAAATGTGTATTTATTTTTGAGAAAGAGAGAGACAGAGTGAAAGCAGGGGGGTAGAGGTAGGGCTAAGAGAGAGGGAGACACAGAATCGGAGGCAGGTTCCAGGCTCCAAGCTATCAGCACAGAGTCCAATGCAGGGCCCAAACCATGAACCACAAGACCATGACCTGAGCAGAAGTAGGTCATGAGCCACCCAGATGCCCCAAGACTCTCAGCTTTTAAAAAGGAGAACTGAGACCAAGAGAAAGTTGTTAGTCACAAAATCTTTAAAGGAGTTTACTATGGTGGAAATAGGATGTATTGAATGAGCTCTACTCTTATTTATGTGACTCAGTGCATCCTGGCATCAGAGTTTAACCTGAAATCACAGTTAGAGCTCAGTATCTGCACAGAGACATCTCAGTCTGATAACAGGGTTCAGGTTTGTGTATGGGATCAGAGTTTAGTGAGTGGGTCCAAATCAATTAAGCCATTAAATCAAATAATATACACAAAATACTTGTACCAAAACTCGATCCCATTTGGTGAAATCCTTAATAAATCAGTCCCTGTTCCCCCAAATTAAATGGAATTCTACACAATTTTAAATGTTCCCTTATTAACCTTCTTCTTTCCTGGGCTCCTTTGTCTTCTTTAAGGAGCCTTCTGGAGGTGCCTACATTAGGAAGGATCTGGAACATTATGATAGTAATTTTGGATTTTGTTTTAAAGATTATGAGAGTTAAAAGAGCCAGGGATAGATTCCAGGAATCCTGACCTCTTCATCACTGTCCTCCACTCTGTCTACCAACCCTGCAAATTCCATACCCCAAGGCCTGGAGCTAGACACACATTTTCTTAAAAATGTCCCTATTTACTGCCTCCCTGGGAACTTCCACTTGTAGGCAAGATGGAGTAATAGGGATAGGGTTTATCTTATTACCTGAAACAACAACAACAACAACAACAACAACAACAACATCCAGACAAAGATATGAAACAATGGTTTCCAAGACAGTTCATGACAAGCAACAAAAGACAAAGACCCCCTGAGAACAAGACACAAGCAAGGCAGACCTTACAACTTCCCCAGCTTACTTCACTGAGAGAGATTCTAGGCTTCAGAACAGGGAGGGAGAACCCAAGGACAATCTGATGGACTCCCTGATTTGGGAAGTCAGAGCTGACAGTCCAAGGATAGCAAGACAGTGAGAGTTCATAAGACAGAGCACTCGAGAGAGAGAGAGCACTGCACAGAGAGAAATACAGAGATCTATAGAGGTTTCACCTCAAGTATTGAGTGCATATGTGTGAGGAGGCACAGGAAAGATCCATTAGTTCCCACCATTCACACAGCATCAAAAATAGTACCTGTTCTCCCCAAGAAACTTGAAGAAAAAAACGATTATAATTCACAGAGCATGGGAAGAACATTCAGAAGGGTCTTACCTCAATAATGGGTATTAATTAGCTCTAGACTAGAAGATGCTCTGGTCCTGCCTTAAAAACCTTCAAATCAAAACCCAAAAGGATCAACTGTTTACAAGTATCTTAACTGCATCCCAGAACAAAGCTCAAGAATATTTTACAAAACGCAAAAAATATCCAGCCCCCAACAAGGTAAAATTCAGTGTCTAGAACCCAGTCAAAGATCACCAGGCATGCAAAGAAGCAAGAGAATATGACCCACACTGAGGAGAAACATCAATCAGAACTGACACAGATATTAGAATTAGGAAACAAAGACATAAAACAGACACACAATTATATTCCTTATGTTTTAAAAGTTTAAATAAGTCATGGAAGATACAAACAAAAGGCTCAAATTTTAAACTTCTAAAGGTGAAAACTGTGAGGTCTGAGATAAAAAATACATTGGGTTGAAGGCAGATTAAACCCTACAGAAAAATCTGTTAGTGAAGTTGAAGAACTAGAAATAGAAGCTATTTAAGGTGAAACACAGAAAAAATAACAGGCAATTTTAAAATGAGAAGATCATCAATAACCTGTGGGGCAACTTCGTTCAACCTTAAATATGTACAATTAGAGCCCATAAAGGAGGGGAGAAGACAGAAAAATTATTTGAAGAAATAATGCCTGAAACTTTTTCCAAATTTGATGAAGACTGTAAACTCACAGATCTACGAAGCCCAATGAACCCCAAACACAAGAAAAATGAAGAAAACTATATCAAGACACATCATAATCAAAATTTTCAAAACTAGTAATAAAAGAAAATATTAAAAGCAATCATAGGCAAAGGAAACATCATATACAGAGGAACAAAGATGAAGTGAAAACAGATTTCTCATCAGAAACAATGCAAACCAAAAGACACTGAAGTATCATCTTTAAAGTATAGAAAGCAAGCTGTCAACCTATAAGAATACGTAGTGAAAATATCTTTCAAAGGAGAAAGTAAAAGAAAATTTTTTTCAGACACACAGAATCTGAAAGAATTCATCACCAACAAAACAGCACTATAAGAAATGTTGTAGGAAATACTTTAGTCGGAAAGAAAATGAAACCAGATAGAAATAGAAATCTCCAAAATGGAATGAAAAATATGAGAAATGGCCACTACATGGGTAAATATACAAGATTTCTAAATTATTGTTTAAATCCCTTTAAAAAAATAATTGACTTTAGGGGGTATAGAGTTTTAGCTTTATAAGATGAAATGAGTTATGGAGAAGGATGGTGATGGTTGCACAGAATTATGAATGTGTTTAATGCCACTGAACTATACACTTATAATGGTTAAGATGGCTAATTTTAGGTTATATGTATTTTACTACAATAAGAACCAAATTTTACTACAATAAGAATTAAAATATCATTGTTTAAACAAAAATAATAACAATGTATTGCAGTATTTATAAGTAAAATGTATGACAAAGTCAGCCTAAATGTCAGGAGAGAAGAAATGGAACTATATACTATTTTAAGAGTCCCATACTCTATCTAAAGTGCTACAATCTCACTTGAAGGTAATGCAATGTTGAAGATATATACTATAAACCCTAAAGCAGCCACTACAATACATACCAGAGTTAATAAGCCAACAAAAGAGATGAAATGGAGCCATGAAAAAATGCTGTCCATCCAAAAGATGATAGGTGTAAACCTACCCCACTCTGCATCAATAATTACATGAAATGTAAATGGCTCCCTGCCTCCCTGGGCCTGTTGAAATGACCATATGAAGAGCACTCATCTCTCATAGCTGGATTCAATCCTCAAAGCCATCTCTGAAATAGATCACAGTTATTGTCTCCTACCACAGATTAGGAAACTGAGACCTCCTCTGGGAAAGTAACTTGCTCAGGTCAACAGCAAGTTAGCAAATGAATCACCACCCTCCTTCTTCCCAAATCAAAGCTGCTTCAACCCAACCCTAAAACAGACTCCTCCCTTCAGAAACTCATTTATTCCTATCTACCCCCACCTCTTCTCTCTCTCTCTCTCCCTCAAAAGAAGAAATACAATTTGACATGAATTAATGATGAGCCTGCCTGGCCAATTACCAGGGCTAAGTGCCCTCCTGCTGGGAGCGGCTCCCACAAAGCACTAAGTGATGTGGGCCAAGCTGAGCCCCCCTCCCCCAGCGCCCTCCTGGGTCCAGGCTTAGAGGAAGCAGCTTTCCAATTAGCTCTTGCCAGACAGACTGGCTTCTCTACACAGCAAATTGGGTTACAGAGCTCTCCTCCAGCTGGCCTCGTTGTCTGGTCCCACTCGCCCCAGCAGAGAGGAAGCTAATCAACTGTGAGGCCAAGCCTGCAGGTTTCAGGCATCCATGAAGGAAGGTCCATGCAGACCTCAGCCCTGTCCCACTAAGGTGGCATTCCATAGCCGAGTAGATTTCCCCTATAATGGACAGATAATGGCCTCAGAGCCCTGGAATCCAGGCTTCTGAGCTAAACAGAGCAAACAGTGCTCAAGGGAAAGAACCCCGGTGTCCTATACTTTCACCCATCTCATAGCCACTTCCAGGAATAATGTAGGAGGTTGCTGGGCTTTTTTCTTTCTTACTTTTCTAGCACGTCAACGATAGCCCAGATGTCACTTGAATTTGAAGGGAAACGCGAGGAAAGGGGAGCCTGGGACCTCACGGCGATGTCTTAGACTCCGTGTTCCCTCTTTCTGGACCAGCCACGGGGCTCTGACGAGGGCCTGTCCTGCTGCTCAGCTGCTCCCTCTAGTGGGCATTGCCACATCACAGTGCTGAGCACCACTTCCCTCCACCGCCCCCCCACCCCCCCCACCCCCGCCAGAGCGAAAATACAGGCTCAGCACTTAACAGTTTAAGCAATAATTTCAGAGACACTGTCACACAAGTCCTCACAATCACTCTGTAAAGTAGCTGAGCAAGGGTTGTGGTTCCCATTTTAGAGATCAGGAAGCACGTTTGGACAGATGAGGAGAAAGCTCAGAGTCAGTGTGAAGCAGGGCTGGTCCTAAAGCCCAGGTCTCTCTCCAAACCAGGGCTGTACTGGGAATGCTCTCAGCCGCCTTTCACTGACAGTGTGTTTTACTTACCCTGCAGGCCTGAGGGTTGGGTGTGCCCTCTTATAGACTGTAACCCTCACCCTTACACAATATGCACATTGCAGTTAGACTGAGCAACAGGGAAGGGTCCTAGCACCACATACCCCCTAACCATCATACCAGCTAGCCAGCCAACACATACTTGTGAGCATCTAGCATGATCCAGGTGATAGGGACTCCAAAGTGAATTAGACCAACTCCCTGTCCTCAGGGACCCCACAGGCCTATTGAGAAAATAAACAGGTAATGGCAATGTTGTATGAACAGTGCAACGATGGGGGTGACACAGAGCCTGGGAGGTATACAGGACAGGCTCTTGGCCCAGAGGAGAGGTGACACCTGACCTAACCAGAAGAGCCAGTAGGAATCCACTGGCAAAGATGGAGGGTTGAGCAGGTAGAGAATATTCCAGGCAGAAGAAATTGTTTTTAAAAAGAGAAGTCACAAGGGGCGCCTGGGTGGCGCAGTCGGTTAAGCGTCCGACTTCAGCCAGGTCACGATCTCGCGGTCCGTGAGTTCGAGCCCCGCGTCAGGCTCTGGGCTGATGGCTCAGAGCCTGGAGCCTGTTTCCGATTCTGTGTCTCCCTCTCTCTCTGCCCCTCCCCTGTTCATGCTCTGTCTCTCTCTGTCCCAAAAATAAATAAACGTTGAAAAAAAAATTTTTTTTAAAAAAAAAAGAGAAGTCACAGGATGTCTTCAGAAAACTTTTCAGTCTGGCTGTAGCCTAGAGCATGAGGGTGCAGAGAGGCATGGCATGGGACTGAGATGCAGCAGGGTCAGACCATGAGACTCCCTGCATGTCCAGCTGCACAGGTCAAGGCTTTGTCAGAGTCAGCTCCCTATGAAGTGGTGGCTGCAATCCCATAGCTAGGTAGGTTTATGGCCAAATGTTCTTATACCCATCAGGGAGCTGAGCAGAGACAGGGCCTCTGGGGAGTGAGCAGCTGGTGATGCTGAAAAGCGTCTGCCAGGAGAATTCAGCTGCGAACACTTCCCATTCCCAAGAGGTCAAGAGGCCCTGTTGTTCCTCCCTAGTGGAGGCCCTGAGATCACACTGTCATCCATAATTCAGTCAACAAACACTCACTGGGCCTCCTGTCTGTGCCAGGCTCTGAGCTAAGCCCCAGGGGCACAGAAATAAAAAGACATGGTTCTTGCCCTTGAGAGAGATGTACAGTCCTGGGGGAAAGGGAGCCAGAGGGGAACAGACTGGGAATTTATCACAGTGTAGTGAGATGGAAGATGGGTACAGAGGAGGAACAGCAAATCTTATATGGGAGCCAAAGGGGTGAGGGGATTTGAGCTAGGCTTTAGAGTATAGGTAGGCATTTGCCATGCAGGAAAAGGAATTGTAGGAACCAGGAATGGTACATAAAGCATAAAGTCATGAAGGCACATTGAGGAACAGGGAGAAGCAGACGGTGGCTGTGTGATGAGCTGCCTGGTCAGACCATGGGAAACTAGACTTGCCAAGCCAAAAAGCTGGGATGCTCGCCTAGTCAGGTTTCAGTTTTATAAAGGTGACTCTGGCAGAGACCAAGTGGCTGAAGCAGAGGGCTAGAGTGGAAGGATTGGATCCAAAAGGCAGTACTGAGGCAGAATTGACAGGGCCAGGGGCCAGACGGACTGACTGTCTATAGGAGGAAACATTCATTTGTATTTTGCTCTTTTAATTGCCAAGTTCTGCTAAGCAAACCTCTTCTGCAGCGCACATGTGAATATTCGATAAGCTAGGGTAAGTGAAAATCCCTAGTACGCACACCCCCACCCCCACCCCCAGTAAACATGAAGTCAACACTCAGTGAGGATCTACTGTAGCTGACTCCCTCTACATGATTCAAGGAGTGAGTAGATGAATGAGTAATAGGCAAACAAATGGATGAAGGAATTGGTGACCTGTGGACCCCCAGCAGGCAGCATCAGAGCCACACAAGTCTCTATGCCAAAAGTCCTGGGGAGATGCTATCCAGGAAACTAGCTTGGTAGTATGTGTTGCCTAGGGAGGCTGGGGGTGGGGGTGGGGGGTGTGGTGGTGGTAGAAGCATGGGGAGTAAATTTCAGAGTTTGCCTTGGGGCTTGGGGTCCGGTTGACCCTCTCTAGCCTTCATTCTTTTGGCTTGTATCAGGCAATGGAGGGTTGACAGGTCTACACCTGACCTAAGGAGACTCCATCTCTGGAATACAGGTTTGGATGTGGCTGTCCCATCCTCACTGTGGCAAACCTCAATAAGTCAGAAGATAACCTGTGAGAAATGGAAGAAACCTCAGGGGAGTAATTGACATCACTTAGTCCTATGATGCATAGGCACTGTGCAAGGTACATCATACCTACTATCTCATTAAATATAGCAGTCCTGAAAAGAAGGGAGTCTTATTGACATTTTACTGATTAGGAAACTGAGGCATGGAAAGGCCTAACCTTTCTTAGGCCATCAAATAATATCCTGGACCAAGTCCACCAACTTATCCATAATTAAAGCATTAGGGCATCTGGGTGGCTCAGTCTGTTAAGAGTCCAACTTTGGCTCAGGTCATGATCTCACAGTTCATGGGTTTGAGCCCCGCATTGGGCCCTCTGCTTATGGCACAGAGCCCGCTTTGGATCCTCTGTCCCCCTCCCCCACTCGTGTGCATGCTCTCTCTCTCAAAAATAAACATTTAAAAAAACAATATAAGATTAAGTAGCATTATAGAAAGTCGGAAAAACAGAGAAAAAGTGCTTACAATTTTATCATCCTAACATAGCAGCTGTTCTTTCACATAGCTCCGATATACTTGGTACATACTTGAGGTTTTATTATTCGTGAAATTTTGTCTTACTTTTTTCCTTATTTAACACTGTAACATAAGTATTTTTCCAGACTACTATGTCACCTTCAGAACCACTATTTTTGATGGCTTCAGACTGTCAAATCAGGTGTAAACACCAGATTTTATTTAACCATTTCCCATAGTTGGGTACTTAAATTGCTTCCAATCATTTGATATTATAATCAATCTTTTCTTTTATTAGAATTGCCTTTTTGTCTTTTTTTTTTTAATTTTTTTTCAACGTTTATTTATTTTTGGGACAGAGAGAGACAGAGCATGAACGGGGGAGGGGCAGAGAGAGAGGGAGACACAGAATCGGAAACAGGCTCCAGGCTCTGAGCCATCAGCCCAGAGCCTGATGCGGGGCTCGAACTCACGGAGCGCGAGATCGTGACCTGGCTGAAGTCGGACGCTTAACCGACTGCGCCACCCAGGCGCCCCTAGAATTGCCTTTTTGTAACAGTATTATTTCCTTAGGGCAGATTCCCAGAAACAGAAATACCAAGTCAGAGGGTTTGAACATTTTTAAGGCTTTTGATATCTGCTGCAGATAACTTTCTCATGGGATCTTTCTACTTCATTCCCCATATCTGGATGCCTTCTTTAACTCTCTTTCAAGCCCCCTTTCCCTAACACAGCACCTCCCTCACCCTCAGTACCTCCTTATCTGTGAGGTGGAGCTAATGACCCTCCCCTACTAACCTCATGACCTGTAGATAAAATGATTTGGAGACCCTCGTAAAGAATAGCAGGTTATACAGCATAGTGATTATATAGCACAACTTTTGGCACCAGACTACACAGCTCTGAAGCCCATATCTGCCACTCCGAAGCTGTGTGACCTTGGGCAAGTTAATTAACCTCTCTGTACGTCAGTGTCCTCATCTGCAAAGCAAGAGTGATGAAAATAATAGCAACCCCTCTGGGTTGTAGATGAAGCTTTAAGGAGTTATTTTGTGCAGAAAGCACAGTGAAAGCCATGGTTGTAATAAGGTGATGTATGATGTGGGAGGCAGCCATAGCAGAAAAGGCTTCAGCATTCCTTGCTATAGGGGCTGCCCAGAGGGCAGGGGCCAGTAGCCAGGTGTCTGACAAAAGTACTTTCTGTGGTAACAACTCATCTAGCTCCATGGCAGTGACCATTACTCCCTCCCTGAAGCCTGCATAGTGCAAGTCTGGGTCTCTCTTACTCCCCCCTCCACTCCACCCTCTGGCTGCTGTGGCCTGATCTTATCCCTTTTTCATCAGGCTGCCTAACTGACCGGAAAATGCAAACGCATCCCTAAATGCGTGCAACTGCCCCCTCCCTCAGCCCTCTCCCCCTTCCGGGAAACCAGCCCCAGCGCCAGCCTGACGAGCAGCACTTAATTCTTTATTGAAAACCATTAACTGGAGTTCAGTTCTCTGAGCCCCAGTTTCAAATTACCCACAGGAAACGCCAGGCCGAGAGAGTGGCTTTCAAGGGCAGAGCCATCTCCTCTAAGAGACTGGCTCCAAGACCCTGACTGTGGGGACTCTTTTGAGAGACAATGACAACAACCACAACAGCAACAACAGCCATCAGTTTAATTCCTAGAAGCACAAGAACTGATGAAGCACCCTGCTCTTCTTCCTCTTCCTCTCCCTCTTCAGTAATAGCCCAGCGCAGTAGGCCTGGAAAGAAATATTATTGCCCCATGATGGATGAGAAAGCTGACAGCCATGGGATCGCAGGCAAGCAGGGTTGAACTGAGAACTTCAGATCTCCCCAACTGAGCCCTATCACCCTCCAGTCAACACCTCATGGGCTACCCACAGTAGGGAGACAGGTGAAGAAGATGGGACTGAGCCCTTGATGAGCTAAAGTCCTGATTGGGAGGGGAGACATGAAAAATGCCTAAACTAGAGCCTCAGAGACCCTAGTGCTACCTCTGGGCCTGCCACTAACTACCTGGCACATTGTGCGGTTAGTTATTATTCTGGGAATATGGACAGGAGTGAGGAAACTGAAGATTTGAAAATGTGTCTTCAGTCTTCTTTATCAAGATTTCTAACCAACCAGAAACTTCATTCATTCATTCATTCATTCATTCATTCATTCATTCATTCATTCTGAATTGTTTACTGTCACCTATGTGCCTAGGCACTGAGCAAAGTAGTTTGCAAATAGTACTCCCTGACTCCTCCAAACAGTCTTTGGAGGTAGGTAATATCACCATCCTCACTGCCCAATGAGGAAAGTGAGGCTCGTGGAGGAAAATGAGACTCATTCATGGTTGTACATCAGTGGTAAGATCTGAACCCAAGTCAACCTGACTCCCTGATTCTTGCTGCTTTTTTGTTACTATTACAGTTACAGTTCTACAAAAAGTACACTATGGCCCCACAAGAGCACAGAGAGAATAAAGACCTGTGTGGGTCTCCAGGAAGGTTTTCCAGAAGTGGTGGCATCTGAGTTGAAGGATCAGGAAGACTTGGCCAAATGGGAAAGGCAGGGAAGAAGGTTCTGCAAAGGCACAAGAGCACAGGTCAGGGCTAGTAACCATCCAAGGATATGGCACATTAAGACAAGTCAGGAATTGCTAAGCCATTGGAACTGAGCACAGAGGGTACAAAGGAACAATGCCCTCTGGGAATGCACAGTCCAGGAGAGAGACAGAAATGCATAAAATGACTTGGTATTTGAGGCAAACTGGGTAATTTTTATCTAAGAACAAAGAGCTATCTGCTTCTGTGTCTCACCTCCTGCTCACAGTAGCCCAAGAAGCCACTGAACAAGAGGGCCTGGGGCTGGGGGGCAGGTAAGAAGTTTTGACTTCAGAGACCACGAGCCTGCTTCCCAGAGGTTGTGCAACTTACCACCTCTCTGAACCTCAGAAGGGGAACTTCTCTACAAAGCAGTCACCAATACCTGCTTCCCAGCACTGCACGTTACTATACCTGATCCTAGTTAGAAAATAATAAAAAGATTGGATTTTATTCTAACTTACCTAATTATACAAATGTAGATGCTGAGGCTCAGAGGCATTAATAACTTGCCTATGGACACACCAGAAAATGCTTGATCTGAAATTTGATCTCATATCTGGTAGATTCCTCTGCCTACTGTCACTTCCACCCACAGATCCTAGTTTAGCCCTCTGGTGCCCAATGTAATAAGCCTGCTCCTCTGCCCACAATGCCCCTTTGGATGGATGAAGACAACAGCTGTGTCCCAAAATCTCTACTTCCCAGCCAAAAACTCCCAGATTTTCACAATATGATTTCAGCCCTCAACAGGGTTTAGCTGTCCTTGAGAAAGAAACAGGGAAGAATAAACAATAGAAGGAGCTCCTTAGTGCCCTGACCAGATGTGAAACATCCCCTGCCTCAGGACCAGCAGCCAGAATCGCACAAACTCCTCATGGAAAACAATAGTAACAGCCTGTTTGCTTTCCCCAGTCCATAAACTGTCACAGCCAAGCTGGACACCAGCTTTGAAACCCAAGGGACCTGTCTCCACCTAAACCTTGTCTCTTCTCTGCCCCAGATGGTCCTTATTTGAGCTGGATCCATTTTTTTGGCCACCTTGCTGAATGCGGTATACACTCATTCCAGAAAATGCTGACCTCTGCTCCAGGCCGCCTTGTCGGCAGTTTCCCAGACATGGCTCGACTGTTTATTTATTTATTTTTGTGTTAGCAAAGAGGAGAAAATCACATCGGCCTAAAATGAATACTAATGAAATGCCTTCGTTAGCTTCCTTTGTGATGAGAATGAAAAATCGGATTTCTGCAGAATTGCAAGCCATATATTTCTTTCCCCCAACCTTTTTTTTTTTTTTTTTTTTTTTTTGCCCTTTCCTCTGATAGGAAGATTACGGACAGCCAAGAAGGAGAGTAAAGTCATTTCATAAAAAATATCTGCATTTTTAAGGGCGCCTTTGTTGCAGAGGGACGTGGCAGTGCAATTTCTCCAAACCCACTTTTCCCAGCCTGTAAAGCAAATGTACCTATTTGTCCTCTGCTGCAACAATGCCAGCTGCATTCAATCAACTGAGAAGCTGCAAGCCATAAACCTTCTTCCCCAGCTAGGGGGGTGAGGTGGGGGGAGGGAGCAAGCAAGAGAGGAGGCATGCCATAAAAATTCATCAGAATAATGTAGGGATGAGACGCGCTCCGATCGCCGGCAAGCAATCAACCAATCACTCATTCTGTGGCATTTACAGCACGTCTCATTCCCCTGTTCCTTAAGGACAATTGATTTTTCCTGATTCCATTAGCATAACGGCGTGGAAAATGTCTGCAGTGCAATATTTCTGGAAAGTTCCAACAAGTAGGCTGGGCACTGGAGTGTGACCATCTCCATAAAGCTTCCTCAGGCTCTGCGGCAGACATCACCACAGCCGCAGCAAAGTGCCCAGAGAGAATGCTACAGCCTCCAAAACTTGGGGGCCAAGGGTACCTGAGGGGTGTCAGAGCAGGTAATTGGCACCAATATGAAACCCCTCAATTTCTCATTCCTGGACAAAGAAGCACTCTTTTCTGCAAGACGGGGTACTATGGGATGGTAAGGAACAAGCAAAATGCACCCAGCCCAGGAGGGGCTGAGTCACAGATCCTATGTCTACTTGTGGCCTTCCAAGTCTTCTGGATTTAGGAACTGAGAAAACAATACTTAATATAATTATTCCTTTGTGTGTGAACAGGAGGCTGCAGTAGTGGGTGCCCAGAAGCCGTTATTCTACTCCTCTGTCAGCTGGGTCCCCACCAAAACAGCATGTGCATGAAGAGGGAATGTGAGGAGTTTGGGGACATGCAGATCTGAATTCAAATTCTGGCTCTCCCTTTTATTTTGTGTGTGGCCATAGGCCACAGTTAATTGGCATCTCTGATCCTCTTCCATAAAGTTTCTTTTTATGGAAACTGGGGACCTCATTACTTCACAAGTTGTTGGGAGAATTAAATGAGAATATGTGAAAAGCACCTAGCATGGTGCTGATGCATAGTGACTGTTCAGCAAATCAAATTCTCCTTCCTCTCTCTATCCCCAAATTTCAATTCCCTCCTTTCCACCAGCAACACAGTTCTCTCACAGTGTCAGCTTCAGCTGGCAAGGTGGTAAATCTTTCAGTGCCAAAAGGAAACATGTAAAACCCAGGATATTTCCATCTACTGTTGCAAGTGAGATGAAAACCTGGCTGTGCCTTTTAGAATGAGCTTGGGGGGACTCCTTCCTCTTGCTCAGTCTCCTGAGTCAGCCCCTGCCTCTCTCTCACCCCCTCCTTTATTCTCACAATGCACCAGAGGGACCTTTCTAAAACACACATGTGACGTTTTCAAGCCCCTGCTTAAAACTACCCAGTAACTCCGCACTGCCATCTGGTCTCTCCAAGATTCAGCTCAGGCTGGGCCTCCTCCAGGAACCCTTCTTTGATCCCACAACCTTTGTGCATATCTCACACTCTGTTGTGATTATCTGTGTCCACGTTTTCTCCATCCTAGATGGTAGGTTCCCTAAGGTCAGTTTTCCAGTTCTGAGTCTCTGGCATCTCTCACAGCACCTGATACTTAATAGATGTTTGGTTTATGTTGTTGAGAAAACCAACTTACAAAGGCAGTGCTGATCTCTTTGGCTAAGACTCTAAGCTTATTTCAGAATTTGTAGGCTGCTTCGGTGCTGGCCATGGTCCTGAATCCTTCAGTACTGAGGAGAGAAGGAAGAAGTAATAAAGAAACCCTGAGTATGGTGAAAACAATACACATTCATTCAGATAACCTCCAAACAAACAGTGTTTGCAGAGCATAAGGAAGGCAGGGATTCTGGGGGAATTAAGTTCCAGTCCTGGCTGTGCTGTGAATACTCTGCTCAAGACACAAAACCTTGCTGGGTCTCCATTTTTCTCATCTGTCAAATGTGAATTTGACCTTCCCGTGTCACAAGATTGTTCTAAGGATTACAAAGATGATGTCTGTGAATCTATTTGTAACCTTTCTCTTGTTAAAAAATGTTTATTTATTTTTATTTTGAGATAAAGAGAGACAGAAAGAGTATGAGTGAGGGAGGAGCAGAGAGAGAGGGGAGAGAGAGAATCCCAAGCAGGCTCCATGCTGTCAGCACAGAGTCCAATGCAGGGCTTGATCTCACAAACCTGAGATGACGACCTGAGCTGAAATAAAGAGTCAGATGCTCAATGGACTGAGCAACTCAGGAGCCTCACTTTGTGACCTTTCTTAAAGTGCCTTCCATGAAAGAATTCTGAAGTTCCTTCCAGCTCATTCAGTGCTCACTGATTGAGAGTTACCTACATTGACCATCTCCACTTCTTTACCTCCAATTTAAATTTAGCCCACTCCTGTGTGGCTTTTGGACCTATGACTCTGACAAAACAGCCCTCAGTAATGACCTTATGCTGCTAAATCTATTGATATTTTTCAGTCCTTACTATACCTACTCTCCTAGAACCATGCCTCTTGTTTTTGAGCACTTATCTTAGGCTGTAATTATACATTCATTTGTTGACCATTTTATTAAGGCTCACTCCCCAACTAGACTGTAAACTCCATGAGGATAGAAACTGCATCTATTTTTGCTTAACACTGCATCCCCGGGTCCTGACATGATGTTTACAGGGAGCAGCGTCCCCAGTGAAATAGGAGGAAGGCAGGCAATGCTCAGAGCAGACATGGCCATTCCAGCACTGACAGACACCAATAGATGACCTGAAACCTCTCTGTAAGTCCCTGAGTCAACAACCTAATACCAGAGCTTCTCTGCCTGATGTGACCTGGAGCTCTGAGGAGGCCCCTCTTGAGAAACATTGAGGGTATTATGATGACTGGCATTGTGCCCAGCAGCATGAGTACAGAGGCATCAATACTTACTTACAGAGTTAAATATTGTGGGATAAGATCTGGGGGGATCATTGACCCCAGATACCTTGCTGTACAGAGAATGAAAATCAAGGTCAGAGAATAAATGTGATATGTCTAAGATCTCACAATGAGTCAATGTACTCCACAGTCCAGAAAGAGCAAGAGGTAGAAAGTGTGATCTCTCAGATCCCCTGGGCCCTCTGCTCTGGGCCACCACACCTAGGTTTTCCTCTACCATAACATATATCTCCATAGGCTTTCATTATCTGTTCACATATCTGCCTCCCCCTAGAGGATAAAGACGGTGTCTGGTTAATCTTTGTATTTTCAGGACCTAGTTCAATGCAAGATATATAGGAGTCACACTGGATGGTGAAAAGATTGGAAGAGTGGATGTTGAGGTATAAGAAGGGTGACTGGGAACCAGTACAGATCCCCACACAGCCTCAGAATCCCACCCAGCTGAAGATCCCAGGAACAAGGGATGGTCAGCCTCAGGCCTGGATGTCTCCCAAATCCAGACTTGGGCTCCATGGTGAAATCTCTGACATAGATCTGCAACTGAGTTCCTGCTGAATTTCCCACCTGGCCATCCAAGAAAGCCAGAGTCATCCCATAATCTCCTGAGAATGACAGAACTTCAGAGTTTACGATTCATCTTTACAGGTAACACAAAGTACAAAATACTATCAGCATTTGAAATTGAAGTTATTTTATCCATTCCATAGGATACAGAAGCAGGGGCTTTGCAGTCAGAACCCCCAAGTATAAATTCCAACTTCTCCACTTACATCTGTACACCCAAGTCTATAATGTGGATTTATAAGTATATAGAAAATATTGACTTTGCCTTCAAGGAGCTTATAATCTAGTAATAGGAAAAAGACATGTCTACAAGAATTCTAATGCCAGGTAGGATGTGACTAAAAATCTCTCAAAGAGATGATAGGGGAGGCTCACAGCCAGCTGAGAAGAAAGCTTTATGGAGAAAATAGCCTCTCATCCGAGTCTTGAAAGATACATGGGATTTTTTTTTAATTTTTAAAGTTTATTTATTTTGAGAGAGAGAGAGAGCACAAGCTGGAGAGGGGCAGAGAGAAGGAGAGACAGAGTCCCAAGCAGTATCCACATCATTAGCACAAAGCCAGATGCAGTGCTCAAACTCACATACTATGAGATCATGACCTGAACTGAGATCAAGAGTCAGATGCTTAACCAACTGCACCATGCAGATGCCCCATTTTTCATGGGATTTTAAGGCAAAGAAAGAGCATTCCTAGTGAAGGAGGAAGGAGGAAAGAATGGAGCATGTTCCTGGAATGGGAAGTAAGCATGTTTGACTGAAGGGTTTAGGTAATCTTTGGAATATAAGCAGAAGCTGGAGCTATAAAAGGAAGTTAAGCCAAAGTAGAGACTTGAATGACATTCAAGAAGTTTAAAAAATTTGTGCAAGGACACATAAAGTCAGTGGGGGAATCTATGATTGGACTTCAATTCTCTTCTCCTTAACCACTTTGCCTTCATCTTCAACATGAGTAATGGCACAGCAATTGGCATGGACAGAGGACTGTCCCATTATAAAAGTACATGAAAAATAAATAATCAGAATTAGTGTGACTGGCTGTGGGGCAGAGGCTCAGAGCCTCTGACAAATAAAAGTGTGAATTACAGGATGAAAGCAAGGAAATATGTTCTTCCCCCACATCTCTACAAGTGGCATATTCTACTGCCCATCAAAACCATGCTTAGAATAGCTAACTCTTATGAATGAATATAAATCTTTGCCATGGGCACATAATGTTGATACATTTAGTGTCAATTAAACATCCAAATAGCAGGGCTTTTTTCTTCAAAAATATGTACCTCTGCTGAGACTTTTCATGGCAAAGGCAAAGGTAAATTTCAGGCCAGCTCACAAATTCTGAATTATCACAAATTGAAAATTTGTTAGTAGAAAGAAGGTAAGATTGAAGCCAGGTTGATTGTTGAGATATTCAGCAACTTTAGAATCTTCTATCCAAATGTTTTAGCATCTCCAAGGCTTTAACAAATTGATTTATTAGAATGGCACCATGGGCTCAGCCAGTCCCAGGTCCAAGGATCTGCTCAAACATTACCTGACGGTGTGACCCTGAGACCTTTGCTCCACCTATCCAATATTGTGGGCCTATCTAATATTGTGAGGACAAAATAAATCAGATAATAAAATACAAGAGTTTCACTGGGAGAAACTAAAGAATACCCAGAGTTCATATAGTTGGGACAGGAGCTCCAGCTCAGGAGTTCAAAAGCAAAGTGGGGATGGGGGTGGGGCAGTGCTGGTCCCAGGCTCTCAGCTACTTTCTCTTCCCACCAGAATGGGGTGAGACTCAAGGTGTGGCTGAGGTGGGGATAGAGCCTGAGCATATCTAGCTTTGGAGGAGTCTGAATTAGGGGAAGAAGTTGAAAGTGTGGCAGAGTCTGATGCTCATTCTCTATGAAGGCACACACCTAGTCAAGGAAGAGCAGTACCCAACTTTTCTGCATCCTTCAAAACCCTGTTTAGATTACATTGGCTCTGAGATGCTTTCCATGACCTGTTCCCTAGATTTGATTAATCCCTCCCTCTGCCTTTCTGTTGTGACATCTTCCTCACCATATAAATCACTGTCAGTTTACATGCCCATCTCTTCTTCCAGAGTGAGAGTTTTCCCTGGAGGCAGAGACTCACATCTGAGGCATCCTTGGGTCTCCAGGGCCTGCTCAAGAGTTCCACTCAAGTACAACTCAGGAACTGTTTGCTGAACTGAAAGAGAGTACACATCCAAAAGGAACTTCAGGGACTTGAGAAGAGCAGTGATTTATATGTAGAAGAGATGCTTCTTGGAGGAGGAACATGAGGAAAAGAAAGCCTTGTTCAGGGGTTCAGAGAGAGGAAGAGGACAGACCCTGTCCCTGCTCTTTGAGGGAGGCAGAGGTCATTTCTAGGACTGAGCTGAGCCTCTTGCCTGTACCAAAGAATGTTCAAAGAATGTTCAGATGCCCTCACAGTCTCTAGGCTGAGCCTTTCATAATGAGGTCCATCAGCAATTATAGTGTTTTTCTAATGAAATTCAACTATTTAAAACCAACCTTAAGCTGATGAACACCTTTGGAACCTTACAGGAAAAATGCAGATGAACACCCCACTTTTTGCAGACGGTCCTCAAATATTAAATTGAGACTACTGTCTGGGCAGAGTGTTCCTCATGGCCATCTGAGGGATCTTTCCTAAACCTGTCCATATCACAGCCAAAGTAAAAGTCAAACTAGCCCAGCAATACTCCTCTCCTCACACTTCACCAAACACAACTCATATCTCTGTGCCTTTGCAGATGCTGTTCCCTCTGCCAGGAATTCTCTCCTCATTTTCCCAACTCTACTTCACCTGCCTACTCAGCCCCAAACATAAGATCTGATACACATTAGAAACTACCTGAGTTTGGGTTTCCTCAGAAACAGATTCTAAAACAAGGATTAAACTGCAGGTAGTGTATTTGGAAAGTGGTTTCAGGAAACTCTAGAAGGGATATTGGGAAGTGAGCTAAGGAAAGGAAGGCACCAATAGAGGGTGTATTTTTAAGCAAGTTACCTCTACGAGTTGGTGGAACGTAACTGCAGGAACCAGTGTAGAACTTCTGTCTCAGGATATCCCACCTGAGGGGTGAGAGAGCTGGGGTATGTATCCACCAGCTGCCATTCCTTATTGGCTGAAAGCTGCTCTGTATGCTAACACCCTGGTACTTCTGGCCTGCCCGTTATGCTCAGAAATGGTAAATTCTGGGGGCATATGTGTGGGTACTGACAGCATCTGCTTCAGACACCTATAAATTTTGCTGAATGAATGACACACAAACAACTCAATAATGATAATAATAATTAACTAATATTTGTAATAAATAATAATTACTAATATTTTTGCTATATGTAAGACAGAGTATAAGTACTTTATACATACTTTTTCAGTCTCCCAACAACCCTGCAAGGTAAGTTACTAGTATGTCTATTTTACAGATAAGAAAATAGAGGCACAAAGAGCTAAGTAACTTGCTCAAGGTCATGCAGCTAATAAATGACAGAACCAGGAGTGAATCTTGACAGCCTGGCATGTAGGTGACCCATTCACTCTACCTACACACTCTGGAGATGCTCCACTTTGGAACCCTGGGGCTGCCATTTCATGGCAATGTAACCTTGGACAAGTTGCTAGTCTTCTAAGTCTTAATTTCCTGATCTGTGAAGTGGGGATCATGTCACATGATTCCTGCACACACAGCAGAAGTTAACATATCAGGGCTGGGCTAGACCTTGGTCTCCATTTGTACAAGGAACTATAAAGCCTCTCCCAGCTCTAATGCTCTGTAGTTTTAAAACTCAAACAACATCTGCCATCCTCCTGTGACAACCTCATTCAGGCACACAGTCCTTTAAGAACCTCATTTGTCTGTTCCATGAAAGTAGAAGTGAGCCCAGAGTAATAAGGTGGAGAGGAGCCCGTCTTTGTGCCTACCACTCCTCCCACTGAGCTAAGGATCTTGACATACTGGCTACAGGAAATTCCAACCCAGAGCCTGGGCTAGGGATCAGATTCAAATCTCAGCCTTCACTGTGTGGCCTTTAGCAAGTCACTTCACTCATTCAAGTGTCAATTTCCTCATCTGTAATGTGGTGATCACAATTCCTACCCCAGAGGATTGTGATGAGTGTGATGGAAAGCCCCAGAACACAGTAGGTGCTCAAGGACAGGCAGCTACACATTCTTTGTTATGAAGAAGTATGCTATATATTTCCATTAGGGTAGAAAAAAAATCTCAATGTTCACTTTAATTCTAAGCCCCGGAGGCCTTTAGCAGGGCTGACAACTTCGTCTGGAGTATGGTAAATATTTGTCTATTTCAGAGGCAGCATTTATCTTCTAAGGTGCTCGTGCCAGTCCCTGTGCTGACAAGCAACTTGTTTATTTATTACCCTAATAACAAATAGATTGTCAGGCCTGGAGGCTCCACATGCACATGGAGTTCAGGCCTGCTTCAAGCCCCAGCCGCCCAGGCTCTGGCCAGCTCTGTGGGGTCTGGGGAGCTGGGGGCCGGGGGGGGGGGCCCACCAGAGACCTGGCTCCTTCCATGTCCTGCCTTTTGTTTTTCTATTTGTTCTATCCAAAAACTCCCTTATAGAGCCTACACTGTGAAGCCTTGCCCTGGGCTGGCTCTGGGCTGCAGGGAAGAACCACATACAGCCATTGTCCTCAAAGGGCTTGAAGTCTAGAGAGAAGGAGATGATGATTATAAAAATATTAATAGTGAGACTAGTAGTAGCAGCAAATACTCTGTACCAGGTGCTATGCAAAGTACTTTACATATACTAACTCATCTGATCTAACCAACAAGTGGATACTATTATTATCCCCATTTTACTGATGAGGAAACTGAGGTACAGAGAGGTTAAGGGACTTACCCAAGATCACCTCTACAAAAATCATTGCAGTACAGAGCAGGGGTAGATACTAAAAATTTATATAATAACTATATAACAATAATACTTACACAATATTGGTGATAACTGCATGGCCTCCCATCTATTCCTCCCACGTGCCATGCACAGCCTACTTTAGGACCGCTTGCTGTTTCCTCTTCCTAGAACAGTCTTCCCCCAGATATCCACCTCACTCACCTCCTTCAAATCTTTGTTCAAATATAACCTCAATGAGGCCCCCACATTTACAATTGCGGCTCTCCACTTCAACCCTCCCTAGCCACCCCCCATCCTTTGCTTAATTAGTCTCCAGAACACTTAACCACCACCTGTCCTGCTACATATTTTACTTTGGTTTATGTCCACCTCTCTCCACTAGAATGTACCTCCATGGTCAGAGGTTTTCTCACTTCCTGCTGCATTCATAGCATAAAGAACAGAGCCTGGCAGATAGAAAGTGATCAGTCTGTTGAATGAATGACTCATACCTGACAGTTTGAAGATATCATCCATGTGGCCTGCCCCTGAACTGCTAGCCTCCCTCAGGGTCCACTCTCTGGTTCTCCTTCATGGTGTCATGGGCACCTTCTTTTTAGGGAATTTTACCCCCTCCCATGGCTTCACATTTTTCCCTCCTCTGAGGACTCTAGGATCTTTATTTCTAGACCAAAGCCCACTCTTGAGCTCACCTGTGTAGGTAACAATCCAGGGCACATTGGCACCTGGGCCCCACCTGAGTCCCCGTCCAAAATAGAGAGATCTCACTACTTTATACCCAAATGTATCCCTTCTCCTGGCACCAGCCCCAAGTCATCCAAGCCAGGAGCCTGAGCCAGGGGCCAACTCCTCCTGCCTTCACCCCACAATCAGCAGTCTCAAGTCCTTAGAAGCATTTCTTGGCTGCCCCCTTCTCTTTCACCATGTTAATTTAAGCAATTATTGTATAAGAACTATGGCACAGCCTCCCTCCTGGCTGCCCCACCGCCAGTCCATTCCTAGGAAACCATGCTCTATGGTATGTCTAAAACACCAATACGTCCATGCAATTACACTATTCCATATTCTTCAGTGACTCCCCATTGCCCAATGACTGAAGGCAAAGGTCATATCCTCTATTTACCTTCCCAGCCTCATCATTGACCCTGACTCTCCTCATTCCCCAAACACATCATACTATTTCACACTCCCAGTGCTAGTCTGTGCTTGGGAAGCTCTCTCTACCTGAAAGGTTTGTGCTCCTCTCCTCTGCATGAAAAAATCCTCACCCTTCACAATCCAACTTAGATGTCACCTCCTCCATGCAGGCTCCTGTGAAAGAAGAGGAGGGAGCATTGTGAGGACACAGATGCAAGAAAGGGTGAGGCCAGCTTGGGCAATAATGACTCTTGCAGGTTTAGGAATCCTCTGTTAGACCTGGGCTCCTGGAGCTCTTGTAGGTTGTGATGTTATGCTGGCTTCAAGGGTGGGAGTTGGGGGGGGGGTGCGATTGCCCATGGCTAAACCCTCACTGTGAGCTCCAACAGATACATGTAGCACCTGGGATCTCAAGGAGCTTGTGTCAAAAGGTGCCTGAGACTGTGGGGACTACAAACCACATGATACATTCCAGAGGAAAAGACCACCTCGTGTTCTCACCACAGAGATGAGGACCCCAGCTGTGATATTTGGAGATGGTTTGAGGTAGAGTGGTATGGTGGCTAAAATACCTCTATGCTAGAACTAGGCTGCCTAGCTGCTCTGCCACATTCTCCCTCCACGACTTCGGACAAATTACAAAAATATTCTTTGCCTCAGTTTCCCCATCTATAAAACAGGAACATTTATTGCAGCTGCCTCATAGGATCACTGTGAGGATTAAATGGGTTATTATATATAAAGCACTTATACATGGTAAGCACAATTTAAGCTTTTTTAATGTTTATTTATTTTGAGAGAGAGAAGAGAGGAAGAGGGAGGGAGAGAGGAGAGAGAATGATAAGCAGTCTCTGCACTGTCAGCACAGAGCCCAATGCAGGGCTCCATGTCACAACCATGAGATCATGACCTGAGCTGAGACCAAGAGTCAGACACTTAACCAACTGAGCCACTCAGGCACCCCTAAGTTTTGATTATTGTTGTTTTCACACTGTGGTTTGACAGGAGAAGACCAGCAATGACAGAGACAGAGCAATGACTGGGCATTGCTGCTCTAGGAGGGTAGTGGTCTGGAAGGGGTTACCCTGGGCTCAGGGAAAGACTCCTCTGTGCAGTCCTTCAGAACTCAGGTCCAGCTGGCCTTCTCTATTCTCCAAGTGGCCCTCCCTGACTCTGGGCCTCTCAAGGCCCCATCGCACACCCACCTCTATCATGACCCCATGCTGTCATTGTTTGTTTACGTGCCTGTCTCCCCATCCAGGCTGTGAACTCCAAAAGGTCTACCCTGATGTAGCTCTAGAGGCCCAGTGCCTCACTTGGTGCCAGGCATGCAGTATGGGTTCCATAACTGAGCGGAACTATCAAGCCCTCCACAACCTTTGGTCCTGAAATCTCAAGCTGTTAACCTGCCTCCATGTTAGGCCACCAGAGAAGGGCCACACTTTCCCATGCTCTCAGACCTGGGCATCTTGAAGGGAAGGCTTCTGTTACTTTCCAGAGAGCAGGGGCTCCCAAGCCACTGCTCAAGACTCTTCATAAAGTCAAGACCTTGGAGGAACCTGGGGTGTTCATCTGGTAGAGAAAAACGAAATGGGTCCCATTCCTCATGAAAGGTTTTTCATAGTGAAATTAGAAATGTAACAGCCAGGTTGACCAAGTGGGAGCCCTCAGCTATGCCCAGTATTAAGTCTTTACTTGCTGGACCACAGGAAGGCTAAGAGTCCTGGGGGAAAGGCCAGGATAGCTATTGCCAAATAGTACAAAAATATTTCCATATTTTGGCAATCAGCTGGGCTCAGTTTGACAAACAACCCAGCCATTACACCTAGACACACCATGCCTTCTCTTCCAGGAATCTAGTGCCCAGTGGGGAACTAAGAAGCCAAGCAAAAAGGTCAACATCAGTTACCACCCAATGAGACAAGAGCAAAGCATGCTAAGAGTCCCATGCAGAAGGATCTGAGCAGTTACGGGAAGGGAAAGTATTTTTTTTTAGGGCTTGGAGTTTGGACCAGGCAGCTGAAGGGAGCCAGTAGTGCAGGCAGTGAGAACAAGGACCTGAAAATGTGTGGGGCCTGTTGAGGGATTGGGGCCAGCACGAATGTGGGAAATGATGCAGGAGGGACCAGGAGGCTTCGTTTTATTAATGTTTATTTATTTTGAGAGAGAGAGAGAGAGAGAGAGCGAGCATGAGCATGGGAGGGGTAGAGAAAGAGGGGCACAGAGGATCCAAAGTGGGCTCTGACAGCAGCCAGCCCAATACAGGGCTCAGACTCATGAACCATGAGATCATGACCTGGGTTGAAGTTGGATGATCAACCAACTGAGCCACCCAGGCAGTCCCTTAAAGTGTTTCTTAAACAGGCAAGTGATGGCAAGAAATCTAATTCTGGCTTCAGTGTAGATAGTGGGCTAAAGAGCCAATGGGGGAGGCAGTGAGGCCAAGTAGAGGCTGTAGCAGGCTTCAGGTCAGGGAAGATGATGGCTGGTCAGGGAGGTGAATGACCAGTGAGATGGAGTATGGAAGCCAGGGGATGTGAGTGGGCAGCACTATCTCAGAAGAACATCAGCCATGTAAGGCCAGACTTGGCCAACAGGAATATTTCAGCTTCTAGAACAAGGCAACCTTTAACCTTGAAGACATCTAAGAGTCAAGGGGAATGTGATAGGTGAGGAGTTTTATCTTCATGCATTTAGCCAACAAATAAGAAAATTACTGATGGGTCCTTACAGTACAGCTCCCAGACCATTGCTATTTATTGGAGTCACCCATTGTGACCCCCCAGACCTTGCAAAAGAAAGGGAGAAGTAGTTCCAACTCACTGCAGAAGGTTCACTCACTATTTATCTTTCAACAAAGGATGTGGGCCAGAGTAATTCTTAGGGGCCCCTGGATCATCATTCAACCCATCAGAGAAGAGCTGAAAAGTGTAGAATCCAAAGGCTGTTATTTGAGGCTGAGCTGTGGAAAGATCTCTGGGCCAGGAGTCCTGCTGCCACCACTAACTGGCCGTGTGACCTGGAGAAAGTAAATCGCCTGCCCCCTAGACTGTTTCCTCACCTTTAAAGGAGGACTGTTCTGCACCTCACCTGAGGATAGCTCTTCTGTTCTCAACCCACCTTCTGTTCTGTGGTATTAAGCCAGCTATCCAACCCCTCAGCTGTCACACAAGAGCAACCATTTATTACGTACCTACTGTGTTCCAGACTCTCTAAAGGACAACACACACACGCGCGCGTGCACACACACACCTACCTAAAATGCAGACAGACTGTAGTATCACCACTTTAGAAATAAGAAAATAAGACTCAGTCTCATTCAAGATCAAGGGCAAATCTGGGATTTACACATGAGTATTTCAAATGTTAACATGCACAAGTTTTCTGCAAGGTGATATAGGCCCCTGAGTGCAAGAATGCAAGTGGGACTCAGAAGGATTCAATATTCCTTGTCACAGTCAGCAAAGTGGAGGGCCTTCCATTTCCTCAGTGCTTGCTCTCCCTCTCTAAAATATACACAAACCACCTGAAATGACACACTAACCATATGCCTTCCCATTCTTTAAAATGAGTCCTTCCTTCATCACATCAATAAAAGAAAGGACAAGAACCATATGATCCTCTCAATAGTTGCAGAGAAAGCATTTGACAAAATACAGCATCCTTTCTTGATAAAAAAAAAAAAAACCCTCAAGAAAGTAGGGATAGAAGGAGCATACCTCGAGATCGTAAAAGCCATATATGAATGAGCCAACACTAATATCATCCTCAATGGGGAAAAACTGAGAGTGTTCCCCCTAAGGTTAGGAAGAAGACAAGGAGGTCCACTCTCACCACTGTTATTCAACATAATATTGGAGGGCTTAGCCTCTGCAATCAGACAACATAAAGAAATAAAAGGCATCCCAATCGGCCAGGAGGAGGTCAACCTTTCACTCTTCCCAGATATGATCCTCTATATGGAAAACCCAAAGATTCCACCAAAAAACTGCTAGAACTGATCCATGAATTCAGCAAAGTTGCAGGATATAAAATCAATGCACAGAAATTGGTTGCATTCCTATACACCAACAATGAAGCAACAGAAAGAGAAATCAAGGAATCGATCCCATTTATAATTGCAACAAAACCCATAAAATACCTAGGAATAAATCTAACCAAAGAGGTGAAAAATCTATACACTGAAAACTATAGGAATCTTATGAAAGACATTAAAGATGACACAAAAAAATGGAAGAATATTTTATGTTCCTGGATAGGAAGAACAAATATTGTTAAAATGTCGATACTACCCAAAGCAATCTACATATTCAATGCAATCCCTATCAAAATAACACCAGCATTCTTCACAGAGCTAAAACAAATAATCCTAAAGTTTGTATGGAACCAGAAAAGACCCCGAATAGCCAAAGCAATCTTGAAAAAGAAAACCAAAGCAGGAGGCATCACAATCCCAGACTTCAAGCTATACTACAAAGCTGTAATCATCAAGACAGTATGGTACTGGCACAAGAACAGACACTCAGATCAATGGAACAGATAGAGAACCCAGAAATGGACCCACAAACGTATGGCCAACTAATCTTTGACAAAGCAGGAAAGAATATCCAATGGAATAAAGACAGTTTCTTCAGCAAGTGGTGCTGGGAAAACTAGACAGCAACATGCAGAAAAATGAACCTGGACCACTTTCTTATACTATACACAAAAATAAACTCAAAATGGATGAAAGACAGGAAGCCATTAAAATCCTTGAGGAGAAAGCAGGCAAAAACCTCTTTGATCTTGCCCACAGAAACTTCTTACTCAACACATCTCTGGAGGCAAGGGAAACAAAGCAAAAATGAACTACTGGGACCTCTAAAAAGCTTCTGCACAGTGAAGGAAACAATCAGCAAAACTAAAAGGCAACCGATAGAATGGGAGAAGATATTTGCAAACGACATATCAGATAAAGGGTTACTATCCAAAATCTATAAAGAACTTATCAAACTCAACACCCAAAAAACCAAATAATTCAGTGAAGAAATGGGCAAAAGACATGAATAGACACTTTTCCAAGGAAGACATCCAGATGGCCAACCGACACATGAAAAAATGCTCAACACCACTCATCACCAGGGAAATACACATCAAAACCACAATGAGATACCACCTCACACCTGTCAGAATGGCTAAGATTAACAACTCAGGCAACAACAGATGTTGGCGATGATGCAGAGAAAGAGGATCTCTTTTGCATTGTTGGTGACAATGCAAGCTGGTGCAGTCACTTTGGGAAAAAGTATGGAGGTTCCTCGAAAAACTAAAAATAGAACTACCCTATGACCCAGCAATTGTACTACTAGGCATTTATCCATGGGATACAGATGTGCTGTTTTGAAGGGACACATGCACCCCCATGTTTATAGCAGCACTGTCAACAATAGCCAAAGTATGGAAAGAGCCCAAATGTCCATCGATGGATGAATGGATAAAGAAGATGTGGTATATATATACAATGGAGTATTATTTGGCAATCAAAAAGAATGAAATCTTGCCGTTTGCAACTACGTGGATGGAACTAGAGGGTATTATGCTAAGTGAAATTAGTCAGAGAAAGACGAAAATCATATGACTTCACTCATATGAGGACTTTATGAGACAAAACAGATGAAATAACAGAAGGGAAACAAAAATAATATAAAAACAGGGAGGGGGACAAAACAGAAGAGACTCATAAATATGGAGAACAAACTGAGGGTTACTGGAGGGGTTGTGGGAGGCGGGATGAGCTAAATGGAATCTACCCCTGAAATCTACCCCTGAAATCATTGTTGCACTATATACTAACTAATTTGGATGTAAATTTTAAAAAATTTAAAAAAATAAATTAAAAAACATTTAAAAAAATAAATAAATAATAAAAAAAAATAAAATGAATCCTTCTTCTTCCCCGTGGGAATGAAAATACAATCTCACTGTTCTTAGAGTTTAGACTTTGGTCTCATTCAGACCTGTCACTTAATAGCTGTGTGACCTTGGACAGGTTGTTTAACACCTCTGAGCCTGGAGCACCTTATATGTAAAGTAAGGACAATGACAATTATCTACTCCTCATAGGTTTGTAGTTAATCCATATGGAGCATTTAGCTCTGAGTCCGACACACAATACTACTCAATAATAATATAGTCCACAGCAGAGATTTCTGGAGCCAGACTGACTGGATTCCAGTTCTGGCTACACCATTGAGTGGCCTTGGACAAGTTACTTAACCTTTCTGTAGTTCAGTTTTCTCATCTGTAAAATCGGATTCTTATAGAACTTACCTCATAAATGGTTGTGAAGATTAAATGAGTTAATATGTATAAAATGCTTGGAAAAACACATTGTCAGCACTCAGTAAGTTTTGCCTATTGTTATAGATAACTCTCACCATCTACTGTAAGATAAAGAACAGAAAACCCTTTACAAGATGCATTGAATATTATACAAATATCTGGCACCCTATAGGAAATAATTAGAACAAGGGAAATTGGTGGGGAAAGGAAAGAAGAAAAGGGGTTCCACTGAGATCATCAGGGTTAAAGGGCCAGGCAGATCTTGGAAGATTGAAAAGGAATTCATGGCAAAGTGCTGGCTAAGACAGAAGGAGCAATCTCTCTTCTCTCTCTCCCTCTCTCTCTCCCTCCCTCCCTCAATTGTTGTAAGAATAAAACAGAATGATGACACATGACAGAGACTTCCTAGCTCTTTACCAAACCCATGTCTTCTTCTCCTGGGCACATCACTAGACTAAACTTCCCAGTCTTCTGTCATTAGGAGAAACCACATGACTGAATTCCAGCAAATGGAACATGAGTAGAAGTGATGTGTGCCACTTCCTGACCTGGTACACAAAAACCTCCATCCTCTGTGCTCTTTCCTCCTTCTGTCACTGGGCGTAGATGAGATGAACCTGACAGACCCACAATATGTAAGGAGCCGGGGTCTCTGACTCACCAGCTGGAGGAGAGCTTCCTATCAATCAGGAACACCCATCCTGGACTTGACCTGAGAATGAAATAAATTTTCATAGTGTCTGAACCATATGCTTTCATGGGTTTTTTGTTACAGCAGCTAGTGCTAATGTTTGAGAAGAGTTTAATGCAGTACCTGGAACATGGCGAGCACTCAGTTTATGGTAGCCAAGAATGCAGGAGACCAGAAAGCCCAACAGTGTTGCAGAACATAAAATATCAAGGCTTATATGGGTTCCAGAAAGCAAGTCTTTTGTTCTCTGTCTTTTCTAAATCCTCAAAGGCACAGAGGGGCCCATTTCTGGATCCCTGTAAAATAAGATAGATAATCCCCATCTGCCATGGTGACCCTGAAGAATAAAGGAAATAATTATAACTACCATTTTGTCAAGATACTGTGCATCAGGCATTTAACTAATGGCTTTATTTACCTACATTATCTTATTTTTTTCTCTCAAGTATACTAAGAATTCTTATTTTACAGATGAAGAAACTGAGGCTAGGAAGTTAATAGCATGTCTGAGCCACACAGATAGTAAATAGACAACCAAGCCAGGTCTGACTGACTGCAGAGAATCCTTAACCACTGGCCTTCCCTAAGTGAAGTGATGCCCTCCAGGGCTCATCTCAGGACAATTGGCTCCACACAAGGAATTCAGCCAACAAGGGAAGACAGCTAGGTCTGGGGTCACAAGGGCTGATAAATTGAGTCTCAGTGTGGGATGTGTAGGATTTGGGGTCTTGCTGGCTCAATCCATCTCTCCAGGTCAGCCCCATCCTCAGCTCCTGGGACCTGGCCAGCTGATGCCAGACCAGCAGTGGTGCAACATGTAAAATGCTGAAAAGAAAATGGAGGAAAATAGCTCAGCAGTAGGGAGGAGGGAACTTGTCACCCCATTTCCTTCCATCCCATGCCCAGGCTCCCAGGAGGCAGCTAGAGGTTGGACCCTGGCTCTCTCCCAAGGTCACCTTCACAACAGTTCCACCAGGGCTCCGGCTGGCAGCACCCGCCAACGCCAGGCCGTGATGGATTACTGCTCGCTCTGGCTACTGTTCACTGCACAATCCAATCTAGGAGACACACATATTTCTCAATTCAGGGACTTCTTTTATTTTATGAAAAATCAGCCAGCTGCTCAGGCATGAGTGGCCGGGCTTGGCAAGCGCTTGGATTTTGTTAGACTTCTCCAGCCCTGTTGCCTTCCTAAATTCTCTTCCCTCTACCCTAGTCTACCCATTACCCACTCTTGGCCCTATGGAGGGTGGAAGAAAGAGCACAGATTTGGGAGTCAGTCCTGGGTTAATGCCCCACTTCTGCCACTCGTTCTTTGTGAACCTCAGCTTCCTTGTGCATAGGTGATGATGATACAACCCACACTTCAGAGTTATTATGCAGAATAAATTAGTCATCAGTTTGGAGTTCCTGGCACAATAAATACCTCACCTGTACCTCCTATGCACAGGAACTTATTCAGTTTCCTCTTCTCCATCTCCATTCTTACTCACTTGCTTCTCATTCTCTCCGTCCTTTGCTGTCTGTCCCTCCTTCTCCCTTCTTCTCTCTTCTCTGTTCAGGTCAACCTTTATACTTTCAGAGGATGTCCCAGACTGCTGTTTTAAAAGGCAGAGCAATTACTACCACAGGCCTCACTGAACTATACTTGTTCTTTATTTTCCACCTTTACCTGGACAACCATGGTCTGTCTTGTGTTGTCATTAGGACATAATTCTTATGACTCAGACAACAGTGATTCTGAGTCCGACTTCTGAAGAGGCTGATTCCAATGCACGTTTAAGATCCCTTGTCATTATCCTGGGGTGACTGGGTGGTTCAGTCAGTTAAGTGTCTGACTCTTGGTTTCAGCTTAGGTCATGACCTTGCAGCTTTGTGAATTTGAGCCCTGCATTGGGCTCTGCTCTGGTAGTGTGGAGTCCGCTTGGGATTCTCTCTCTTTGCCCACTCACACTGTCTCTCTCTCAAAATAAATAAACTTAAAAAATATCCTTTGTCATTATCCTTTTAAATTCTAGTGAATCATTATTCCCAGTTCTTTACCTCCTCTTTATACTTAACCGTTCTGATTTGAATAGGATACCCCCACTGGCTCAAAGAGGGGGGAAAGTATTCTCTTGTTGGAAGTGACCAGAAGATTACATTCATGGAACTGGGTAAAAGCAAAATAGCAGCCCAATCTATGCCATGAGTTCAAGTTCCTCACCACTTCATGCATCATTTGAGTCATCTCAATGATGACCTTCTAAATGGGCAGAAAATCAAGAAGGGTTACATTTAAAAACCAAAGCTGAATTGGTGCTCTAAGGGAAGATAAAAATTGAGCATATCCTTATAAGAAACCCCTTATAAGGGTCTCCTTGTGACGATGCCGGCTTAAAGGTTGGAAGACATTGGTCTTTCAACCTAAGGGAGACCAGAGACCCTGGTCCAGAGCAGTCACACTCCAAGCACTGGCACCAGCAGCTAGAATGGAGTCAGTGGATTTGGGTGCCTGACTCGTCTGTCATACATGTCAACACCAGAACACAGCATCTTCCTAAACATCCTTGACTTCTCTCGTGGACCTTCTTCACTCAGAAACCCAGCTATTCTTCAAGCACTACTGAATCCATGTTCCTTTCTTCATCCACAATGCTTCTGCCTTAATCCGGCGCATAATCTTTCACCTGAGTCCTGCACCAGCCTTCTTCCTGCACCTTCAGACACCTCCCAACCCCCATCCTCACTACACAGCAATGCTGATCTTTTCAAAATGCAAATCTGACCCATGTCCCTCTACTCCTTGAAACTCTCCAATGCCTGCCACTGTTCTCAGGCTGGTATTACTAGTTAGAACAGCAAACGTTTTCTATAAAGGGCCAGGTAGTAAATATTTTAGGCTTTGTGGGATATCTATACTCTGTTGCGACCACTCAGCTGGGCCATTGTAGCAAAAGCAACCATTGACAATAAGTAAGCAAATGGGTGTGGAATGTTTCAATAAAATTCTGTTTATAAAAATAGGCAAGGAGCCAGATTTGGCCAGCAAGCCATAGGGTGCCAACCCCTGAGATTTAGACCAATACCTGAGTGACTTGGCCACTGCCTCAGAGAGGTTAGCCCCATCACTCACCATGCAATTTTTGCTTTATAATTCAGCCACACAGTACAATTCATTTTCTCCAACCAGGCTGTGTTCTATCAAGCCGTCATGCCTCTACTCATGCTGCTCATTATGCTCAGGACTTTACCTTACTAGTTCCTACTTATATTAGAAGGCTTAGCTCAGTCTTTGAAGGGAAATTTGGTCATGTGCATCAAACTTTGAAACACATGTTTCTGTTTGACTCACCAATTCAACTTCTGGGAATTTATCCCACAGACAAGTAACTCACCAAAAGCTTTCAAAGATATGCCTATAAAGGTGTTTGTGGCAGTACTGTTTAGAGTGTTAAGATAAATTGGAAACAACCTAAATGTTCATCAATGGGGGAGTAATTAAATTATGGTACACACATATAATATGAATAGTGTGCTAGTATTGAAAATAATGAAGTAGATCCCCAGATGTTCTGATATAAAGTTATTTTCAAGATATATTAAGAAAACAAGATGCAAAAGATTGTGTATAACATAATCCGATGTGTGTAAAGAAAGGATACACACTCACAAATGCTTGGTATGTGTAAAGCATCTAAAATGATACACAATAAATGTAACAGTGCTACCTCTGGGGAATGGAACTTCAGCTGAGGGATTGGAGCAGGACTGCCAGATATGGTTGTAAAGCCTGTGCACTCTACAAGCCCAGGTGAAGCCACGTGTCTAGACCACAGTGGCAATGGCCTGCCTGGAGTTGTGCAGTATAGCAGCAGCTCTGGTTTTGGAGAAGATAAACCTTTTGTTAGCTACCCTTTTATACTATTTGAATTTTTATGACACCAAAGCCTGAAGCTTGAGAGTCAACCCTGGGTTTGAAGACTGTGCTGTAGCTGTTTGCTTGCTTGCTAAGCTGTAAGTCTTTTGAGAGGAAAATGCCTGCCTTATTCACAGCACAGTGTGAATGATAACATCAAAGACAATAGCTCAAGATATAGAGAGAGCACAGATTAACCTGATGTGGAGCTGGATCTTGCCAGAGAAAAAAGCAAGGAAGGGTACTTAAGCCAAGGGAAGAGCAAATGCAAAAGCATCAATGGGTGAAAAAAGTTGCTCATTCATGTGTTCAGAGTGATATAGAGAAAGAGACTTCATGTGTACAGATGGGTATTAGATTTAACACAGTTCCTCAGACCTACTGTGTGCTAGAAAGTCAAGGCCAGCTGTCCAGAACTGGACATGTCATGGTCTTCTGTGATTCCAGTGCTCTTGAACAGGAAAAGGAGAACAAGTTCAAATTCCCTTAATATGAGGTAAGATGTTGTTGGCATCCTGTAGGCCAGAGGCAAAAGACAACTGCTGATAGAGACTATAAGAAAAACTTCATGAAGAAGCTAGTATATGACATGAGGAGGATTTTAACAGGCAGAGATGGAACACAGTAGGGCAGAAGGGAGCAGCATTTTAAGCAAAGGAAAGGAAATAAGAGAGCCCAGGACATGCTCAGGTTGCTGGAGCATAGAGCCACATCAGAGAAGGTTATAGATGAAGCGAGTAGGATTGGTTGGCTAAATGGAGAGGGCTTTGAACATGAGGCCAAGGATGCTGGCCTGTTTCCACACTGTTGGTAGAGTCTGGATTTCCAGCTGACATTCTCAGAAGCCGAGGGTTATTATCCAGGACATTAAGTGGCTAATGGGCCCATCCCAGTGCCCTGCGCAGCCTGGAGCACAAATGTTTTCCAAATGCTGTTTTTATCTCTTGGCAACAGTGAGGCCAAGCCCTCTGAGCTAAAAGCCTTGTATTTGCTGTGGTCCATTCTCCTTTCTACTGCCCATGGCCTAAAGCCGTGAGAATTGTCTCTTCATCATCACCACCCCACCCAGCCACAGCCCAGCCTAGCCCTTCCCCGGAAACAAAGCCAAGCCCACACCTGCTCTCTCTGACCTCATTTCTTCCCCACTAATTGATCAGAGTACAATAATAGCAGGCAGCAGGAGGACTAGTCCCTGATGGACGCAAAGCTCAGGAGAGAGCCTCAATTATTAATCCTGCACCAGCTGCTGGAGGCAACAGGCCTCCTGAGTGCCCAGAAGAGTAGCCTGATCCCAGGTGGGGACAGGGTCAGAGGTGGGGAGGGTGGCTGAGTAATACCCGGCAGCTTCTAGGCCACATCTGGAGCCCCTGGGGCAACAGGATCCGATGCCTGGCCTGAATGGATAGATCTGCTAGCCATCTTGGCTACGCTTAGGGATGGGCCATTTGGAAGGTCCTGAAGACAGGGTCACTTCCCTTCTGCTCATCTGTGGCTAACGCCCTTCCTGCTGCCTCCCCTTCCCAAAGAGTTCCTCTGGACAGAATCAGAGGGAGAACAGCAGCGAGTTTTTCCAGCCATCCTAGCCAGGTCCAAGCCTAATGTCTCACAAGTGTTCTCTCCATGGTTCAAGTCTTCTTCCCATAGTTCAGATCATAGTCTTCCTAGGGAGCTGGGAGTGGAGACACAAATATAACTCCCCCACCTCTGCTTATCCCAACTGTACCCAACTTCTGTGTCTAACCTACCCAGCCTCACCTCCTTCAGGAAATCTTTCCTGACTGCTTCTGCCATTCCTGGCTCAGTTCTCCTCTGAATTCCTTTTATTCTGAGCCACCTCTTGGAGTCTACATGACTATAAGCTGTTTTTCAGTGTTCTTTTTTTTTAAGTTTATTTATTTATTTTGAGAGAGAGAGAGAAAGAGACAGAGAGAGAGAGAGAGAGAGAGAACGATTGGGGAAGGGGCAGAGAGGAGAGACAATTCCAAGCAGGGTCCTCGCTATCAGCCCAGAGCCCAACGTAGGGCTCAAACTCACGAACCATGAGATCATGACCTGAGCCGAGATGAAGAGCTGGACACCTAACTGACTACACCACCCCAGCACCCCTTCAGTGTTCTTTTAAGGCTACGAGCCATTTGCTGTATCCCTGTAAACTTTTCAAGGGTGGGACCCTGTCCTCTCTTTGCTTGTGGGAAAAAGGAAAAGACATGGCATTGAGAGCCAGAAGAACAGAGTTCAAGCTTGATCTCTACCCACTAACAAGCTGTGTGCCCTCAAGGAGGCTGCCCAACCCCTATAAACCTCAGGTTCTCAATCTGCAAAATGGAGAAGATAATAATCCCAGCCTCCCAGGTAAATTGTGACAGGCCATTGGGGTTGTTCTTTCCATATCTCAGTACAGAGCCTGCTTTGGATCTTCTGTCCCTGTCTCTCTCTCTCTCTCTCTCTCTAGGCACTCTCACTAGGCTACAAGAAAGGACTGAGGGATTTGAGAATCAATGCAGCCATCCAGAAGTAGCCCAAGTCCTGGAGTCAT
>NW_024412388.1:40257149-40311551 GCF_014898765.1 Herpailurus yagouaroundi
TGAGAATCAATGCAGCCATCCAGAAGTAGCCCAAGTCCTGGAGTCATCAGACATGGATTCAAATCCTACCTCTTATTTGAAAGCTGTCATTTCCTCTCTGAATTTAGCCTTCCCCATGTGGGGATAATTCTAACTTGAAGGAGTAGTAAAAAGAAGGGGTGCAATCTCTGTAAAATGCCTGGCAAATTGTGAAGACTCAATGAACAGTATCTATGGGGTTTGGTTTTTGAGAGGTTCCTTTGGTCAGCTTTCTTGAGGTATAATTTACACAGCATAAATGTCACCAATTTTATATGTATAATTCAATGATTTTTTTGACAAATGTATCCACTCACATATCACCACAATCATGGCACAGAAAATTTCCATCACCCTTTCCATAATACTTTGCTCAAGCCCCCTTTCAATAAATACCCCCTCCCACTCATAGCCCCTAGCAACCATCGATCTGATTTCTGTCCTTAGAGTTTTTCTTTTCTATAATTTCATATCAATAGCATAACATATTATGCCATCTTTTGTGTCTTTTTTCATTTAGCATAATACATTTGAGATTCATCAAATGTATTTGATAAATTTATCAAATATATCAATAGTTCAGTCCTTTTTATTAATGAGTAGTTTTCCATGATATAAGTATACCACAATTTGCTCATCCTTTCACTAGTTTGATGGATGTTTGGGTTGTCTCTATACTTTGGCTATTAAGGATAAAGATGGAGAGTGCCTGGGTGGTTCAGTCAGTTAAGCATCTGACTCTTGGATTCGGCTCAGGTCATGATCTCACGGTTTGTGAGTTCAAACCCCGCATCAGGCTCTGTGCTAACACCATGGAGCCTGCTTGGGATTTTCTCTCCCTCCTTCTCTCTCTGCCCCTCCCCTGCTAGCTCTCTCTTAAAATAAATAAATAAACTTTTTAAAAAAAGAATAAATATGCTATAAACATCAGCTACAAAAGCCATCATTATCATTTATTATGGAATCACAGAAAATCAGAGCTGGACAGGTCCTCAGAGGTCACCAAATCTAGCATCTTCATCCTGAAGATAAAGAAGATGAGGCACAGAGGGGAAGTTTATAGTTTAGCTCCTTGCTGCTCCAAGTGTGGTCCATGAATCAACAGCATTACTGTCACCTGAGAGTTCATTCAAAATGCAGAATCCCAGGCCCCACCCCAGGCTTTTTTTTTTTTTTAATGTTTATTTATTTTTGAGAGAGAGAAAGCATGCTCACAAGCAGGGGAGGGGCAGAGAGAGAGGGAAACAGAGAATCTGAAGCAAGCTCCAGGCTCTGAGCTCTCAGCACAGAGCCCAATGTGGGTCCCAAACCTATGAACCATGAGATCATGACCTGAGCCAAAGTCGGACACTTAACTAACTGAGCCACCCAGGCACCCCACCCCCACCCCAGACTTTATGAGACAGAATATGCTTATTAGCAACACCCCCAAGTGCTTCATAGGCACATTCAGGTTTGAGGAGCACTGTTCTAATAGGCAAGAGATGAATATGGAACTACTACCAAGGCATCTGACTCCCAGGCCAGAGGGGCATTCTCCAAGTCACACTGATTGGCAGTGGAGGTGGTGGGCAATAAGGGTCCAAGGCTTCAGTCTCTGGAGAGCCCTTTGACACTGGGATGGGTCTGGCTGGTCTAGCTAAGGACAGACTGCAGCTGCCTCTGTAGCCTTTTGCGGCTGTGGGGCCTCTTGGTATCTGGGTCAGCTTGGACAAATTGCATACGGTCCTGGGCTCCTTAATTGAAAAGCATAATAATATATTTAGGTAACAAAGCTGTTAGCATGCAGAATTAATGACAGCTATATGGCTTAGGTTGGGGGAGGCAGAAGAAGAGGGCAAAGGAGTCCTGGGTGATTTCAGAGCCCAGAAGTACTCAATAGACTCATCTCCTGCAGACACACCTTAACAGTGTAATTATGTCTATTAAACAGATACGCATGAGCATAATAAGCACACTTTCCCTTAAATAGCTAAGGGAAATAATAATCACTATAATTATTGAATTATATAATAATAATATTTTATAATATTATTAAATAACAACTACAAATTGTTTATAGTTTTTACAAATTTTAAAAGTCTTTTGTTCTCATTAATGGGTGATAATTTCAGGATAGGTTTAGAAGTGAAAATAATATTGCTAGTCATGAAATTTTCTTTTATTTTGTAATTGGCTATTACAGTGTATTTTCCAGCTAGGACAGAAACAATACACTTGATTCACCCCAAGATGGACAACCAATTAGCAAGTCTAGGACCCAATACTCTAAAGGAGGTCTGATCATATCAGACCATATCTTCAGATATTTTTTGAACGTCTACGGTGTTCTGCTAACTGAAAGCAGGGGGTGGGCAAACTTGAATGAATCATTTCCTTCCAGGAACATATAGTCTAATGGGGGGAGAAGGATAAAGCTAAGACACAAATAAATAACCATACCTGGCAGTCTGTCCATGATGAGTGAGTGGTACCAAGTGTCAGTGCTTCTGTAGCTCAGAGGAAAACAGAATCTCTGGCTGGAGTAATTATGCAATACTTCCAGGAAGAAGTAAGACTGAGAAAGAGAATAACGGAAAGAAAAGGGGAGAAAGTTCTCCATCAGAAAAGGAGGATGGCTGCAATAGAAGAGTGGAGGTTGGGGGTGCCTGTGTGGCTCTGTCGGTTGAACATCCAGCTTCAGCTCAGGTTTGTGAGTTCAAGCCCCACATCAGGCTCTGTGCTGACAGCTAAGAGCCTGGAGCCTGCTTCAGACTCTGTGTTTTCTTCTCTCTCTCTGTCCCTCCCCTGCCTCTCTCTCTCAAAAATAAATAACATTTTTAAAAAATTAAAAAGAAAAAGAGTGGAGGTGGGAAAGATATGCTGCAAACAGTTCTTGTATGACTGGAGAATGTAGTGGAAGAGAACAATGGTGTGAGATGAGTGCAGTGCAAAGTTAGGGCCAGCACTCAAGCCAGGCTGGGAAAGCAGGACTTAATCCTAAAAACAACGGGAGTCAGTGAAGAGTTTTAAACAAGGGCCTGATATGGTCAGATCTGTAACTTAACCTTGAGAAAATTACAGGCCCATAACATATTAAATCCAGGAAGACTTTGTTCACATGTTCACAATCACATGGTTGTTTTGGAAGCACAGGTTCCTAGGCCCCATTCCTGGCCCAAGTAATTAAAGTCTCTGAAGTGGAAATCTGCTTTAATTTAAGAATGCTGATTTTAGTTTTATTTAAGAACATTGATTTTAAGCCTCTCACTTTTCCAGAAGAGGAAGCTGAGGTTTAAATAGCAAATGAATTTCCCAAAGATCATAGAACCAGTAACTGGCAGAGCCAAGACTTCCAGACTCTAAAGTCTGTTCTAGGACTCCTCCATTGGAGATGTATTGTATTGTGTTGTGTTGTATTATTTTATTCTATTTTACAAAGACCTATGTAGTTCCAGATTCTCTGTCTTTTAGACATATACAGTAGGACTATCCTACCCAAAGCCTCCCCAGGAGGAAGCATTCTTGTACTTTCTGCTTCCCTTCTCCACTGGCTGCCCTGCAACCTCCCCTCCCACCCAGGTCACCCAACACAGACCAGCAAAGGCCAGTTTGGATCAGTCTTCAGAAGGCCTTCCTGTTGCTATACAGAACACTAATGATTTTCAGCATCTTCTGGACCCAAGTGATGGGTATCACTTGAGCAGATTAAGTGTAAAGAAAGGAGGAGTCAGTTTAATTGCATTTCATGTCACAGAAGACAGGGGCTTCGTTAGGGGTCAAATTTTGCAAAAACAGCAATAACTTCTCTTGTGCAATCTT
The DNA here is from genome assembly GCF_014898765.1 of Herpailurus yagouaroundi. Lineage (NCBI taxonomy): Eukaryota > Metazoa > Chordata > Mammalia > Carnivora > Felidae > Herpailurus > Herpailurus yagouaroundi. The sequence continues at coordinate 40,260,969 of NW_024412388.1, forward strand.
CCTCAGCCTACCCTGCCTTCCAGCCCCAGTCACTTGGAACTCATTCCCACAGCTAAACTGGTGGCAAGGAGGGTGGGGGTGGGGGACAGGGCATGGAATCATACTTCCTAATAAGAAGAGATCCAAAATGCAGAATCAAGATTTAAGTAATAATATCCAACTCTTATACACTACTTACTCTATGCTAGACACTATTTAAAATGCTTTATATTTTTAACCCTTATAACAACTCTCTGAGGTATTTACCATTATTATTCCCACTTCATAGTTGAGGAAATAAACACCTAAAGAACTTAAATGACTGGCCCTGGATCTTCACACTAATGAGGGGTCAAGCTGGGAATGAAATACAGGCAGTCTGGCTCCAGAGCCCATGCTCCTAACTATAATGCTAAACCCACTGTGTGCCTAGCCTTGTGTTAGGAACTGAATACAAAGATGAGTTACAGCCAGCATTAGGGAAGCTCCCAATCTAGTGGTGGGAGGTAATTACTAACACAGACAATAATAGCACAGTGTGATAAAGGCTGAGACAGAGAGCCCAGGGATCTGGAAGCCCAGAGAAGAGCCCTTCCCTCCCACCCCCCGCAACCCAGCCTGGAGATCAGGGAAGCATCCTGAATAAGGGGTGCCTGAGCTGCCCAAGGAAGATAATCATCTGCCAATAATTGTTCCCCAGGAGGCTGGCATTAGCATGTCCTGTGCCTGGACCAACTCTGGTCCTGATAATCCCTTCCCCTCCTAATTGGATCTGTATGCTTCACACCCAGATTCTGCCCCAGATGAGAGAAGATTCAGCCAAGCTCTACTTCCTGGATTCTGTATATTCAGCTCCCACTGGAAGGCTCCAGTTTAACAGTCTCCCAAACTTCCATGGCCACAGTGTGGAAGAGATTCTTTGCAGTAACTTTTCTAACAAAACGCAATTCAATTATGTCCTCAAACCCCAAAATAGAGTGATTTTCTTATTCTCTCTTCTTTAGTATCTTTATGGGGAAGGGAACACGCATGGGGACTGGTGTAATCCAGCCACTGGAGGGTTTCAGCAAAGGAGGGACATGAGCAGAGTAGACAATAACTCCTAAGGTCCTGCCTGCATAATGGGGAAGACAGTCCTCAACTGAGATCAGGAACAAAGGAGAGCATGTCTTGGCTGAGACAGCTTGAGCAACTGAAGGCATCCTAAGGAGTGTTCCAGCTGTTCCAGTGTTGCATCTGGCATCCTTTGAACAAAGAAAAATTTACAGATGGTTCTGTTTATTAGTTTGCAGGGGCATCCCATGCAGGTGAGGCCTCCAACATATTTCCGGGGAAAAGATGTTATCAAGCACTCCCAGGGATAAGTACTGAATGAACAGGGGGGAAAGACCAGTACTGCTCCTCAAGGCAAGAGGGAAGTCCAAGACAGCATGACTCTGGCCTGTCTTCCAAACTGACTTGCATGAAGACAGAGTTCTGAGCACTAGGAAACTAGGCGATGGCTGGAAAGGAAGAAGGGGAGATGACCCTGAGGCCATACTGAGATTTAGCCTCTGAGCTCATCACTTTCTGGAGTCTCAGTTTTCTCATCTGTGAGATGTGGCTAATCATCTGTGATAGGCTCATCCCTATAGGCTCATCTCACAGAGCTGTTGAGGGAATTGGATGGGATAATAGCTGTGAATGTGCTTTGTAAATGGATTCAAGGTACAAATGTGAGTTTACAGTAACGATACCCAGTTTGCCTTCTACTCAATCACTGATTCCCCTCCAGCAATACAGTCACACTTTTTGTTTGTTTATACCTATCATTTTATTATTATGGGTATTATTCACTTTATGCCATTTCCATTTTTTAAATTTATTTATTTAAATTCAAGCTAGTTAATATACAGTCGTGTATTTGTTTCAGGAGAGGAATCCAAGGATTCATTGCTTACATATAACAGCCAGTGCTCATCCCAAGTGCCCTTCTTAATTCCCATCACCCATTTAGCCCATCCCCCCACCCAACACCCCTCCAGCAACCTTCAGTTTGTTCTCGGTATTTAAGAGTCTCTTATTGTTTGCCTTCCTCTCTGTTTTGATCTTATTTTCCCTTCCCTTCCCCTATGTTCATCTGTTGTTGTGTTTCTTAAATTCCACATATGAGTGGAATTATACATTTGTCTTTCTCTGATGGACTTCACTTAGCATAGCATACTCTAGTTCCATCCGTGTTGTTGCAAGTGGCAAGAATTCATTCTTTTTGATCACCAAGTAGTATTCCACTGTGTGTGTGTGTGTGTGTGTGTGTGTGTGTGCGCGCGCGCGCGCGCGTGTGTGTGTGTACTGCATCTTCTTTATCCCTTCATCATTTGATGGACATGTGGACTCTTTCCACAAATGGGCTATTGTTGATATGCTACTATAAACATTGAGGTGCATGTTTATAGAATTTTTGTATCCTTTGGATAAATACCTAGTAGTGCAATTGCTGGGTCATAGTAGTTCTATTTTTAATTTTTTAAAGAACTTCTATACCATTTTCCAGAGTGACTACACCAGTTTGCATTCCCACCAACAGTGCAAAAGAGTTCCCCTTTCTCCACATCATCACCAATATCTGTTGTTTCCTGAGTTGTTAATTTTAGCCATTCTGACAGGCGTGAGGTGGTATCTCTGTGGTTTTGATTTGTGTTTCTCTGATGATGAGTGATGTTTGAGCATCACTGATGATTGAGCATCTTTTAATGTGTCTGCTAGCCATCTGGATGTCTTCTTTGGAAAAATATCCATGTCTTCTGCCCATTTCTTCACTGGATTATTTCATTTTTGGGTGTTGAATTTGATAAGTTCTTTATAGGTTTTGGATACCAACCCTTTATCTGATATGTCATTTGCAAATATCTTCTCCCATTCCAAAGGCTGCCTTTTAGTTTTGTTGATTGTTTCCTTCACTGTGCAGAAGCTTTTTACCTTGATGAGGTCCAATTGTTCATTTTTGCTTTTATTTCCCTTGCCTCTGAAGTTGTCTAGTAAGACATTGCTGTGGCAAAGGTCAAAGAGGTTGCTGCCTCTTTTCTCCTGTAGGATTTTGATGGTTTCCTGTCTCACATTAGGTCTTTCATCCATTTTGAATTTATTTTTAATGGTGTAAGAAAGTGGTCCAGTTTCATTCTTCTGCATGTTGCTGTCCAGCTTTCCCAAAACCATTTGCTAAAGAAACTGTCTTTTTTCCATTGGATACTCTTTCCTGCTTTGTCAAAGATTAGATGGACACACATCTGTGGGTCCATTTCTAGGTTCTCTATTCTGTTCCATTGATTTATGTGTCTGTTTTGTTACTTTAAACCATTTCTGTAAGACAGATGAGACCAGTATCATCTCATTCCATAAACAAGAAAGCAGGGTCCCAGAGAGGTGACTCAACTATAATCCCGGACTTTTTCTTCTATACTAGAGGAATAATAACAATTAAAATATATACTGCTTTATCACTTTATAATTAACTAAGCATTTATACTTAGATGTTTCTTCTAATCACCCCCACAACCTTAAAAAAGGGCAAAGTAGCCCCTCCCTCCTTTTTATAATGAAACTGATGCTCCTTGCACTGAGAATAGCAAGTCAATGCCACATAGCCAGAAAGAGACAGAACCAGAGCTGGAACCCAGCCTTTCAGATTTCAGAGTCCATGCCTGCTTCTCTCTATCGTTACAGCTCCTTTCTTCTAGTCATTGGTTTCAGAGTTAGAGAAAAGAATTTTGACATATGGTGCCTGACCTTGATTGATCTTGACCACTTCAAATGCAGTCTTTTGAACTTTGAATATGTTACTGTATAAAATGAGTGCACCTCCTTTGCAACTACATGAGGCCCCACATAAATTCTATCACTGTGACACTTGAATGCACCTACTCATTTCCATGTTCCTCCTTCTACTAGCTTGGGAAATTTCTGAGGGCAGGGACCCTGTCCTACCTGCCCTGTGTCCCCAGTGACTACATATAAAAGTCTGCCACAAGTGGCTTTATAATATTGAACAAATCCCTCGTTTCTCTTCATTTCAGTTTTACTATCCATAAAATGAAGGAGTGGGCCACCTGGGTGGCTCAGTCAGTTAAGCATCTGACTGCAGCTCATGTCATGATTTCATGGCTGGTGAGTTTAAGCCCAGTGTCAGGCTCTGTGCTGACAGCTCAGAGCCTGAAGCCTGCTTCAGATTCTGTGTCTCCATCTCTCTCTGCCCTTCCCCTGCTCATACTCTCTCTCAAAAATAAATACATATTTTTAAAAATTTATAAAATGAAGGAGGAGATGTTCACTTCTAAGTTTCTTCCAGCATTAAAATGCTTTGATTTCATAAGAATGCTGTTTTCTCTACCTATCAAAATCACACCTTCCAGTGCCAGTTTGGCTACCAGGACTTCTCTAATCTCCCACAAGCCTTTGGGACTCCTTTCTCTCCTGAAATGCTAGAGTAGTCACTATCTGTGCCACCCACCTGTCCTTAGTCCATGCTATCTCATCCATTACATGTTTCTAAGTACCTGTACCTTGTTTCCACACATTAGGATTGCAGTTTGTGAGCAAGGGCAACTTAATACCCTTGTGTTTTTGTCCCCTCATGTGCTAAGTGCAGCCATGGGCTCATGGCTAGGCATCAGGAGAGCTGGATCTTATTCCCAGCTTCTTCACTGACTCTCCTTGTGACCTTGGACAAACCACTAGACCCCTGAGCCTCAGTTTCCTATGATAGCATATGGTACTAACATTAATGCTTCCAGAATTATTTTGATACTCAAGTTAGATAACAGACAAAAAGCACTCTGTTAACTATAAAATCCTATAAATGCAAAAGATTACATTAGTGTAACTGGCATTATGATATGATTACTATTGAATATATTTGACTATGGAGGAATATAAAGATTATGCATGTATTCATTTGTTCAAAAAATTTTCCAGACAATAAGATGGATTCCAGAAGAAAACGAAGGTAAACAAGACCAGTCCCTGCCCTCAAAGGCTTCTCTGACTACAAGAACATCTTAGCAAAAAGAGCACTGAATTTAGAGTCAGAGACTTGGGCTTGAAAAGTCTGATTTCTGTTCTTGTGTAGCCTTGGGCCAAGCCATTTGAATACTTTGAAGATCAATTTCCTTTATTTATAATGAAGAAGCCATACTAGGCCATGTTTCCCAGCCATGAGAGTTTAGGATTCCATAAATATAAGAAAATTCATGGCATCTTTTCAAACTCTAGTGGATCTGTGGGGATGGGGAGAATACATGGTTAACTTCTAAGTGGCTGCTGTCAAACATAGGAATAGAAAGGTGCACCCTGCCTAGAACGGAAGATGCTGTCCTCAAATAGCGTATTTCCTAAGCACCACTGGGCCCTGGCCTGCCTGTGTCCTTTATTGCAGCCGTGAGGCAGAGGCTGTTTCAGCACCATGGATAGCTCCACCGTGGTGCTGCCTCCATGGCCTGGAGCCTAAACAGGCCTTTCCACCACCAACCAGATGTTCCTGCTTTCTCAGCCAGCTTAAGGCTAAAACAAACCTTTTCAACCAGGGTTTATCAGAGTTTCTAAATTACATACTGGGAAGAAATTTAATTGGTTTAATTAAGAAAGTTTATTTCATGGTAATTCAGTTTTGTTATGCTGCAAGACTTAATGTGTCCTCTGGTGGGAGCGTCTGTTATAAATATTCATTGCCTCACTCAAATACCCTCTCCTGGCCCTAATCTCCCTCCCTTACCCCATAGAGTTTGAAAATGTGTCTGAAGAATATTGAGGAAAGTGAGGCCTTCCTGAGCAAGGACACCAGGCCAGGACAAGGTCAACTGAATTTAGCGAGGAAGGCACAGAAGATCAGAACTAAAAGAGACCTTTACAAATATAGTGTGCCACTCCTCCTGCGTTTTACAAATAGGGAAGATTGAGGTCTGGAGGAGAAAGGGCAGGTCATACACCTAGCTAGTGGTAGAGATGGAACTAGGGACCAAGTCTCCTGATTTCCAATCCACTGCTCTTATCTCCCAAATTCTAAATTCAGGCTATCTCCAAGCTAACTCTGGACATCATCTGGTCAACTTTCTTACTACAGAGGAGGAAACTAAGGCCCAGACAGGGGCCTATTGCCCTAAGCCATATACTGACCCATCTGCCTCCCTCCCACTTCAGGATTCCCCAAAAGAAACATGCAACTTCTGCTGGATCCTCTCTAGTTAAAAGCAGCTCAGTATTATATTTTTACAACTATGCTAGTTGTAGGGAGGGGATAAAATGGATATTTGACATTGCCCTTCCTTGAAGAAGTGTGCAATCCAGTTGGGCAAAGGAGATAAAATGAAAGCAGGAGACAAAATGGCAGTAACGAGTACCCCTCATGCATTGTTCAAACACACTCCTCACAGTTACCCTAATGTGTCCCAGTATTTCATGTTTTTGTGCCTTTGTAGTTAGATATCCTTCACCAATGCAACTACCTAGTCAACTCCCACTCATTCTTCAAGACCCCCCAAATCATTCCAATCCATCCCCTGACACACAGAACCATAACTGAGTTCCTCTCTCCTCCATGCCCCAATGTACTCTACCATCTTATCACATAAATCCTATCTCACAGCATTTACTTGTCTGTTTCCTCACCAGGGTAAACTCCTTGGACTCACTAGTGCCAAGAGCACTGTCTGGCAAAGACTAGAAGCTCAGAAAATAGTAGCTAAATGGATGAATATGAAACTGATTTACTGTGGGGTTTCAGTTCATTGGGGTATAAACCTGGAATAGTTTTATTTTTCCAATAACTGCTACCAACTGTGCTCTGTTGAACCCTCTCTTTTCCTGCTGGGTAGCAGGCTGCCCTACAAACTCTCAGTCTGAAGCCATAACTTTTGAGTCACTTTTAGTTATTAGAACAGTCTCATTTGAGTTCTTTAGGATTCAATCCTATTTACTTATTTTTTCCTTATTCCTATATTTTATTCAAATCTCTTGCTACCCCACCACTGTCATTCCCTGCCTTATACCCCACCACTTCTAACCCAGTTAAAGCACCTGGCTCTTGTTATGAGAGGCGGAGTATGCTCTCACTACATCCTCCTCCCTCTTCCACTGCCCTGGTATGGGGGTGCAAGGAGGGAAGCAGGAGGTAGTGGATTCCTAATGTGACAGCTCATGGTGAGGTAGTCCTCTCCTAATCGTGCCTTAGCTGTAGCCACTGACCTGGTTTATGGTCTGTGCAATCCTTATGGTGATGCGGAGTCTCCCCTAAACTCTGCAGAGGAAGGCCCTCCCCAAGAAGCTCTTCTATGCACTGTTCCCCCCTGAGATTTGCCTCATCATTGGCTGACACACCCTATCATGGTCTCACAACTCAATCCCTTGATGCCTCTCAATGATGAGGTCCCTAATCTCATCTAATCTCTGTGGACCTCCACTCAGAGGCCTGTGAACACATTCGAGAACTGAAAGGTGTAGGGGGCTTGTCCTTGCCTTTTATGCCTGGCCAAACGACCACCTAGCTCTTCTCTGCTCTTCTACTGCTACACCAGAGCCAGGCCAGTTAGTTAAGTGGAGAAGCAAAATGTCAGTCTATTCTTTCCTTGGGGTCTTGTCTCAGGGAGGGGAAATCCTTTGTCTCCTCCAGGGCAATGGGGTGGGAGGTAACAGCTTTTCCCTTTCCCATTCCTCCTTTTCTAGTAAGGAAGAGGTCAGAGTGGGGCTTGTTTTCTAAACCAGGAGTCTCAGCCAGCAGTGGCCCTGACACCCCATCAGTCTCTGTAAAACGTGGGGACTTAGGGGCACCTGGGTGGCTCAGTCAATTAAGTGTCTGACTCTTGATTTCAGCTCAGGTCATGATCTCACGGTTTGTGGGATCAAGCCCCTCATCGGGTGCAGAACCTGCTTGGGATTCTCATTCTCTCTCTCTCTCTCTCTCTCTCTCTCTCTCTCTCTCTCTCAAAATAAATAAATAAACATTTAAAAATAAAATAGGGGCACCTATTTTATGGCTCAGTCAGTTAAGCAGCCAGCTTCAGCTCAGGTCATGATCCTGTGGTTCACGAGTTCGAGCCTCATATCAGGCTCTGTGCTGACAGCTCAGAGCCTGGAGACCGCTTCAGATTCTGTCTCCCTCTCTCTCTGCCCCTCCACCACTTACATTCTGTCTTTCTCTCTCTCTCTCAAAAAAAAAGTAAACATTAAAAAATGTTCAATAAAATAAAATGCGGGGACTTGGTATTTTTTTTCTAAGTCATGAATTTCAGTTGTCAATTCCTGGACCAAAAAAAGGAACCACTCTGCACCTTACGCTCTCCTGCACATAATTTCCTGGAATTGAAGCTAGTGCAAGAGAGGTTCAGAAAAGAGTGACTTCCAGGGGTAATCAGGGGAAACTTTCTGAAGGGAACAGTCTGAAGCTGAACTTTAAGGACCAAACAGAATTAGAATTTCTGTGGAAATAAAGGTAGTCTAGGCATGCAGAAGAGGAAAAGGAATGGTTATGACATTTTACAGGAGATAGTACAGTGCTCAGCATTTAATGGACCCTCAATAAATAACATGAGTTAAACTGATCCATTCATAGCTAGGAGTTTTCTCTGGAAAAAAAATTAAATTTCAGGAACTTTGCAGCTATACTGACTGAATTCAGATCACTACCCTCCCTTTAATCTGGCATCTTTATCTTGTAAGTCCTCCGACCTCTCTGAGTCTCTATTTCTTCATCTAGAAAAAAAGTGGGGGATGATAAAACAATTTAGAGGACTGTTATAAGGATTATCAAGGTGCATGGTACCCTGTAGCTGAGAAAATGCCATGTATCCACCAAATAGGTTTATTTCCTCCTGTGCTCAGAGCTTGACTTCATTTCCCAGTTCCCATGAGGAACCATGAGACCGAACTCTGACCAATGGAATGTGGATAAAAGAGAAGAATATACCTTCAACCTTGGCCCTAAATCCACCATGCATCTTCCAGGTTTCTCTCACCCCTATCAGTGAGGCCCAAAGGGAACACTCCAAGAAAATAAATTTAGGAAAGAGCTCCTCTTGAGAGCCACCTGGCCAACCTCTGATTATGGCAGGTAAGAATAAACTTTTGTTGCTTAATCCACTGAGATTTGAAGGTCATGTGTTTCAGCAGCAAGCATTAATACCTCAACTAGCACACACATAGAAAGTGCTTGATAAATGCTGGCCATTATTACTAATAATATGTTTATATCACTCTTCAGATTACAAGCACTTTTTAACGTTTTGGGGTTTTTTTGTTTTTTTTTTTCTTTTTTTATTTTTGGGACAGAGAGAGACAGAGCATGAACGGGGGAGGGGCAGAGAGAGAGGGAGACACAGAATCGGAAACAGGCTCCAGGCTCCGAGCCATCAGCCCAGAGCCTGACGCGGGGCTCGAACTCACGGACCGCGAGATCGTGACCTGGCTGAAGTCGGACGCCTAACCAACTGCACCACCCAGGCGCCCCAACAAGCACTTTTTATTTCTTCATGTAATTTGCCCACAGTGCCTTTGTGAATGGGGTATGGAGAAAAAAAAGTATTGCTCCATTTTATAAGTGAGGAATCAAACCAAGACCTACTGGTGAATGGAGGTACCCACAAATCACACACAAGCAAGGAAGTCACATGACCAAGACCAAAACAATTATACTTGACTCAAGCCCCTCTTAACCTGCTTGACCCTGAACACTTGCTCTGCTGGGTCCCATAACCAGCATCAGCCCCCCTGGGATCTGTCCAGACCAGAGGGTAACAGTAATCTTAGAGTCACTAGCAGGACACAAAAAGTTAGTAATTCCTGACAAGACTTGTGCATGGGCAGGCAGGCCAGATACCAGATACTAAAGTGAGATGTGGTGACATCATCATTGGTTCAGAAAACCACATGCCACCATAGAAAGAACTAGAAGATGTAGATTCTAGCTCTGGCTCTGCCACCATCTTGCTGAGTGACTTTGGGCAAGTCACTGTGCATCTCAGGACCTTAGTTGTGCATCAAAATCTACAAAGTAGCATCAGAACTTAGGGGTTAGCCTTATCCAAGAGGTCAAGGACCTCATGATTGCAGGGTAGGCTGAGTGTCCCCCACCTCCAGGAGACTTTGGGAATCTCCTCAGAGGCCAGCTGAGAATGGGCCAGCTCCATCTCCCACCTCCACCCCAAGCAGCTGCACATGCTTCAAAACCCCAGTCAAAAGGCATCTGTCACCAAAACAAGTGGGCCGCCATTCCAGCAGGGAGCAAAAGCTGGGAACAAATGGTGTTTTGTCTAAACAATTGTTTCCAATAGCAATTCCCTTTCCAGAGTGGCTTTATTATTATTATTATGTTTGTTCACTAATTAGGTTGAGACACATAAATATTTCCAATGTACAGATAACAAATACCTCTATATGAGGGAATCAACTGCCATCCCCGGTGAATCACCATCTGCCAGGGCTGGGGGGACCTTAGAACCAGAAACTGCAACATGAAATCCCAAGAGGGGAGGCACTTGAAAAAGATCACATGTAGATCAGAGGCAGCGCCAAGATGATTCAAGTTATCCTGTTCCTGAGAGCAGTGTCTAACTAGTTACTAATATGAATATTGTCATATTGTCATTACCATTGTTATTTTAGAATATATCTAGGTTTGAACCCTGACTCTCCATTCATTAGCTGTGTACTCCTCTTCAAGTCTCAATTTTCTCTGCAAAATGGGTAAATAATTGCCATCATCTCAGGAAGATCAAATGAAAAAATATATATGTTAAGTGCCTGGCATTTAGTAAGCAACTGACCCTTCTTAATCAACATTTAAAAATAAGTGGGGATGGGGTGCCTGGGGGGCACAGTTGGTTAAGCGTCTAACTCTTTTTTTTTTTTTTAATTTTTTTTTTCAACGTTTATTTATTTTTGGGACAGAGAGAGACAGAGCATGAACGGGGGAAGGGCAGAGAGAGAGGGAGACACAGAATCGGAAACAGGCTCCAGGCTCTGAGCCATCAGCCCAGAGCCCGATGAGGGGCTCGAACTCACAGACTGCGAGATCGTGACCTGGCTGAAGTCGGACGCTTAACCGACTGCGCCACCCAGGCGCCCCAAGCGTCTAACTCTTGATCTCAGCTCAGGTCATCATCTCACAGTTCGTGAGTTCGAGCCCCGCATTCAGCTCTGCACTGATGGTGCAGAATCTGTTTGGGATTCTGTCTTTCCTTCTCTCTGCCCTTCTCTTGCTTGTTCTCTCTTTCTCTCTCAAAAACAAATAAAGAAAATTTTACAAAAATAAGTGGGAAACATTCCAGAAGAAAAAACAGCCTTGTAGTTAAGAGAACAGATATACAGGGGAATTGTGAGGGTTTGAACTTGGCTCTACTATTTATTAGCTGCATGCCCTTAGGCAAGCTTCTAAGTGCTAGCAACTCTTCTTTCCAATTTTGCCTCACTCCTGTTCAGCTTTTAAAGAATTTTCACATCAACTCTCATTGTGGACCGGATGGTGTTTGGGGGTTGGGAGCAAAAATTATTTTACCCATTTCACAGAGGAGACTGAGAGAGGCCTAGATGCTTGCTCAGGTCACCCAGTCAGGAGGTGGCAGAGCTAGGATTTGAACTCAGGGTTCAGTTATGAGTCCTAAGCCCTTCCCTGTCTTCTAACAACAGCTGGCCCAAACCATAGAACAGAGCAAAGACTGAGGCTCAGCCCCACCCCAGTTCTGTAATTCTGTGCCAATCACCCCCATCGGTGACAGTGGGTTGAGGGGAGCATGATCCGAGGAGGTGAATGAGAACAGATAATGCCGCACCGCTAGCTTCTAAAGTGAGCAGGTGAAGGAGAGGGCAGTAATTTTAACTGGATTGATTTCACCTGTAGGGCCATTAACTTAATGTCTCCCACTTGGTTAGGAGCAAAGCCAAGACTGGTTTCGGGTTCTTGCAGCCTGCTGCCTCTGCTGCTGGGGAGGGTAAAGAGAAGAGAGGAGTCACCCTCAGATGTGGTCAGACTGGCTGGGGCAAGGGTGAGACAAGAAAGGAGGCACTCATGCTCAGGATTGTGAGCATGTCTCTCTCAACTTTGTACCCTAGGCACCTCACTGCTGAGAAAAGTCCACAGACTGAGGATCAGGAGCCTTGAGTTCAAGTCCTGACTCTGCCACTTACCAGACAATTAAATTAAGCAACTGGTTTTACCACTCCCCAGAACTAGGGGTGTGCATCCCTATGTGGAAGGGTTGAAGGGTGACTGAAAGGTGCTGAGCTGAATGGATGGCAGCCCTTAGTGACCACCTACTCTGCAAACAGGGAGACCTGCTCTCCACTCCAAGGTCAAGGCAGGCTGAGCTCACCATCCTCCCCTTTACCCACCCCCCTCCATAGCCCAGCCTGTGTTTTACACTTAGTGCAGCCTCCGAACAAAAAGGGAGGCTCCACCCGCCTAGCCTTCACTGTAGGTCACTAAAACCCTCCCCTTCTCACCCTTGACTATTCCCATCTTCTGCCTCTACTTCTCTAACCACCAAGCTCCTCCTTGCACCTCCACAGGACACACATGGCACCATCTTGCCACTAAACAATTTTCTGCCTGTTAGCCTTGGATCTCCAGCAATAAGAGTATTATAGACTGAATTATGTTCCTCTACAATGTATATGCTGAAGTCCCAGGCCCCAGTGTGACTGTATTTGGAGACAGGACCTTTGAGGAGGTAATTGGGTTAAATGAGATCCTAAGGGTGGGACCTTAATCTAAAAGGACGGGTGTCCTTACAGAAGAAGAGATACCAGGAGTGTTCAAGCACACAGAAAAGGTCACATGAGGACACAGCAAGAAGCAGGCCATCTGCAAGCCAGGAAACGAGGCCTCACCAGAAACCAACACTGCTGGCACCTTGGCCTTGGACTTGCAGCCTCCAGAACTGTGAGAAAATAAATGTCTGTTGTTTAAGTCATCCACTCTTTGTATTTTGTGGCAGCTCCTACAGACTAATATAGAGGGTCTGTGTCACACTTCATTTGTGACCTTGGGTGGTCACTTCCTTTCTCCAAGACTATTTCTACAGCTGATAAAAGGAGTCAGGTCTGCTGAGAGAAACTCAGGAATGTCCTTGTAGAGAAGGTGATGGCCAAAATTGAGTAGATGCTGGCAGGAGACACGAAATCCAGCATAGGGAGGGTGCCCAGCAATGTCAAAGAGGCTTGAAATAGCCCATCCTGAACTGCCAGGATCTGAAGGAGTCATGTGTGATGAAGCTGAAGTGGGCAGAGCAGGACATGGAGTCTCTGCTAAGCCACACAAAGGGCTGTGTCCTTTCTGCTGAGGGCAGAAGGAAGCCACTGAAGAGTCTTGAGCAGGACAGTGGCATGATTTGCATCTTAGAAGGATTGCTCAGATGGTATGTGGAACCTGCTTTGGAAATGTAGGAAGGAGACTGATGTCAACTCCCTGACATAGGGTGATGGTCTCAAACAGTACAGCAGGAGGAGGGTCAGTGTGGGTGATAGCAGGAGAACAGATGGACCAGATGTGGTGCTTGTCTGGATGCAGGGGGAGGGAGAAGAATGCTGCACCCATTCTCCACTTGGCAGCTACTGCACGGGGCTGGCCAAGGGTGGAGAGGAGCCTGTGGATATGGAGGTGCTTTTCCACATTGTAGGAGGGGCTGTTGTCCACCCCAGTAACCAGCAAAATACTAGGTACATGACGTGTGTTCAGTAAATACTAACTCAATAAATAAATGTAAAGAAACAAAATGGTTATCATTTTGGCCACACCCTTGGTCTAAAATGGCAATCATAACTCCCCGTCGTGAAACTGGCAATCCCCCAAATTACCTCTTTGACCCCCCTGGACAGCCACATCCTATCAGGACCAGAACCAGAACTCAGATTTTCCTAGTTAGGGATCATGAACTATGAGACAGCTATGCTGTCACACTCCAAATTTCACTTAATCCCTGCAATGACCATTGTAGGTGGAAAGATCAGCCCCATTTTAGAGATGAAGAAACTGGGGCTCAGTGGGATTCAGCAAATGGCCCAAAACCACCTGAGCCAGACTCCCTCAGTCCATCCTACAGCTTCTTGTTTCCCTGAAGGCTCTGAACTCTTCACCTTTGATCGAGAACAAGAACAAATTCCTGGAAATCATCTGCTACATCGTTTGGCTGGAAAATGTTTCTTTGAAAAAATATCCTGTCATCTTCTCCTTTTTTCTTCATATTTCAGAGTCTTGGGCCACAGCTTTTAACTTAATCTGCTGGAAAATATGGCCTGGCCATGTACCCTGTCACTCTGATCTGAGGTACAGATCCCAACCACAAATGATTTCCGCTTCTCGTTAAGAACATTCATTCATCACATCCCATCCAGGGCCTAGTTGCTCCTCCCTGAGACATGTAATTAGAATAAAATTAGAAATTCAGAGTATCAGAATTTCCCATGGACTGCTTCCAAAGCCAAGGCCCAGGGAGGGGAAAGGACTGGCCCAGAATCACACAGCCACATAGTGGCAGAGCTGGATCTCAAACCTCCGTCTCCCAGCTCTGCATTCAGTTTTCTTCCCTCAGCTCTTGCACACGCTAAATGAAGTCAGAAACCAGCAGGTCCCTGTGGGTCAATTAGCTGTCTCCTTTGAGATGAATTTTTGTGGTGTGATTACTGAGGTTCTGAGCTGCCCACTGAATTCCCCTTCTACTTACTTGCTTTTGAAAACAAGAACTATGTAGCAGAGCCACATGCTGATACCATCATATAAAAAGCTTGAAGAACAAGAAAAGGTGAGCTTAAAGGGAGTTGGAACAGTTGAAAAAAAAAAAAAAGAGAAGAGACAAAGATTAAAGAAGCAAATGAACCCATGTTTTGAAACATCTATCCTTGCCGGGCACTGTGCTAGATGAGGTGCATTCATTTCCTCATTTAATCCCCACATCAACCCTAACGGGGTAGAGACAATTAATATTCCCATTTTTTAAATAAGCAAATTGAGGCTGAGGGAGGCTAAAGTAACTTGTCCAAGGTCATGATGCTGCCAATGGTAGAAGGGATCACAGTCTGACCTCAAGTACAGCACTAGATCTATTATGCCTGGCTCTCCTCATGCACAGGCTGTGTGCCCTTGAGTGGGTCTTATCTCTCTGTGGGCCTCAGTGGCCCCCTGTGTAAAATGAAACAAGTGTAGCTCCACCATTGGAGAGATCTATGGAAAAATAGGACAATAAGAGGAACAACCAGAAGCAGGCAAGGGAGCACAGAGCCACTCTGCCCACTGAGGCCATCAACAGAAAACTCTGTTAATCAGAGCAGAGGCAGGATTTGCACATTGTCATTACCATTCCCCATTCCACCTTCCACTTTAATCTGACTCGGATCTTCGTGTATCGCTCTTTGGCTCCTTGGAATGTCCCCCCCCCCCCCACTGTGGGTGGGGCTTCTGATGGGCTTTGGAGGCCCTCACTGCCAGCCCAACAATGGATTCACACCCTCCTTTTCTGCCAGGGAGGCCAGGAAGGAGAAGGGAAGGGGCTGGGAAGCCTGAGTCTCTCCCACATGCCCTGTGAACGGGGCCAAGTCACCACCATGCCATGTAATACAATTTTAGTCATTCAAGTGTCTGTCCTGTGTGAGGCCCTGTACAGGGACAGAGAAATACAAAGGTATAAAGAACATTAACCTAATTGAGCCTCAGTTTCCTCATCTGGAAAGTAGGGACAAACCTCTTCACTTAATCCACATACAACCCTATGAAATAAATATAATTGTTTATCCTATGGAAGTTCTGCTCAGTTCATAAAAAATGCTCAGTAGACATAACTATTATATTACACAAAAGCATAGTCCTGCCCTCAGAGATCTCCCAGCGCAGTGAGGAAGGCAGGTCTCCATACCCAAGTAATAATATGTGCTACCATTCATTGAACAACTTCTCTTTTCCAAGCATTGCATCTATAGTATTTCTAACCTTCACAAAATCCTACAAGTCCTAGCATCCTTGCTTTTGGCACCCAAGGAGACTGAGACTCCCAAAAAGGACAGGGAATTTGCTTCAGACCACCTCCTTAGGAATTTTACCCCAAGATTCCAACTGTCTCTTCTTGGCTCACTCTGTTTCAAAGCAGGCTTCAGTAAGCTCTGGAGTTGAGGTCTAGGCCAGGATCTGTATCATCCAGCACTAGCCCTTTTGGAGGACAGATATTAACAGCTGGAAGAAACCAAGCCAGAAGGAATCCCCAGGCCGCCCACTGGCAACTGACCCAGAATGCCTGGGCAACAGAGTACAAAGGTACAACATGCCAGGTACAAAGAGGGGGTGGGGGCGCCCAGAGAGAGTGCCCATGGAACATTGTGGAGTTTTGAGAAGGAGCCATTTTAAGGGCCAGTCTTCCTCCCTGCATGACCTATGAGAGGAACTGGCAAGACCCAGAAGGAGGCTGGGGCTACAGCCCAGGTGGCAGAGGATGAAGCCTCACCTGATGGCTGTGGAGATGGAGAGGAGGGGATGCCCCATCAGCAGGCATCCACAGGACACCATCTGCATCCCCAACCCTGTGGGGAATACAAAAAATCCCTGCCCTCCTGGGGGCTTCACTTCCTCCGTGGGAGGAATCCTAACCATGGGAGACAAAATTGAATTCTTCTTCATAACAACTCCATGAGGCAGAAGTTATCATCAACCCTGATTGTCAGATGAGGAAACAAGGCTCAGAGAGGGGATGCAATTTTCCCAGGTCAGTCTGTCCCTGCCCTGAGGCCTTCTAGTTCTTACTACTCTGAGTCATGTCCCTTGCCCCCTCCTTGTCCAGCTCCTCTAGCTTTCAGAGGAGGAGAGGGACACAGGGGCCTCCCTCACAGAGGCCTAGAGACAGGCTGTATGACATACACTTCTGAAGCTTTTTAAAAATACTGATCCCCAGATCCTGTCCCTAAAGATTCTGATTTGGATGGTTTGGGCAGGGCCCAGGAATCTGAGTTTTAAAATAAATGCCAAACTGCTTCCAATTTGCAGTGGTGGCTAAAAATGAGAGGACTTCCTTGAAATGTTCTTTGATCTCTATCCCAAGGCCCAGTGAGGAGTGTGGAAAAGTCACCACCACAGTATGAGCTGAGAGGGCTTCATATCTGTCACACAGGGTTTTTGCTAAGTTGGTGAGAATTCAGATTTAATCATCATCTGGGTCACTAACTCCAAGAGATCGAGATTCTATGATACTGAGATTTTGCCCTGAGGTCTGGCAAAACAAGGGATGTTGGTGGACTCTGCAGTTTCCTGCTCAGGAGTAAAGACGAGGCAGGCAGGACAGGCCTGGGGTAGTGAAAACAGCTTTTGCAATCTGTTACAACATTTGGCTAGCATCTAGCTCAGTGGCTAGCACAGCATAGATGTTCAATAAATACTTGTTAAATGATAATGTATTTGTCAAGGTTACAGGTGTAAGAAACCCAGTTGAAACTTGCCCAGGTAAGGACACTAGGGTATCTCTCATGTCTGAGGCACAGCTGGGCCTTGGGAACCACAGGAGCCATGGGCTCAAATGCCACTGGCGTCTCTCTGCATATCAGCATCATTCCATCCAACAAAGACCTGGCTTTCCCCCATATGGCATGAAATGTGGTGACCTCCTCCTCCCAAACCTCACATCCCATAACTCCCAGTATCAGACAGGATCTAGGATTTTCCTTTGAAAAATCCCCAGGAAGCCCTCTGACTGGCCCAGCTGAGTTAGGAATGCACCTCTGGTCAGGCTGGTGGAGTGACATAGCACTGACACTATTCCTTGAGCAGAAGGAATTGTTATGAGTCCGGTACTTACTCCTACTGGTGTCTATTGCCAAAAAAATTATATGAGTGCTTTCCACTGTACAGCATAGTTTAGTCAATTGTTCATCTTCACGTTATGTTGTTTGGTCCTCAGAATAACCATGATTGGGGGCAATAGGAGAGAGACCTTCTCAAACAGGTTAAGAGGGGGCCCAAGGACACACAGCTAGGTTCCAGGGTGAGGCACTAGACCCCATGTATTCTGACTCCTATGCCACATATTTTTTTGAAATAAAATAACAACCAAGGCACCTGAGTGGCTCAGTAAGTTAAGAGTCAGACTCTTGAATTCAGCTCAGGTCATGATCTCGTAGTTTGTGAGCTTGAGCCCCACATTGGGCTCTGCACTGACAATGTAGAGCCTTTTTGGGATTCTCTCTACCACCCCCTCCTCCCCTCACCTGCTCTCTCTCCTGTCTCTCTCTCTCTCTCTCTCTCTCTCTCTCTCTCTCTCTCTCTCTCTCTCAAAATAAATAATTAACATTTAAGAAACAATAACAGGTGTGCGTGGCTGGCTCAGTCGATTAAGGGTCCAACTTTGGCTCAGGTCATGATCTCACAGTTACTGAGTTTGAGCCCTGCATCGGGCTCTGTGCTGACAGCTCGGAGCCTGGAGCCTGCTTCAGATTCTGTGTCTCCCTCTCTCTCTGTCCCTCCCCTGTTTTTTCTCTCTCTCAAAAATAAATAAACATTAAAAAAATTTTTTTTAATGCCACCACCACCAATAATAGCTGTCATTTTTTTAAATTTCTTTTCAGTTTATTCATTTTTCAGAGAGAGAGAGACAGAGTATGAGCAGGGGAGGGGTAGAGAGAGAGGGAGACACAGAATCTGAAGTAGGCTACAGGCTCCGAGCTGTCAGCACGGAGCCCGACACAGGGCTTGAACCCACAAACTGTGAGATCATGACCTGAGCTGAAGTCGGACGCTCGACCGACTGCGCCACCCAGGCGCCCCAATAGCTGTCATATATTAAGTGCCAGTTCCTTTACATAAATGATTACATTTAACTCCAACTACCCTGCAGGTATTATTTTCACTCCCATTTTATGGATGAGGAACTTGAAACCCAGAGTTCTTATGTGGTTTGCTCAAAATTGGCTTAGAAAGGACAAAGCCAGGATTGGATTCATGATGTCTCCAATGTGAAAATCTGAGCCCTTCTTCTTCCACATGCTGCTGAAAAAGCCATAATACCAGCACCATGTAATTTGGGAAATGCCAAAAAGTTCCTCAGCTCTACTCCTCCCCCACTTGCCAGTTATAAGTGAATGGCATTCCCTTCAATTGACACTATAATTCTTGGAGCACAAGTCTGCTTCTGTTCAAGTGCATCCATACCAGGGAGAGAGATAACCATTCTAAGCCAGTGGTTTTCTAAGTGTGGTTGGTCCCTGAACAAGCATCACCTGGGAACTTATTAAAAAATGCACATTCTAAGGCTCCACCCCAGACCTACATTTATGGGTTGAATTGTGTCCCCCTCAAATTCATATGTTGAAGTCCTAACTCCCAGTACTCAAAATGTATTTCATTTTGTATATTCAGAAACAGGGTCTTTAAAGAGGTAATTAAGCTTAACTGAGGTCATTGAAGTAGGCCCTAATCTAATATGACTAGTGTCCTTAGAAGAAGAAAAGATTAGGATACAGACACACACAGAGCAAAGACCATGTTAAGCTACCAGAAGATAGTCATCTATAATCCAAGGAGAGAGGCCCTTAGAAGAAACCTACCAACTCTACAAATACCTTGATCTCAGACTTCTGGTCTCTAGAAGTGTAAGAAAATAAATTTCTGTGTCTAAGCCACCCCAGTCTGTAGTACTTTGTTATGCAGCCCTTGCAAGCTAATACACCTACTAAATCAGAAAGTTGGGGACCCAGCAGTCATGTTCTAACAAGCCCACAAGGTGATTCTGAGTACACTAAAGTGTGACAACCACTGCTCTAAGCCATTGTCAGACATTGATACCTCTTTGTTGCTGGAATGTGTGAATATAAGCCTGACCTGGCTTCAGCTATAATTCTAGCCTAGTGGTGCCAACCTGCCTGAGAGACTACAGTCAAATACAGTGGGAAGCAAAGATGAAACATAGCATGGAAGAACAGACTGAGAGTGACAGCGAGCAGAGATGGGATGACATAGATGACAGTGTTCAAGTCCACTTGAACCCAGACCAGCTCACTCCCAAGTTTTGACAACTGAAAGTTACTTTTGTCAGTCTCATGTCTGTAAATACAGTGTATACTCCCAACTGATTAGACATGGTTCATTTCCTGTACATGCTCCAGGGCACTGGGCACCAGGATCATGGAATACAGGTGTCTTCTCATGGGGAAGCCACCCCTCCTCCCCATCCTCATGACCGTGGCTAAGTGCTGGCCTCATGAACTCTTGTCTAGATCCCTGCAACAGCCCTAACTGGTCTTTTACACCTAACCTCTCCTCCTCTCCCTCCTACATCCCTCCACCTGACTTGTTTGGGGGCCTCAAAAGAGCCTCTGACTCATCCTCCTGTCCAATCCCATTCACCCTTCGGTCCAGCTCCAGTTTCCCCTCCTCCCCAGTGACTTTCTTTGTTCCCCGTGTCCCACACCCCAGACTCAGTGGATCTCTCCTCCCTCTGCACTGTTAGAGAGCTAACATTTACTGAGTATTCACTATGTGCCAGGCTCTGTGTAAGACTTTACAATCACTACCTCTTTAAAACTTACAACCATGGATGAAACACAGAAGGCCACACAAAGTGGCAAAGTTAGAATTTCAACCCACAAAGACTGGCTCCAGAGTCCTCACTCTTAATTGTGCCACAACACTGCCTCCACATGCTCTCATTTCTGTCCTTATACCAGGTAAGAATTTCTCCTATGGTAAGCTTTTTAAGTGTAAATTCAATATGATGTGATCTTTCAATTAGAGAGTGCAATTTGCACTGGGCAGATCAGATTGGAGAGAAAGAGTCTGCTACAGGGGAACTAGTGAAGGGGATGGTGGGGACTGGAGTTGGCAGTGTCCGATGTCTTTAGGATGCTTTAGCAGGGCTTGGCCCTTGGTTCTCCAGCAGTGTATGGTCAAGATGAATGGAAGGTGAGAGAAGTCTGCCCTAGTGACAGTGCTAGGGGGGACAGAAAAAGAAAAGATGTTCCTCTTGAGCAAAAATGTGGGGATGTCTAAGGCTGGATTTGCTCTGTGATGTTCAGGTTTTACAGCCATACACTTAGAGCTATAAAAGCACCTTTATTATTGCCATTCCTGAAGGAAAAATAACTTTGTTATGGCTAGTCTGAAACTATCCAGCCCTTAACCTCTTTTGCCCCGTTGAAGCAATTGTCTCCATAATTCCATTTCTTATAACACAAGATTTTTTTAGGAATGCAACTTCTGCATCCTAATAGAACATAGCACACGACTGGTGTCTGGTAGGATGTCTGTGCCCCTTGATTGAGCACCCTGAGGGTGAGATCAGGTCAGCTCCATTGCCAGACTTCAGAGCACAGAGCAGGTGCCCAATAGCTGTCTGCTGTGTGCTGCCTCTGCCAATACCCACCACCCCACCACCCTGTATTTCTCTTCTCTGTCACTTCTTTTGGCAAATGTAATATCACCAGCTGGTCTGACCCACCCTGCCCTGTCTCCTTGCAAATGGCTTGGCTCATTTGCAAACCAGCATTGCCCAGAGCCCATATTCACATGAAACCACAACACACACCATCACACGCTGCCATCATTACCAGTACAAAATTCTTAGCAGCCCAAAAAGACCTGGGTTCAAATTCCAGCTCTACTGCTCCCCAGCTCAGAGATCTTGGGCAAGTCACACAGCTTCTCCAAGCCTCAGTTTTCTCATCTGCAAAATGGAGATAATAAAATACCTCATGCAGATGGTTGTCGTGAAGATTAAATGAGATACGGTATAAAGACTGGTGTAGGACCTGACATATAGGCATTAAATGGATGAAGGTTATTGTTTAGCACTGTTTCTTCCTCACAGAAGTTCTGGGAAAGCAGCAGAGATGGTCCTGGTATTAGTTTACAGAAGAAGAAACTGAGGCATAGGAAGCCTAGGTGTCACCTAAGCCTGTGAACTCTGGACCACACAGACCCCTCCAGCTCCCTTCCTGCTTCCATACCCAGCAGGCTCCAAAAGCCTACTAGAGGAAGCAAATAGTTCCCTGAGGGGAGGGCAAGTGGCTTTTGTGGTGGCCTAGAGTTTAGATGAGCCAGCTAAGTCTGAAGACTTTGGCCCTAGGAACTGAATCTACACTTGACCTCAACTTCTCTCACAAAGCCCAAGACCACATTAGTCATGGGGTGCTGACCCCCTGCTCTGGCTACTCACAGTCCTGCACCAAGATGTGTGAGCACTGGGCTCTCTCTTCCACTCCACAGATCAGCAGGTATGTGACTTTGGGAAAGTCACTTTCCCTCTCTGAGCCTCCATTTCCTCACTCGTCTGTCTCCACAGATAATAACACCTGATCTGTAAAGTCATTCAAGGATGCAATAAACTATTGCATATGAAGTACCTAACCCAGGACACAAGACCTGGTCCACATGGTATGCTCAGTAAACAGAAGCTGTTTGACGATGATGATAATGGTGATGCTGGTGATGATGATATAAAATCTCTCCTCAGCAGAATGGGACCAAGAACCCAGTGAGATTAAAGGCCCACTTGGATAAGCACTGGGCATGTTTATCCTGATGGGTCAGGGAACACTACTGATATTAGGGTGAATCCAAGCGCCACTGAATATTATTGTGCCCAAACCCTGTCCTGCCCTTACCTCTCTTCTTCAAGTCCCTGAGAGAAGAAAGAATGCAAACAATAATTAAAAAGAATGACTCAGTGGGGTGCCTGGGTGGCTCAGTCAGTTAAGCATCTGACTTCGGCTCAGGTCATGATCTCACAGTTTGTGGGTCCAAGCCCTGTGTCGGGCTCTGTGCTGACAGCTCAGAGCCTGGAGCCTGCTTCGGATTCTGTGTCTCCTTCTCTCTGCCCCTCCCCTACTTGTGCTCTGTCTCTCTCTGTCTTTCAAAAATAAAAAAAATAAAATAAAATAAAAAAGAATGACTCAGTTACACTGATTTTTAAATGTGGCTAAGGCCCCAAACCCAATGCTGAGAACTAGGCTGGGCCATGGGGAGCGGTCCTTCAGCTGCATGAGCTGGAACCCCCTAGTCAGAACTGAAGCAGGCCACTGATTATTTCAGACTATGACCAAACCCAAGTCTCAGTGTGTAGTCCAGGGACCCTGAGACTTTCACGGAATCCATGAGGTCAAAACTATTTTTGTAATATATTTGAAAGGCTTTATATGATTTTTTCACTCTCATCTCACAAGTACGCAGTGGAGTTTTTCAGAGCACATGATGTGAGATATCGTAACAGACTGAACCCAGAAGCAGGTATGAGAACTTAGGTGCCTTCTTTGAGGCCAGACATTAAAGAGATTTGCAAAAATGTAAACCATATCATTCTGGGGCGCCTGGGGGGCTCAGTAGTTGAGTGTCCAACTTTGGCTCAGGTCAGGATCTCACAGTTCGTGGGTTTAAGCCCTGCATCAGGCTCTGTGCTAACATCTCAGAGCCTGGAGCCTGCTTCAGATTCTGTGGCTCCCTCTCTCTCTGCCCCTCCCGTTTCCTCTTTGTCTATCTCTGTCTCTGTCTCTCTCTCAAAAATAAATCGACATTTAAAAAAAGTTTTTTAAATAAACCATATCATTCTTCTCACTTAATATGTCCCAGAAAATACAGTTATTTTTCATTTAAACGATATGATTTATGTTAAGATATAATGAGTTTGTTATGGCATTTGAAAATGAATTAATATATAAAATGGTTATTTAAAAAAATTTTAATATAGTAAATATCTATAGCTATAACTTACATAAACAAAAGTTCTTCGGAATCTTGAAACTAAAATGTTTGATAACCACTGCCCTAGACAAACTTTGGCACACATGCACCAGGGACCTGATTATCTTAGCAGAATATCTGTAATAGCAAAAACTGGAGGAACTCAAATGTCCACAAACAGGAGAATGGGTACAATAAATTATGATATAGTCACACAATGAAATATTACATATCATTGGAAATAAATGAATTATAACCTTAAAAAACAGAGGATAAAGGGACGCCTGAGTGGCTTAGTCGGTTAAACATCCAACTTCGGCTCAGGTCACGATCTGACGGTTTGTGAGTTCGAGCCCCATGTCAGGCTAACAGCTCAGAGCCTGGAGCCTGCTTTGGATTCTGTGTCTCCCTCTCTCTCTGCCCCTCCCCTGCTCATGCTCAGTCTCTCTTTCTCTCTCAAAAATAAATAAACATTTAAAAAAAAATTTAAAGGATATTTCTAAGATTTATTTTTATTTATATTTAGTAAAATCAAGGCAAGTCACAGAACAACATACTTTATGATATCACTCTTATAAAGCTCAAAAACAAACTATAAACACATATTTAAGGACACATGCATATGTGATAAAACTTCTTTTTAAGCAAGAGAATGCTAAATGCACAACCCACCCCCTTAGACAGAGGCTGAGGGCTGAGATAAAGGAGGGACACATACAAGATGAACTGTTGTTGATTATATTCTAATTCTTAAGTTGGGTGGTGGCTGATGGGTAGCCATTTTGTTATAGTACTTCATAAATATATATATGGTACACACTCTTTATATGTATCAAATGTAATATTAAAGACAGTGTAACCCCTAGTACTCAGACTGTCCCTCCAAATACCATTTCCCATTAGAAAGAAAGGGAGGCAATAGACAAGTTGCATATTAAACTAGGAACCTACTGAAACCCCCTTTCACTCCAAGCTCTTGAAGAAATGGCTGATTGTAGGTCTGGGACAGGAAACGTAAGAAATGGAACACCTTGTTATCTGAGAAAGCAAGGAAGGTGGCAGAAACTACTGAGGTCACAATCAAAAGGACTCAGGAGCCCAGTTGAAGAGGTTCCCATTAACCAAAGATGGGATGGGATCATTTGAGCATCAGTAAAGATAAAAACTGAAATGGGTTGAAACAGGTCACACTTATTTAGACTCATGAGTTCATAATGATACAAAATCATCTCACTGGTCACCTTTGGGTAATGCTGAGGAACTAACTCATTATTTAAAAAGCTAAATATAAACAGAAAGAATCAAGTTCTTAGCCTGCTTTTGCTGTACGAATTGTATCTTGGCATATCCAAAGAGTTAATGAGAGGATGTTACGCTATATAGAAGTTCAGCTAAAGAGCAAATAAAACGTGATGGAACTAGAATACCACTATTGTGCACATTCTGAAGAAGTAGTTGATCTAGGCAATGATGCTGAATGGCTGCTAACAACAAAAAGAGACACGATGATTAGACACTTTTGTGCCTCATGGTAAAAGTTCATCCCACCACCTCTGAGGTGTTCTCGCTCACAAATAAAAGCTGATGAGGGCTCTAGATTTAACTACTGATATCCAGGAAACACAAGAGCCAGACGAACATATCAAATATCACTAGGATGCAAGCAGCAAAGTCCAGATGTGGGTTATAGGATGAACAACCACTTTCTTCAACAAATATACAGCTGGGGAAAAATAAGAGGAGGGGCTATCCTACAGATCAAAAGAGATTTAAAAGACACTATCAGCTGATTGCAGCATATGGAATTTGTTTAGATTTGGGGTCAAAGTGTAAAAGAAATTACATTATGAATAACCTAGGAAATTTAAACACTATGTATTTGGTGATATTAAGGAATTTTTGTTGTATTTTTAGGTATGGTAATGACATTGTAGTTACGTATTTTCTTCCAATTTTTTATCGTTGTGATATACACATGACATAAAATTTACCATCTTAACCTTTTTTTTTTTTATGTTAGAGCATGAGCAGGGGAGAGGGGTGGAAGGAAAGAGAGACAGAATCTTAAGTAGGCTCCACACTCAGCACAGAGCTCAACGTGGGGCTTGATCCCACGACCCTGGGATCATGACCTGAGCTGAAATCAAGAGTCAGATGCTCAACTGACTGAATCACCCAGGTGCCCCCTATCTTAACTATTTTTAACATAGTGCTATTAAATACATTCATAATGGGGTGCCTGGGTGGCTCCGTTGGTTGGCCATCTGACTCTTGATTTTGGCTCAGGTCATGATCTCATAGTTTCATGAGTTCAAGCCCCCAGTTGGGCTCTGCACTTGCAGCACAGAGTCTGCTTAAGATTTTGCCTTTCTCTCAGTCCCTACCCCACTCATGTGCAGTCTCCCTCAAAATAAATAAACAAATTTTATTCAACATTTATTTATTTTTGGGACAGAGAGAGACAGAGCATGAACGGGGGAGGGGCAGAGAGATAGGGAGACACAGAATCGGAAACAGGCTCCAGGCTCTGAGCCATCAGCCCAGAGCCTGACGCGGGGCTGGAACTCACGGACCGCGAGATCGTGACCTGGCTGAAGTCGGACGCTTAACCGACTGCGCCACCCAGGCGCCCCTAAACAAATTTTAAATAAATAAATAAATAAATAAATAAATAAATAAATAAATAATGTTGAGCGACCATCACCACCGTCCATCTCCATAACTCCTTCTATCTTGTAATACTGAAACTCCCTACCTATTAAACAATTAATTCCCCATTCTCCTCTCCCTCCAGCCCCTGGAAACCCACCATTCTACTTTCTGTCTCTATGATTTTGACTAAGTATCTCATAGCAATGGAATCATACAGTAGTTTTTGTGACTGGCTTATTTCTATAGTTATGTATTTTAATGCATCCTTAAATTTATACACATGGTGACATGCTGTCTAGGCTTTGCTTTAAAACAATACGGGGGCATGACAGGGTGGAGAGAGTGGGCAGGAGTAGATGAAACAAGATAGGCCATGGGTTGACAACCTTTGAAGCTGGGTGATAGGTACATGGGAGTTCATTATTCTCACATATATTATTCTACTTTTGTGTGAGTTTGAATTTACTATAATAAAACTTCTTGCAAAGAGCAAAGGCAAAATAAAGATCTTTCCAAGCAGCAACAAGAGAAAGATAATGAAGAAGCAGGAGGTGGTCACAATCATTCAGGTGCAGGATAGGGATACCATTAAGAGAATATGAGAAACAGTTTGGGAGGAACAGTGTTGAGTCGAATTTTGCACACTTGACTTTGAGATGCCGTACTTCCTCATTTGAACATCCATCCAAAATCAGTGCATCTTGGAAAAAACATCACTGGATCACTTAGGAAAAACCTCAAAACTAAGCAAACAAGTTCCAGCACTGCCATGGAGAGCTCCATCCTTTGTTCTTCCTATCCAGGAAAGCATGTTTTCCCTGTGCTTTCTGGCTGTAAGTCAGTTCCATATCTGTGACAGCTTCCCTAGTCTCATCGCGACTCAAACGTGACACAGCATTTGGTAACTCGAACACCATCAGAGAAGGGAGGAGACCTTGGCAGGGGGACCAGGAGGGCTTCTCAGAGTACACAATTCCCCTCACCTGACAGGGAAAACTGAGCTCAGAGAGCCGACATAGCCCACCATGCATGGAACTCATTCACGGTATAGCCACCAGCAGAGCTCGGGGCTGAAGGTTCCCAGCTGAGAGGGACTGGGCCAAGGAATCAAAAGATAAGTAGCATTTTAAACTAGGAACCCACTGAAGCCCTTTTTCACCACAAACCCTCTGGTCACTCTATGGAAAATCTGTAGCTCCTAGAAATACTGAATAATACAAGTCTATGGGGATTCAGACCTGCTGGAGATCAGCACTTGCAACTCTCTACCTTCCATCCCTGCCCCTCAGCACCTACAAAATGGAGCCCCTCCTCCTGACCTCATATCGGGAAGCCCCTACCATCTCTCCAAGCACCTGACCTGATGCCATGTCCCAATCCTCTACACCTCAAAAGGATCCATCCATTATTTACTGAGCACCTGCCATGTGCCAGGCACTCTTCTATTGTTGAAAACATGTCGGTGAACAAAACAGACGAAAACCCCTGCCCCCTTGTGGAGCTTACATTGCAGTGGAGGGAGACCAACAATAACCATCACAAGTAAGTTAATGATGTGGCACATTAGGAAGTACAGAGAAAGAGCAGGTAGTAGGATTTGGGGTGCTGGGTGGGAAGCGGTCAGTCACTAAGTACCATCTCTGCATCCTCACTGTCCTGGTCCAGGCCTTTATCTTCTCTCTCCTGGATCACTATAGCAGCCTCCTCACTGCCCTCCGTGCCCTCACCCTGCCCCCTCCTATCCATCCTGGAGTCAAGTTCATCTTACTCAGTCCCAGATCTGGCCATCACTCCTTGTGTAAAACCCTCTTATGACTCCCCACTGACTGCAAATCCCTCCAGGACCTGCTCAGTCTCCTCACCCACCACACACCCCTCTGCCCTCCAACCACATCAGGGGACGCACCATTCCTGCCCTTCCTGTAGGAACATCAGCCCCCCTGGTTCCTGAGTTCTGCAACAACCATCCTCAGCCCTGTTTTCCATGTGCTGATGAATCATGCCCCAAGATAGCCTAGGAGCTCTGGGTCTCCCACTACCTAGAAGATCAAGAACCACAGCATCTGCCTTACAGCGGGCTTCCAGAAATAGGCTCTGAAGTGAGAAGTTGTGTGCAGAAGGCTTACTGGGGAGTGCTCCCTGGTGCCACACCTGTAACAGGGCAGAGGGACAAGCTGACCCACAATGAATTGCAACTGATCCCACAGACAGCTTTGAAGCTGGGATGGCCCCTCAGAATTTTCCAAACTGAGGAAAGCAGGTTGAACTTTTATATCCCTCCATCAGCCAGTCATTGGCCTGAGCAATCACCAAGATGAAGCATACACTAGAATGAGGCAGTTTCTACAGCCAAGGGCAATTTCTAGTGAGCCACTAGCAACCAATTTCCCAGCAGCAAGGGGATTGTGTGTCAGCCAAAGAGATGGGATCTGTGCACAGCACCACAGTATCCACTACAGCCTCTAACAGACCTGAGTTTGAAACTTGCTTCTGTCAGTTGCTTCTGTCAGTTGTAACCTTTGTGGAGATAATAATAGGCTCTGCTGCTCCCTGGAGGTTGAGATTCTTAAATAAGAGAACTGTCTGGATAAAAATGGCAGTTCGAACTTTAATGCTTATCTTTTCTCCCTCTCTATACCTTCTCCCCTGAAAATGACAGTAAGGAAAAGAGAAGATATAAACACAGAGAACAGGAAGAAAGGAAGAAGAGTCATTAATGGATGCGAAGTTTCAACAAATCTCTTTAAGATGGAAAGGGGAAGGAGGAGTGAGTGGTACTTATTTGGAAGAATGCTGGAGCCCACAACACAACCTAAGCTCTTGTGCTCCACCACCACCCAGTGAGGACCCTCAGAACAGCCACACTCGGGGCGCCTGGGTGGCTCAGTCGGTTAAGCGTCCGACTTTGGCTCAGGTCATGATCTCGCGGTCCGTGGGTTCGAGCCCCGCGTCAGGCCCTGTGCTGACAGCTCAGAGCCTGGAGCCTGTTTCAGATTCTGTGTCTCCCTCTTTCTCTGACCCTCCCCTGTTCATGCTCTCTGTCTCAAAAATAAATAAGTGTTTAAAAAAATTAAAAAAAAAAATAGAACAGCCACACTCACCATCCTCTGTACAAGCTTTATGGGCTGGATACCCGTGTCTGGTAGGATGTTCCCGCAAATGCCCATGTATATCCCCTCTAGTTAATCTGTCTGCTTTCCCAGAAACAATTGCTTACTCCCAAACCTGTTTATGCCAGTTATACTTGCTTTTATAATTATGTGATTCAATTTAATATTAATAAACCAATAAAATATGATTGCAAAAAGGGAGTTGTTTTATGAAAACTAAGTTGAATGCCTTCAAATACTCAGTGAAGGCAGACTGCTATTAAAAAAATGTTCAGATGAGTTACAGACAAGCAGTTGTAACAGATTGGGAGGAAATGATATAAATCTAGAAGGAATTTGTATTCAGATCATTCCATAAGTTCCTTTAAGTGCTAGCTGCATTATAAAGAAGCTGAACCAGGAAACGATAGACAATGCTTTATGCACTGAGGTTTATGCAACAAAGACCTTACAGAATTCCAGTTAACAGACCCACACTCAAAGAAAAGGGAGTAGGCATCTATAGATTTTAAGTTAAAATAAAATGTTTACAACAGGTTTCATTTTTTAATTATTTCTGGCTTGAAATAATTTTTTCAACAAACTAAAGTTGCACTATTTTCTACTGACCTAGATAAGACCTGCAGAAGGTGTACCAATGACATGGGAAGATGGGGTAGGGGTGGTAGGAGGTGAGATTTTGAGGCTGGAAAAGGCTGAAAATCTCTCACTAATCTGCTCTGAAAATCTGCCTAGGGAACAGGTAGACTCCACAGATCTCTTCCCTACTCCATAGAGAATGTGGCTATAGATAGTGACCCCAGACCCATCACTATGTTCCAGGCCAAGAGCTTTAGGTATATGAAGTCAACAACACATAGGGTAATATTCTTATAGGTCTAATTTACATATAGGAAACTGAGGCACAGAGAGATTAAGTGACTTGTCCAAGGTCATACAGTTACTAAGGGCAGATCTGGGATTCAAACCCAGGTAGTATTCAAATCCAGGTAGGATTCAAAGCCAGGTAGTATGGCTCCAAAATCCACCCTCTTAACCATATCCACCCTCCTAACCACATCCTTCCTATCTTACTGCAGAAACAGGGCAGTGCCAGAGAACTCCCCTTGTTAATAATTATGTGTCCCCCAACCAAAAGACCAGGCCCTGCCTAGCCCACCTAAAAAGAAACTGGCCCACCTGCCTCCACAGCACACCCGATGCCAGTCAACTTCTTGGATCCTTGTTCTTAACTACGGACAAAGCCTAGGACCTCAACATCAGAGAAACCTTGGCAGTGAGAAAGGATACAGAGCCAAAGACAGACCACAAAAAACTAGCCAAACAGAGAAACTGGAGGAGACAGAGATAAGTGAGGACACAGGAGGGAAAAATCACTAAGTAATATCCTCAGAGAGATAAAGAGGCTGTATCTATGTTGGGGTGGGGTGAGGGGAAGACAGAGAACAAATAAGAACTCTTAGAAATTAAAAAATATGATATCTGAAATAAAAAATTTCATAGGAGAATTGAGACATAAATTCAAGGAAATAATCTAGAGAGTAGAATAGAAAGATAAAGAACAAGGGAAAAAGAGAAAAGAGATCTGGAAGATCAATCCTGGAGGTTGGGGATCCAAATCATAGGAGTTCCAGAGAGGACACAGAGAGAAACAGATTATTAAAGAAAAAAATTTTTAATTTCATGGCACTGAAGGACACAAGTCTCCACTTTGAAGGGCCCAGCACAATGAATGACAAAAGTCACCAACAGGTCACATGGATTGTGAAATTCCCGAATTCCAAGGATAAAGAGAAAACCCTAAAATACCAAAAAAGAGAGAGAGAGCAGTTACATATAAACAGAAATCACAAGGCATGAAGCTTCTGAACAGTAACTGTAGTTGGGCAGAGCATGGACATTCTAAAGGAAAATAATTTCCAACCCATAACTCTATGCCTACCTGAATTATTGACCAAATACAAGGGTAGAATATAGATTAACTCCACATATATGAAAATTTCTCACCTCTGCCCAATTTCTTAGGAAGCAACTGGAGTTTCCAAAGGCAGAGAGTAAGCTAACAAAGACAGAGAACCAAAAAACAGGGACATGGGAGAAAACCCTGGAGAAGAGTTCCTGCAAACAACTGAGCAATACAGTATGGGAGGGAACACTCCTGGGAAAAGGAAGCCCAAAACAGAATACAGAACGTGACAGAACTTTAGTGGGGAAGAGAGGTGGATGGCAGTTCTGATAGAGCTTTTGGGGAAATAAAGAGTCACATTTTCTTAATAGGAATGCTGATTACTGAGTTACCTAAAAATAGTGCTCCAGATATACTGGGCAGGAGGATGGGACCAGAACACAGCTAATTCCTTTATTCCAACAGGAAGACAATAGATGTCTGAAGTTGGTAAATTAAGGAATAGCAGTATAAGCATATTACTTTTAATTATGCAGATAAACAGCAGAAAACACAAGTTAAAAAAGCTAAACTGGTTGCTACCAGGGTGCAGAGCTGGGAGATGAATTAAGTAAGCATGGTATGGCTATTTTTCAATAAAAGCTTTCAATTTGAGGCTAGCCTGGGCCTCAGATTTTATAAAGCATTTTCGGCTTCTTCGAGAAACTCCCTTGCAGAGACAGGAAACCGAGGCCCAGACAGGGACAGTGACCTCTCAAGGTCGCACAGAGAGGCCTGACCTCCCAAAAGCTCCTCACTGAAACGCGCCCGGCCCCCCCCCCCCCAGCCCAGTCCCCATTCACACACGGTGCACCAGAAACTCGCTAAAGGCCAGCAGGGAGCCAATGACTCGCACCCACCCCCGCAGCCGAAGATCGTGTCTCTGAACACGGCCACGCAACGGTAATGTGGGCGCTGGCGGACTCAGCCAGCCACAGCCTCTGTACCACCCGTCGCCGTGTCCACACTGTCCTTGGGAGGACACGCGCGGAAATCGCGCGCGGTGCAGCAGCGCCCCCTGCTGGACACTGGGTGCTATGCTTCGGCCTGCCCCCCCACCCCCACGCCGTCCTCTGGGAAGGGTTGGGACCACGCCCGCGTGGCTCTCAGGACTTATTCAGACCCCGGGGCTGGCCGACTCTGTACAGCCTATGGCCGAGCAGCACTGTAATAACAGAGGGACCCTCTCTAAAATCACAGGACGCGCCGGTCTCCGGGGCCTCCTCCTTGGACGGACGTTAGGGCTAGAGAAGGTGAAGACTTACCCAAGGTCACACAGCACGTCTGGTACAACCGGGACAGGCACCCAGACCTCCTGTGGAACCTTCTAGGGTCCAAACCTGGTTTTTAGAGCCCCTCAAACTGGCCTCTTGGACTTTGGGAAAGAGCCAGAGACAAAGAGAATTCGGGTCCCGCCCCGCTAGCACGGACCCCTGGGCAACCTTGGGCGGGACCTCCTCCCCACCCCGGGGCCTGGGTCGGGCTTCAGGGCGTATGACCTCCAAGGGTCCTTCGGGCGCCAAATCTGGGGCTGCGTTCCGCGCTTCTCAGCGGCTCACTGGAGGCGCCAACAGCGGCTGCGGCTGACCCCTGCTGGCCGAAGGAAGAGTCGCTGCGCCGGGACCGACCGCGACCCCACACTGGCCGCGTCCGTTGGGCCTGGGTGAGCCCCTCCTGCCCAGCGTGCAGTATCAGCCCCAAGGAAAGCCTTGCGCTGCGCTCACAGCTCACACCGTGAAAACAAGCTCAGACGGGGGCCGGATCCGCATAAGAGGCCTAAATACCCTTCGCAGTTTCGGGTTTCAGATGAGGAGAGACCTCTACTGTGCTTCCAGAGGGAGCCAGGACTCCAGAATTTGGTTTAAGTCATACCTTTGTCTCTTCTCAGCTGTGTGACCTTGGATATGTTACCAAAACTCTCTGTGTTTCAATTTTTGCCACCAAAATGGGGATCATACCTAATATATAGACACTTTATGTATGTGAACTCATATTGGAACCCTATTGTGAGATAGGTACAGTTATCCCCATTTCACAATGAAGCACAGAAAGGTTAAGTAACTTAATCAAGATCATACAGAAAATAAGTGATGGAGTTAGGACAAAAATCCAGGTAATCTAGCTTTAGAATCATTGCTCTTAATTGCCATACTACACTGGGATGATAACAGTACCCACATTATAGTATCATTGTGAGAATTTTATGAGCTGATATATGTAAAGTACTCAGAATGGTGCCTGGCACATAGTAAGCCCAGGTCATTGTTAACATGAGTGTTCACTGAGCACCTACTATGTGCCAGGCACAGTACTAGATATGTTGGCTACAGCAGTAAGTAGGCTGACCCAGCCACTGCTCTCGTAAAGCTGCCAGAATGGGGGCAAAGACATTGAACAAGCCTGTTCAATGGAACAGGAGGGTACTGAGAGTCAGGATCCCAGGCCAGAGGGTGGCCCAAACCCAAACACAGCCACTCACCTGGAGCTGACAGAGAAAAGTGCTAAACGGCAGGCAAGAATCCAGTACACAGAGATCCCAGAACAGGAAACAAATACCTCAAGCTGAGGAAGGCAGTTGGGCTGGGCCTGAGAGGTGAGTTATTTGCCAGGCACAGGTGAGATGGAGTAAGGGTTCCCCTATGGCAGCTGGGGTCTGCATACCTGCCTGCAAGTCCTCAAGTCTCCCATCTAAGTCCAGGAATCACCTGAAGGTTGGTTTTGATTCACAAGACAAGTCATCTTGGTTTAAAGTACACTCCCACAGCCCAGAGGAAATATTTGCTCTGTGAGAACTGGGGTTCTGGTGTGAGGCCTCAGGCAGGTGAATTCTAAGTGGGCTACCTCAGGAGGCAGAGGACCGAACCGCTTCAGAGGTTGCAGGGAGCTCGGCCAGCGTTCCCTGTGCAGGGAGAGTGGTGGGACAGGCCATCTTTTCTGCTTCCTCCCACTGAGCAGATTGCTCTTTCAGAATGTCCTTGTTGATGCCTCGTGGAGAGCTAAATGGATACCACTTTCCCCTGTTGCCAACCAGTTTAGTCAGAATGCTTTCTTACTGGCTCCTGATTGCAGCCAGAGCTTGTGGAAGGGGAATTTTAATCAGGTTAGGAGTGATTCTAGGACTTCGGGGCCCTTTCAGGGAGAACAGGCGGGAGAACTTTCAAGGGAAGGAAAAGGAGCAACATTTGTTGAGCCCCTCGTTTGTGTCAGACTTTAGCAGGTGCTTTACCTCTAGGGTTGTTCTACTTTTAATCCTCAGAGCAGCTTTGCCAGGTAAAGGTAGTATTTGTTATTCCCCATTTCATATGTGATGGAACCAAGACTCCAGAGATGGCATAACATACCCACGGTCACAGGGCTGACCAACAGCAGAGGTGAGTTTTGAAGCTAAGTCAGGGTGACATTGGAAGGGGAATCTTGCCCACCACATTCCAGTGCTTCCTTAGAGAGACCCAAGTGGGAGGGAGGGTGTGGCAATAAGGATGGCAGGGCACCGGAAGGGAAGAAAGGCTGGAGGAAGGATTTTTGCCAGGCCAGAAAAGGCAGAGAAATGCAGGTGAGCAGTCAATGTCTTCAGCAAGGTCTTCGTTTTCTCCACAGGCCACACAAAATCAGCATGGCTGGAGCATCCCGCCTCTGCAGGGTATTTTTAAAACCACCCACCTCTAAACTCCTCTGTTCCTGTGCTTTAAAGTTCTTCTGAAAAGTTAGAATAAATTTGCCTGTCTTTTCTCCGAGACAAATGCAGAGGAGGAAAACAAAAAGAACACGTATTTTATGAGCACAAATTTGGGACAGTGACACCTCCAATCATCATTTTATGGCACGATGATATACAGTAATTAGGTGTCAGGAGTAATCTATGGCCATGAGAATAGAGTCATCTCTGGGGGAAAAAAAAGCGCTTTCTTCCCAGAAGGAAATCTGAGTAACTGGGAGAGAGAGGAGCAGGAACCTTGGCCTGCAGAAAGCACTGCCTACGAGGCCCTGGGCTGAGTCAGGCCAGGGCACCTCGGGTGCCCATAAGGGAGAGACCAGAGGGTCACAAGGAAGACTGGATTGGAATCTCTACTTAGCACTTTTCTCTGTCAGCCCCAGGTTAATGGCGGCATTTGGGTCTGGGCCACTCTCTGGCCTGGGATCCTGATGTCAGAGCACACTGCATGCTCCTCAGGCTTGTTCACTGTCTGTCCTTCTGGTTCTGACACTCCTTAGCGGCTGAGTGACCTGGACAAAGCTCTTTCACTCTCTGGAAGGCACGTCCTGGCTATGCCAGGGCTTGGAGTCCTCCTGGCAGGTTTCATGAAGAGTGGAGCTGGACCTAGGCCCTGAGGG
The DNA here is from genome assembly GCF_014898765.1 of Herpailurus yagouaroundi. Lineage (NCBI taxonomy): Eukaryota > Metazoa > Chordata > Mammalia > Carnivora > Felidae > Herpailurus > Herpailurus yagouaroundi. Next base: position 40,296,646 of record NW_024412388.1, read on the forward strand.
ACGGGAGGGTATGGATGGGCACAGAGAAGCAGGAAAGACATTCCAGACTGAGAAACTGGCCCAGGCAAAAGTGTGGAAGGGGGAAATCTGCCTTAAAGACCTTCTTAGGGGAGAATTGTTTTTGAGGCTGCATCATTCAGAAGCATTGCCAATTGAATCCTTTATTTCTATAAGCTAAAATGCCAGGCTTTTACTTTTATTTTCCTCATGAAAACACTACCCAGAGGGCACTTTGTGTCTGATGACCAGGGTTCAATTTGTCTCTACTACTTAAGCAAGTGACCTCTTAGTGTCAACTATGCTCATCTACGGAAGGGGATAATTATATCTGAGGCTATTGTGAGGATTACATGAAATAATATAACCAAGTCCTAAGCCAAGGGCCTGGAATGATCTTCCCCCAGACCTTCACAGGGCTGTCTTCTCCTGATTACCCTTCATATCTCAGATGCAACCTCCTCAGAGTGGCCTTCCCTGACCACCCAACCTAGGGATGGTGTTCCCGTCCCTTCCAAGGTGAAACCACAGTCTGAAATCACCCTACTTATCTGTTCACTTGCCTGTTGTCTGTCTTTCCCATAAGAATATAAACTCCTAAGGACCCTCTTCTGTCTTATTTGCAATTAGACTGCCTCCTAGCACATGATAGGTACTCATCATGAGTAAATGAATGAATGAATACTAAATACTAAATACTAAATACTAATACATCATGAGTAAATGAATGAATACTAAACACAGCAGATCTTAATAAATGTTAGCTTTTCCTTCCCCTCTTTTCTTGCCTCTCTCCTTTGGCCAGTGATGATACAAATAGTGAAGCAGAGAAGCCCAGTCCACAGGGGATAGCTTGCACATCCTAAGGCTTGACCTCCCCAGCCATTTCAGGTTAACCTGAGGCATCCAGAGAGAGTCAGTATCTTGCCCAATGTTACAGTTATAAATGACAAAGCCAGGACTGACCCCAGGAACTCCAGCTATGGACATTAAGCTTTCAACCACTACACGGTATGCCTCTTTTAACTAATGTTTTTGAGCCAAGAACAGTTCTGGGTAATTCACATGTACTATATATTTTTTCTCAATCTTTTGAAGGTTTTTTTTAGCGTTAAGGTATAGTTGAAAAATAAAATTGTAATATATTTAATGTATACAATGTGATGATTTGATATGCATGTACATTATGAAAGGATTAACTCTAAGTTAATTAACTCATACTCATATGTTTACCTTTTGGTGGTGGGATGGTAGTGAAAACACACAATGAGATATCACTTTACACCCATCAGGATGGTTATCATCAAAAAGACAAGAGATGGGGGCACCTGGGTGCCTCAGTCAGTTGAGCCTCTGACTCCTAATTTTGGCTCAGGTCATGATCTCACCATTTAGGTGTTCAAACCCCACGGGCTCTGTGCTGACAGCAAGAAGCCTGCTTGGGATTCTCTCTCCCTCTCTCTGTCCTTCCCCTGATTGTGCTCTCACTCTCTCTCTCTCTCTCAAAAATAAATAAATATATTTTTTAAAAAAGACAAGAGATAAATGCTGGTGAAGATGAGAAAAGGGAACACTTGTACACTCTTGGTGGGAATATAAACTGGTACAGCCACTATGGAAAACAAGAAAACAAGATTCCTCAAGAAATTAATAACAGAACTTCCATATGATCCAGCAATTTTACTTCTGGGTATATATCCATAAAGGATGAAAGTTCATTATCTCTAAGAGATATTCTGTTCCATTGATGTATGTGTCTGTTTCCATGCTGACACCATATTGTTTTGATTACTATAGCCTTGTAATTTAGTTTGAAATCAGGAAGTGGGATGCCTTCAGCTTTGTTCTTTCTCAAGATGGCTTTGGCTATTTAGGGTTTTTTTTTGTGGTTGCATATGAATTTTAGCATTATTTTCTATTTCTGGGGAAAAATGGCATTGGAATTTTGATAGGGATTGCATTAAATCTATAGATCACTTTGAGTAGTGTGGACATTTTAAAAATATTAATTCTTCGTATCCATGAACACAAAATATCTTTCCCTTTATTGTGTCTTCTTCAATTTCTTTGATCAATGTTTTATATTTTTCAGTATATACATCTTTCACTTCCTTGGTTAAATTTATTCCTAAGTTTTTCATTCTTTTTGATGCTATTATAAATTGGATTGTTTTCTTAATTGCTCTTTCTGAAGGTTCATTTTTAGTGTATAGAAACACAACCAATTTTTTGATATTAATTTTGTATCCTGGAACTTTACTGAATTTATTAGTTTTAACAGTTTTTTGGTGCAGTTTCGGTATATAGTGTCATGTCATCTGTAAACAGAGATAATGTTTCTTCCTTTCTGATTTGGATGACTTTTTTTTTTTTCCTAACTAAATGTTCTGGCCAGGACTTCTAGTATTATGTTGAATAAAAGTGTCAAGGGAGCACATCCTTGTCTTGTTCCTGATCTTAGAGAAAAAGCCTTCAGCTTTTCACCATTGAGTATGTTGTTAGCTGTGGACTTGCCAAATATGGTTTTTATTATGTTAAGGTACATTCCACCTATATCTAATTTGTTGAGAGTTTTTATCAGATGATCATATGATTTTATCTTTCATTTTGTTAATGTGGTATATCACATTTATTGATTTCCATATGTCAACCCATCCTTGAATCCCTGGAATATATCCCACTTGATTATGGTGTATGATCCTTTTAATGTACTATCAAATTCAGTTCATTAACATTTCATTGGAGATTTTTGCCTCTGTGTTAATCAAAGATATTGGCCTGTAATTTTCTTTTCTGGTAGTGTCCTCTCTTTGGAATCAGGGTAATCCTGGTCCCATAAAATGAGTTTGGACATGTTCTCTCCTATTCTTTCTTTTGGAAAATTTGAAAAGGATTGGTACATATTCTTCTTTCTTGCTAGATATCGCCAGTGAAGCTATCCAGTTCTGAATTTTTCTTTGTTGGGCTATTTTTGATTACTCATTCAGTCTTCTTACTAGTAATTGATCTGTTCAGATTTTCCATTTATTCATTATTGAGTCTTGGTAGGTTGAATGTTTCTAGGAATTTATCCACTTCTCCTAGGTGATCTAATTTGTTAGTGTATAGTTTCTTATAATCTTTAGTATTTCTGTGTTATCAGTTGTATTATAATTTGTGATTCTCTAATAATATATGAGATTTAGCATCTTTTCATATATTTATTTGGCATCTGTATATCTTCTTCGGTGAGGTATTTGTTAAGGTCTTTTGCCCATTTTTAAATTGGGTTGTTCATTTTTCCTATTGTTAAGAGTCCTTTGTATATTTTGGGTAACAGTCCTTTATCAGCTGTGAGTTTTGCAAATATTTTCTCTCAGTCTGTGACTTGTCTTCTCATTCTCTTGAAGGTGTTATTACTGACAGAAGCTTTTAATTTTAACGAAGTCCAGTTTATCAATTATTTATTTCATGGATTGTGCCTTTGGGGTTTTATCTAAAAAGTCATCACCATACCCAAAATCATCTAGATTTTCTCCTTTGGTTCCTTCTAAGGGTTTTATAGCTTTGTATTTCACATTTAGGTCTATTATCCATTTTGAGTTAATTTTTGTGAAAGATTTAAGGTCTGTGTCTAGATCATTTTTTTAATGTGGATATCAAGTTGTTCCAGCACCATTTATTGAAGAGATGATCTTTTCTCCACTATACTGCCTTTGCTGTTTTGTGAAAGACCAATTGACCATATTTAAGTGGATCTATTTCTTGGCTTTATATTCTGTTCCATTGATCTATTCATTTGTCAGTACATCATTATATACTGTAGCTTTATAGTAAGTGTTGAATTTTGGTAGTGTCAGTCACCCGACTTGGTACTTCTCCTTCAATATTTTGTTGGATATTCTGGATCTTCTGCCTTTCCATGTAAAAGTTACAATCAGTTTGTTGACATATGCAAAATAACTTGTATTGGGGGGGGATTGTGTTGAATCTATAGATCAAGTTAGGAATAATTGAAATATTGAGTCTTCCTATTCATAAGCATGGAATATCTCTCCATTTATTTAGTTCTTCTTTGATCTCTTTCATCAGAGGTTTAGAGTTTTCCTCATCTAGATCTTATACATATTTTTAGATTTATATGTAAGTATTTCATGAGAGGGTTGCTAATGTAAATGATAATGTGTTTTTTTATTTCAAACATCACTTGTTGGCTACTGGTATATAGGAAAGTGATTGACTTTTGTATACTTAACCTTGTATCCTGCAACCTTGCTATAATTTCTTATTAGTTCCAGGAGCTTTTTGTAGATTCTTTTAGATTTTCTACATAGATGATCATGTCATTTGTTTTTATGTCTTCCTTGTAAGTATGTATACTTTTATTTCCTTTCTTGTCTTACTGCATTAGCTAAGACTTCCACTGTGATGTTGAAAAGGAGTGGTAAGAGGGGATATCATTGACTTTTTCCTGATCTTACCAGAAAAGTTTCTAGTCTCACCATTAAGTGTGATGTTAGCTGTAGGCTTTTGTAGATATCCTTTACTGAGTTGAAGAAGTTTCCATCTAGTCCTAGTTTGCTGAGAGTTTTTGTCATGAATGAGTGTTGAATCTTGTCACATTCTTTTTCTACATCTGTTGATATGATCATTTGATTTTTATACTTTGATGTGTTATTATGGATTCATTAATTGATTTTTTGAATGTTGAACCAGCCTTGCCTACCTGGAATAAATCCCACCTGGTCATGGTGTATACAAAATTCTCAGTATATTTAAAACATTTTTATTATGAAAAAAATGTAAATATATAAAAGTAAGGAGTATAGAGAAACTGCATGTACCTGTCTCCCAGCTTCATCAGTTATTAACCTCTGGCCAGTCTAGATTCATCTACATTCCTACCCATTCACCTCTCCCCAAACCTTGATGTTTTTTAATAAAATTCTTTTCATTTCATCCCTAAATATTTCAACATGTAGCTAAAAAATAAGAATTCTTTCTCTATTTTAAGCAAATACCCTTAACCTATCTTACAGTTTTAACAATTTATTAGTATCATTAAAAATGTAATCAGTGTACACAAATATTTTTAACTAAACTTTTTTACTGATGTATAACAGACATATAGAAAGTGCACTAATCGTAAGTGTACATGAATTTTCACAAATTTTCACAAAGCCTCTGTGTAACCAGCTCTGAGATCAAAATGTAGAACATGAAAACACCCAAAAGCCTCCCTTACCACAGAGAAATTCCCCTGTTCTTCAAATACTTAGGTTTTCAGGGACACAGTCAAGCAAGAGTAGATGATTCTATGATTCTATAACCTGAGCACTCAGAACAATGATTTCAGATGGAAGCAACACAGCTAATACCTCAACTACTTCTCCCATTAGTTCAGTTCTTTAAGTAGTCCTTGTGTCATTTAGTCCTCACCTTGACCTTGTGAGGTAGGCACAAGAGGCAGTTCTCCCATTTTATTGAGAAACTGAAGTTTGGAGAAATGGTATGATATGCCCAGAGTCACACAAGTAGTTAATACTCAGTAGAGAAAAAGAAAGGAACTTGTACTTTGCCAGGTACTTTGTACAATTTATATCATGCAAACCTCACAACAGCTCTTCTAAGGGAAGCTGAGGCCTGGAGATACTTGTAATTTGTCCAGGTAACACCGCTAATGAGTGGCAGAAGCTGGGATCTGAATACAGGTCAGCTGGAGTCTAAAATCAGGCACCACCCACCCCTCCCTGGAGCCATGCCTTCTCTAGAGTCTTGGGGCTGAGCCTCACCCACAGTCACTGACCACACCCCAGCCCCTTCCAATGAGTGTCCATTCAGTTCACTTCAATGCAGTGACAACTGCATTGTTGTTACTGCTCAGACCCACATCAGTTGATTCCTAGTGTCCATCCCCAGGCCTTTTCCTGGCACTTTTGTGGACCTGAAGGAAAATCCCTATCTACTAAACCCCCAGAGGCATACAGAGAGGCATGGAGAAGAGAGTCTCCAGAGCACCATCCATCTGACACCCTCATTCCACCTCCAAGTTCCTCCTCCTCCTTTCCCCTCCCTTCTTCTTCCCCTCTCCCCCCTCACATTCCATCCTTACCTCTCCCCTCCCCTCCCTTCCAGCTCCCCTCTCCCTCCCATCCATCCCACAGGCACCCCAACCCACCACAACTATTGACAAACTTCCTGATCTGCAGTGTCTTCAACAAGTTGGGGTGGGGGGAGGAATGTAATTTTTTTTTTCTTGAAGAGATATTTATTTTTTTTAATTTTTTTTCAATATATGAAGTTTATTGTCAAATTGGTTTCCATACAACACCCAGTGCTCATCCCAAAAGGTGCCCTCCTCAATACCCATCACCCACCCTCCCCTCCCTCCCACCCCCCCATCAACCGGGAGTGATGTAATTTAAAGTTGAGGCTCAGAAGAGAAAAACAAAGGAGGAAGGCAGAAATTAAAGTAACTCCTACACCAGGGAGTTGGTGCTGTCTTCCAGATCAGTGCCGGTAGGCAAGCCACTCTGGATACTGTCATTCCCTTATCACCAGCGACCTGTGACAAACCCTAAAAACCAGCAGGGAGGAAAAAGGAAGAAACAGGAAGAAAAGCAGGTGTGGGAGTGGGCCCAAGTGTGTAACAGTACTTAGTAACAGTACTTCGTTTTAGCCACCTCTAATTTTTCATCTTGTCATCACATGCAATTTCTTCTTCCCTCCCCTCCTCATCCCCAGCTGAACAATGATTTCCACACTAGTGGCTCATTCTGGCCTTTTCACGTAATAGATCTGTGGTCTGTACACTTCTCTCATGGGAGACCTCAAATAAGGCAGTGCACTGAAATGAAGCAAAGGGAAATACAGGGTACTTGTTCTAAAGTTGTTAGCTATGTGACCCTCAGTAAGTTATTAAGCCTCTGTGGGCATCAGTTTCCTCATCTCTAAAGTGGGGTTAGATAGATAGCTGCTACCTCATAAGCTTGACAGAGATTAAAGAAGTTAATATGTGTAGAACACCTATAGTGCCAGGCAAACATGAAGTGCTGAATAAATGCTAATATTACGATGAGCACCATCCCCCACTGCCACTCGGTGGCAGCAGGACTCTGTCTTACCTGCAGCATCAGCTGCCCCTGGGATTGCAGAGCTGCTGGGTTTCACTTGGGTTATAATTGCAACTCACCTTGCACACCTCTGGGCTTTACAGGTGCTACTTTCCCACCTCACTGTTTTCTTTCTCCTTTGGGAGAACTCTTTTGCATCTTCAAGACCCGTTCAAATGTCACTTCCTCTGTAAAGGCTTCCTGACTCCTCAGACCATTCGGTCCTCTTGGCTCAGTGTAGCCCCCGCATGTGGTGCTTGAAGAAACGGAAGGACTGAGTCCAACAGGTTTTCAACAACTGCTCAGCCCCTTTCAGGGGCAGGTGGTCCTGTTTCCTGTGTGGAGCTTAAATAGGAGGGCTCTGGAGGACAGGCACTGGTTGATGATTCATCAGCTAACATTCCAGCACAGATGATTACTAAGAGCCTACTGTGAGCCAAGGATCAAGGACTGAGTCTTTTACATCTTAATCTATAGCTGAAGTATTACTTATGTCAGGGAACAGTCTGTACCACAACATTCCAAACCTAAAGTCAGATGTTCAGTAGGAAACAGGACTCACAATATCCTTGCCCCCAGAGTCTTCGTTCTACTTAGCCCAACTTCTAAGTCAGTGGGCACAGAGACAGAAAGAAAATACAGATATACGGTACACCTAAGATTAAACCCAGCTGTCACCAGAGGGGGTAAAACCAGCATTTATGGAGCACTCATTGGTTGTTGGAACTTTACATTCCTTATTTCATATCATTCCTTTAAGGCAGGGACTATTATTTACTCCCCAATAAAAAATCTGATGCTCAGAGCAGTGAAATGACTTTCCCAGTCTCACAGTCACCAGTGGCAAATCTGACATGGAAGCCCAGTTGTGTCTCAGGGAACAACGTGTGCCTTTCTCTCCACAGGGATGCCTCCATTCAGGTGATCAGAGGCCATCCCATAATCTCCCATCACTTGAGTTAACTCAGAGGCTCCCTGACTTTCCTTCCCTGTTCTCAGGACACATTCCTATCCCAAGCTTATTCATGAGCTCACCATTAATCAGAGATCAGCTGCCCACATATCTTCTGACTTTGCAGCATCCACAAGAAAAGAAAAAAACAAAAGCTCTATTCAAAGCTTTGTGTCACTTAGACTGCCTCTAATACACAGGTGTTGGAGCAAATTGCCACAGACATGCTCATCAGGGACCCAGTGAGACTCCAGGTACAGCCATAAGGTTGACAACATATAGTGGAAGATAGATGCTAAATTTCATCCCTATAAAATTCAGGTTAAAAAGGTGACATCAATATATAAGCTTTTTATCTTGGGCTCTGCCATTAAAGAATCACCCTCTTTCAACCTCTTTCAATTTTTTGAGATTGTATCAACCTAAAAAAAACTTCTCTATAACATCCACATCCACTCAGATCTCTAAGGCCTTCCTTCATGTTCTAAAAATAACAGCACATAAAGCCCCCCCTCCGCCCAGCTCACAGCACCTCCCGGGCCACCCACCTGAAACAGGAAAGATTTTATGCAGCTGCAAAGATGTTTGCTGTTTAGATGACAACTCAGGTAGAATCCATTAGTACCTAAACATCTTTCAGTGGGAAGCCTCCTGCTCCAAAGGACAGCAGAACTGCATGGTGGCAGAGCTTGCCTTTTTATTTTGTTATTTACATAAAGCAAATGTGCAGCGTACATGGCCCTTGCAAACAAGCACTTATCCGCAGGGAGCAGGTATCCGTGTGATGTTGCTGGCTTCCCTTTCATGCCAGCTGGAGGAGAAGGCTGTCCCAGGGACAGGGAATGATGAATCCAAAAGACCCCAGCCTCTTCTCTTGGCCCCTAGGGAGGCTCATGATTTCTGTTCAGTGGCATCCAGAGCTTTCCAGCTGCCCACACCAGCTGTGCTAACTGCGAGGCTGCTCTGGGGCCCTCCATCCATACAGCTGCTGCCCTCACTCATGTGGGCCCTGGACCAGACCAAGGAAAAGACCTGGAGACTGCAATTCCAATCCTGGCTCTGCCAGTTGATGGCTGTGTGACCTTGGAGAAGTAACTTACACTCCCTGAACTTGAATTTCTTTAGGTGTAAACTGGCCTCCAAATTGCCCTAGTTCTCATTTATGGGTTTCTACCAAGCACAAGTGCCATTCTCTTTAGGAACCCAGGATGAGTGTTTGCTGGAGGGCTAGGTCAGAAGACTAGAAGACTATTTCAGGTCCCTGCTCAGAAGTACTTCCCTCCACTGAAGACAGATGACTGAGCCCAGGTACTGCCCCTCATGGACACCCTTCCCAGAGTCCAGCAGCAGCATTTGTCCCCCCTTTTTCAAGTCCTAATATTGGTCTCCTGAAGCTAGTTTTCTTCACTGGTCTTTTTCCCAGCATGTCAGTGCATCACCATGAAGACTGGAATCTCCGTGAGCCATCCTAACACCAACACCTACACCCACCCCAACATTACACCCAGCTAAGAGAACTGGGTGTTCACTAGGACCAGGCCCCGGTCTGCTCACGTTATATGTAGCATCTCATTCAAACTTTAGTGTACCCCAAGAAAAGGCATCTGCCTTTTACAGATAAGAAAATGGGCCTAGAGGAAGGACGAGCTAACTCTGTATGGGAGAATGAAGGCAGGCAGCCTGGAGGAGATGGCTTGGGAGCTCCAGCTTTCCAGATAGAGAAGCAGTAGGTCTTCCACGTGCCCCTCTCCCCTGACCGCCACTACCTTTGTAGCCTAGCAGCTGAAGTTAGGAGGTTGTTTTTAAAATTCAGATCCCGGATTGTGAGCCAAACCTTGGCAGAAGCAAAGGCTCTTTTTTTTTTTTTTAATGTTTATTTATTTTTGCAGAGAAAGGGGGAGACACAGAACTCAAAACAGGCTCCAGGCTCCGAGCTGTCAGCACAGAGCCTGATGCAAGGCTTGAACTCACAGACTCACAGACCGTGAGATCATGACCTGAGCCGAAGTCAGCCACCCAACCAACTGAGCCATCCAGGCACCCCACAAGCAAAGGCTCTTAACTATGTGCCCATGTATTTAAGCTAGCACAAGCTGAATGTACAATCTCTCACAGTGAAATGTAAGTATAAATTACAGAAAGTTGCCTTTGACAAGGAACAGACTATGCTCCTAATTCTACTGAAGCAAAATCTGCCCTCTCCTGAGGGTGGCCGGGGTCAACAGGCCACATTCTGGCTGAGCTGGGGGCCATGTTATTGGAAAGGGAGAGGCAGCCTGCCCCACCTGGCAGCACACTGAGAGGAAAGGGAGAGGGTGGCATAGGTGTGGACAAGTGAGGACAGAGGTGAGAGCATAAGCAAAGACCCACTTCCTGCCCGCCCAGGAAAAGAGCTGGGCCCTGCTCATTGCAACAGAGAAAGGAAGTGGGGCTGGCCCGAGAGGCCTGGGCCTGCCCATAGGATGGGTTCCTCGGCCCCATTCAGAGCAATGACACCAGCCCCAGCCGGGGTTCCCATGCTTGCTGCAGGGCAAGGAGGGGCCGGGACAACAGGGGTGTGATCACCACAGCATACAGTCTTGTGCCCCTCCTGCTAACATCTGAATTGGGGCTGCTGATGGCAGTCTTGGACCTGCATGCTGCGGACACTGTGACCCAGGGGTAGGGCTGGAGAAGGCGGTGAAAAAGAACTGATGCAGACAGCAGATAAGAAGGAAAGGATGGGAAGAAGGTTCCATCAGGAAGGTTCTCACCTGCCTCCTCATCTGCCCCAAACTGCCAGCTGCCGAGTTAGATAAAAGCCCATTAGCTCAGTGGCTTACATGATAGGAGATGTGTTCCTGCTCATACTCCTGATTGGACCACCTTTCACGTGCTCATTCAGGGACTTGGGCTCCTTCCACATGGTGGCTCTGCCCACGGTTGGCAGTAGGCTGTGGCATTGTGTCCACTGGGTCAGGACTGGGAGAAAGAAGATGTGGGGTATTCCGTGGGAGGTTTCACAGCCAGACCTGGCAGGGCCCACGTCACTTCCACCCACCTCCCTCAGCCGGAACTTGGCCCCGTGGCCACACCTAACAACAGGCAGGCTGCAAAAACAGTCTGTGTGCCCAGGAGGAGAGGAAAACAGGCCTGGTGAACAACAAGCCAGTGTTTGTCACCTCAGATCACCTCTCTGCACTTAGCGTTGCAGAACCTTACAATCATAGCCCCGTTGGGTGTTAGGACCATGAGTTCAGAGACTCTTATAAGTATGAAGTCATAGAACTTGCAAGATCCACAATCATGGAAGCTTTGAAATAATCATGGAAGCTCCTAGATCTGAGGAGTTGGTTGTAGATATGTCCATTTCCCCTATCAGATTATAAGTTACCAGAGGGACAAAGTACTTCCTCAGCACCCACAACACTGGCTGTGATAATCGTAGCGCTAGCAGTGGTGGAAGAAAGGGACATGGTGCCTGTGATGTGCCAGGTGCTGTTCTAAGCACTCTGGATATTTAAATTCATTTGCCTCTCACAACACCCTTGAGTTAAGACTATTATTATCCCCAATTAACAGATGAGAAAACCAAGGCAGAGAGGTAAAGGAATACACCTGGGGCCAGGCAGCTAGTGCGCATTCAATAAGTATCTGTTGATGTGGAAGTACTGAACTAGTGTGAACCACTGTCCACAACAAACTGTCTTCATTTTCTCTCTCACTTATAAAGGAAGAAGATGGAAAGCTTTTGGGACATAATTGAAATATTAAAGAGACCCACAGATAGAGAACAACTCACTTTGTTGTTTGCCCCCCAAACTTCTGAAATGAATTCCCCATCACAATGGGAAAATTGGTGGCCTCATTAATTTCTGGGAGGGGGTTTGAAGTCAGTCTGAAGCAGGTGTTGGGGAAGGGCTTATCCCCACGCTCACTGAGGAGGCCTTGCCTGTTCCATCTAATTAACAATAAACTAGACACCCCAACACAATCCGCTTCTACATCTATAACACGCTGACAATCTAAAAATGCCAGCCTCCTCCTTGTGTGTCAACAAAATGTCACTGGCGACATTTGATGCAATTCAGAGATGAAAGTAAATCCAATATTATTGCTGACTAAATAACAACAGGCCCAATCAGGGGCTCCCAAGCCCCAGAGCAGGATAGGGAGAGGAGGCAGTGCAGCATGAAGACAGAGGAAACAGCTCCTTCCGAGATGAACCAACCCCTAGCTGCCCACGGATTGGAAACTCCAACTTGCTGGCCCACTCTGCTGGGGAGAGGCAGGACTTACAACCCCCAAAGCCAGCTGGGTGGGCCAGAGGGAGCTGTCTTCCCTCTCTGAGCCACACTTTCTTCTCCTGTGAGCAGCTCTGTGTGACAGGCAAGGGTCTAGACACTGAGGACACAGCAATCTTTTGTTTTCTATTTATTTGTTTGTTTATTTATTTTTGCAGTGTCCATCCTCTCCACTAGACTGTGAGCCACATGAAGGTAAACACCAGCTCTCTCTTGCTCACCCTTGTATCCTAGCCCCGCCCACATAGGTGCTCAATCAATACTTGTGAAATGCATGCATGCATGAGTGAGTCACCTTGTTTGGCTTCCCACTAGCCTGGGAGCTTCCTGGGAGGCTATGTGGGCTGCATACCACATATGAGGTATCACTTATCTCCTGGTGCCCAGTTCCCAACAGAGCAATGACAACCTTGATGCAAACTACACCAGTTCTCACCACACGGAACCCTTCTTGGTGGCACCCAGTATCAAAAACACCTCGACTGGGGGATCAAAATGAACATCACCAGTGACAGGTAGACAGACATCAAGTGCTTCCTGATGTGTCCCTGAGAAGGACACAACATCATTTATGCAGTGTTATAGCCACTGGTGCAGCAGCTGAATCTAATTACAAAGGAACATCAGACAAACCCAAAATGGGAAGCATTCTACTAAAGAAGGAGCAGGGAGCAGGGAGCAGGGGGCAGGGGCAGACTGTGTCTTCAAAAATGCCATTTTCATAAAAGATAAACGCTGAGAAACTATTCCAAGTTATAGAAGACCAAAGAGATGGGGCATTTGGGTGGTAAGTTGAGTGCTCAACTCTTGATTTCAGCTCAGGTCAAGATCTCATGGTTCATGGGATGAAGCCCTGCATCAGGCTCTGTACTGACAGTGAGTAGCCTGCTTGGGATTCTCAGTCTCCATCTCTCTCTGCCCCTTCCTCACCCCTCTCTATCTCAAAATATATAAATAAACATTAAAAAAAGAAGACTAAAGAGATATGACAATTAAATAGAATGTGTGATCATCTACTGGAGAGAAAAAATGCCATAAAGAATATTACTGGTCGGGGGGAAAAGCCAAAATGGCAGAACAGCATGGTAGGTTTTTTTGCATCTTGCATCCATGAAATACAGCCAGACCAACACTAACCATTCTACACACCTAGAAAACTGATTTGAGGATTAACACAACAATCTGCACAACCTGAACCACAGAACTCAGCAGGTATGGGGTACAGAGAGGTGAGCTGGGGAGAAAGAAGCCACAGAGAGCAGGGAGTTGTTTTTGCTTGAGGAGAGAGGACGGAGACAGGGTGTTGGGGAGGGGAGTATGGGAAAAGCACCCCCCAAAAGCAGCTGGAGAGAAAGTGGAAAAGTGGAAACAGCCACAGGGACTGAACTAAAAAGGGAGAAAGGAGAGGGTTTAAATTCCATTAAGACTGTAAACAAGGGGAGTGCAGAGTCTGCAACTCCACAGCTCGATACCTGGTGGTGCTCTGGTGGGAAGGGCGAATCCCCAGGAGCAGAGTGAAGTCCAGGGAGTCTTTGGGCTACATGGAGAGAGGTGGTTCCCCTGCTGGAAGGACACTGGGTTCAGACTGTGTGGCCACCTGGTCCCAGCAGACTTCAGAGAACAATCACATTCACGGGTGCTGGAACAAGGTCGTTAAGGGCTAAGCCTTGTGCCAGAGGTATGTTGTGATTTTCCATGATCCCTGAAACGCCGTGGCTACATGATTGCGTGAACTTTTTCTGGAGCGGGCTAGCACGCAGCTGCAGTCTCGGGCATCAGCAGCAGCAAGGTCCCACAAACGTTCCTGGGTGCAGCCGGCACCCGGCCATTGTTCAGTGAGACCCTCCCAAAGAGCGGCAGAACGAGTCAAAGCCGCAGTCCCTCAGAAGCGAGGGGTCGGTAAACACAGCCAATCCGCGATAAGACTCAGAAGGGAGGTACAACCTGGCAACCTGACAGCTTGGTCACAGACAGCGTAAAAGCAGGGAGTGGACGGAAGCTGGAGACAAAGGATAGGCATGCAGTTGCTGATCAGAACAGCGCCCCAATACTAGAGTCTGGGTAGATCGGTGACGCCATTTTCACCCTCCGCCCCACCCCACGCATGCGCATACGCATACACACCTGCAAGCTCCACAGCAATCTACCCCAGTAGGCTAAGCAGCGCCATCTAGTGGGGAACGGAGCCATTACACTAAGCCCCGCCCAACTGGGCCAACCTTGCTCTTTAGGAACACAAGTCTCTGCCTGCTTAGTTTACTGACTATAAAGAGCTTCATACATTGACTTCTAGGAGAAAATGATGTAATTTCAATCATATTTCAGTCTGTTCACTGGTCCATCTATTCAATTTATTTTCTTCTTTTTTGTTTCTTTTTCTTGAATACAGAAAGAGAAAAAAATTATTGTTATTTTCAATTTTTATTAAAAATATTTTTCTTTCATTTTTATACTATATTTTTTATTTTTGTAAATTTTTTTTTCAACGTTTATTTATTTTTGGGACAGAGAGAGACAGAGCATGAACGGGGGAGGGGCAGAGAGAGAGGGAGACACAGAATCGGAAACAGGCTCCAGGCTCTG
>NW_024412388.1:40311561-40563120 GCF_014898765.1 Herpailurus yagouaroundi
AAGCACAGAGGACCCCCCCATTAGATTCAACAAAAACTGACCACCAACAAGGCATATCATAGTCAAATTCACAAAATACTCAGGCAAGAAGAGAATCATGAAAGCAGCAAGGGAAAAAAAGTCCTTAACCTACAAGGGAAGACAGATCAGGTTTGCAGAAGACCTATCCACAGAAACTTGGCAGGCCAGAAAGGAGTGGTGGGATATATTCAGTGTGAGGAATCAGAAAAATATGTAGCCAAGAATTCTTTATCCAGCAAGGCTGTCGTTCAAAATAGAAGGAGAGATAAGAAGTTTCCCAGACAAACAAAAATTAAAAGAGTTTGTGACCACTAAACCAGCCCTGCAAGAAATTTTAAGGGGGACTTTCTCAGGGGAGAAAAGATGAAAAAAAAAAAAATATATATATATATATGTAAATAAATACCAAAAGCAACAAAAGATTAGAAAGGACCAGAGAACACCACCAGAAACTCCAACTCGACAGCATCATAATGGCAATCAATTCATATCTTTCATTACTCACTCTAAACATCAATGGACTAAACACTCCAATCAAAAGACATAGGGTAACAGAATGGATAAGAAAACAAGATCCATCTATATGCTTTTTACAAGAGACCCACTTTAGACCTAAAGACACCTTCAGATTGAAAGTAAGGGGATGGAGAACCATCTATCATGCTAATGGTCAACAAAAGAAAGCCAGAGTAGCCATACTTATATCAGACAATTTAGACTTTAAAATAAAGACTGTATCAAGAGATGCAGAAGGGCATTATAACATAATTAAGGGGTCTATCCACCAAGAAGACCTAACAATCGTAAACATTTATGCGCCAAATGTGTGAGCACCCAAATATATAAATCAATTAATCACGAACATAAAGAAACTCATCGATAGTAATACCATAATGATAGGAGACTTCAACACCCCACTCACAGCAATGGACAGATCATCTAATCAAAAAATCAACAAGGAAGCAGTGGCTTTGAAAGACACACTGGACCAGATGGACTTAACAGATATATTCAGAACATTTCAGCCTAAAGCAGCAGAATATACATTCTTCTCCAGTGCACATGGAACGTTCTCCAGAAGAGACCATATACTGGGACACAAATCAGCCCTAAGTAAGTACAAAAAGATCGAGATCATACCGTGCATATTTTCAGACCACAATGCTATAAAACTCGAAATCAACCACAAGAAAAAATTTGGAAAGATAACAAATACTTGGAGACTGAAGAACATCCTACTAAAGAATGAATGGGCTAACCAAGCAGTTAAAGAGGAAATTAAAAATTATATGGAAGCCAATGAAAATGATAACACCACAAACCAAAACCTCTGGGATGCAGCAAAGGCGGTCATAAGAGGAAAGTATATAGCAATCCAGGCCTTCCTAAAGAAGGAAGAAAGATCTCAGATACACAACCTAACCTTATGCCTTAAGGATCTGGAAAAAGAACAGCAAATAAAACCCAAAACTAGCAGAAGACAGGAAATAATAAAGATTAGAGCAGAAATTAATGCTATTGAAACCAAAAACACAGTAGAACAGATCAATGAAACCAGAAGCTGGTTCTTTGAAAGAATTAACAAAATTGATAAACCCCTAGCCAGTTTGATCAAAAAGAAAAAGGAAAGGACCCAAATAAATAAAATCAAGAATCAAAGAGGAGAGATCACAGCCAACACAACAGAAATAAAAACAATAATAAGAGAATACTCTGAGCAATTATATGCCAATAAATGGGTAATCTGAAAGAAATGGAAAAACTCCTAGAAACATATACAGTACCAAAACTGAAACAGAAAGAAATAGAAAATTTGAACAGACCCATAACCAGTAAGGAAATCGAATTAGTAATCAAAAATCTGCCAAAAACAAGAGTCCAGGGCCAGATGGCTTTCCAGGGAGAATTCTACCAAACATTTAAGGAAAAGTTAACGCCTATTCTCTTGAAACAGTTCCAAAAAATAGAAATGGAAGGAAAGCTTCCAAACTCTTTCTGTGAAGCCAGTATTACCCTGATTCCAAAACCAGACAGAGACCCCACTAAAAGGGGAACTATAGACCAATTTCCCTGGTGAACATGGATGCAAAAATCCTCAACAAGATATTAGCCAACTGAATCCAACAATACATTAAAAAAAATTATTCACCACGTCCAAGTGGGATTTATACCTGGGATGTAGGGCTGGTTCAATATCCACAAAACATTTAACATGATTCATCATGTCAATAAAAGAAAGGACAAGAACCACATGATCCTCTCAATAGATGCAGAGAAAGCATTTGACAAAACACAGCATCCTTTCTTGATAAAAACCCTCGAGAAAGTGGGGCTAGAAGGAGCATACCTCGAGATCATATAAGCCATATATGAATGAGCCAACACTGATATCATCCTCAATGGGGAAAAACTGAGAGCGTTCCCCATAAGGTCAGGAAGAAAACAAGGATGTCCACTCTCACCACTGTTATTCAACATAATATTGGAGGGCTTAACCTCTGCAATCAGACAACACAAAGAAATAAAAGGCATCCCAATCGGCCAGGAGGAGGTCAACCTTTCACTCTTCCCAGATATGATCCTCTATATGGAAAACCCAAAGATTCCACCAAAAAACTGCTAGAACTGATCCATGAATTCAGCAAAGTTGCAGGATATAAAATCAATGCACAGAAATTGGTTGCATTCCTATATACCAACAATGAAGCAACAGAAAGAGAAATCAAGGAATCAATTCCATTTATAATTGCACCAAAACCCATAAAATACCTAGGAATAAATCTAACCAAAGAGGTGAAAAATCTATACACTGAAAACTGTAGAAAGCTTATGAAAGAAATTGAAGAAGACACAAAAAAATGGAAGAATATTCTATGTTCCTGGATAGGAAGAACAAATATTGTTAAAATGTCGATACTACCCAAAGCAATCTATATATTCAATGCAATTCCTGTCAAAGTAACACCAACGTTCTTCACAGAGCTAGAACAAATAATCCTAAAATTTGTATGGAAACAAAAAAGATCCCAAATAGCCAAAGCAATCTCAAAAAAGAAAACCAAAGCAGGAGGCATCACAATCCCAGACTTCAAGCTATACTACAAATCTAATCAAGACAGTATGGTACTGGCACAAGAACAGACTCAGATCAATGGAACAGATAGAGAACGCAGAAATGGACCCACAAATGTATGGCCAACTAATCTTTGACAAAGCAGGAAAGAATATCCACTGGAATAAAGACAGTCTCTTCAGCAAGTGGTACTGGGAAAACTGGACCACCACATGCAGAAGAATGAATCTGGACCTATCTTACGCCATATACAGAAATAAGCTCAAAATGGATGAAAGACCTACATGTAAGACAGGAAGCCATCAAAATCCTCAAGGAGAAAGCAGGCAAAAATCTCTTTGACCTTGGCCACAGCAACTTCTTACTCAACACGTCTCCGGAGGCAAGGGAAACAAAAGCAAAGATGAACTACTGGGACCTCCTCAAAGTAAAAAGCTTCTGCACAGAGAAGGAAACAATCAGCAAAACTAAAAGGCAACCGACAGAATGGGAGAAGATATTTGCAAATGGCATATCAGATAAAGGGTTAGTATCCAAAATCTATAAAGAACTTATCAAACTCAACACCCAAAAAACAAATAATCCAGTGAAGAAATGGGCAAAAGGCATGAATAGACACTTCTCCAAAGAAGACAGCCAGATGGCCAACCGACACATGAAAAAATGCTCAACATCACTCATCATCAGGGAAATACAAATCAGAACCACAATGAGATATCACCTCACACCTGTCAGAATGGCTAACATGAACAACTCAGGCAACAACAGATGTTGGCGAGGATGTGGAGAAAGAGGATCTCTTTTGCACTGCTGGTGGGAATGCAAACTGGTGCAGCCACTCTGGAAAACAGTATGAAGTTTCCTCAAAAAATTAAAAATAGAACTACCCTACAACCCAGTAATTGCACTACTAGGTATTTATCCAAGGGACACAGGTGTGCTGTTTCGAAGGACACATGCACCCAATGTTTATAGCAGCACTATCAACAATAGCCAACATATGGAAAGAGCCCAATTGTCCATCGATGAATGTGTGGATAAAGATGTGGTATATATATACAATGGAGTGTTACTCGGCAATCCAAAAGAATGAAATCTTGCCATTTGCAACTATGTGGATGGAACTATAGGGTATTATGCTAAGCAAAATTAGTCAGTCAGAGAAAGATAAATATCATACGACTTCACTTATATGAGGACTTTAAGATACAAAACAGATGAACATAAGGGAAGGGAAGCAAAAATAATATAAAAACATGGAGGGAGACAAAAACATAAGAGAATCTTAAATAAAGAGAACAGAAGGTTGCTGGAGGGATTGTGGGAGGGAGGATGGGCTAAATGGGTAAGGGGGTAAGGAATCTACTCCTGAAATCATTGTTTCACTATATGCTAACTAACTTGGATGTAAATTTTAAAAAATAAATTAAAAAAAAAAAGAATATTACTGGGTCTATTGACAAAATGGGAATACAGTCAGAACTGATGAAACTATTAGTGTTAATTTTCTATTGCTGCTGTAACAAATAATCACAAATTTAATGGCTTAAAACAACCCAAATTTATTTAGGATGTGGACATCTTTGGGGGGCCATTATTCCTGCTGACATAGTCATAATTGATACAAGCATCTTACCAATGACAAAATTACTAAAGTTGTTAACTGTCCTGTGCTTATGTAAGAAAATATTCTTACCCTTCAAAAGTATACACTGAAGTATTTATTTGTTTATGAAAAACAAAGCTTTCTTCATTTATTTGACATACGGGTGAGAAGAGGAGGACTGTAATGTCACTGGCACATCTGCATGAAGGGTTTCAGAAGCTGGTATCCACCAGGCCCTTCCTCTACCAGGAGGACTCTCTGCAAGGGGCAGGCAGCTCACAGATGCCCTCCGTGCCAATCATAGAAAAAGTCATGACTGTCCCTTTCTTGCCAATCTGCCAGGGTTCCAGGCGGGGGGGAAAGCAGATAATTATCGGATCCTGGCCCAGGTCCAGCTCCTTGGTGAGGGACTTGAAGAATTGGGCTTTGTGACTGCAGTTCTCCTCTGCAGTGTCCTCCACACAGGATGGAAGAGATGAGCAGTTGCACGCAGGGCTCAGTGGAGCTGTTCACCACCAAGGCCAGACCTGGTCACACCATCATGCTCACATAGTCTTCAGGTTGGCCCAGGATGGCTGCACTGGCCGTGCCGAGTCGCTCTACCAGTCCTGTGGGCACGCCACTGTTTTGGGCAAGTTCGTGTCCAGCTCGACAACTGGCATGTCTGGCGAGAAGGAACCGGAGTGGCCGCAGCAGTGGAGAAAGAACACGCAGAGTCTACACTCAAGTATTTAGAGGCAAAGGGTCACGGTGTATGCAACTTACTCTCATATGGAACGGAAATAACAATATACAAAGAGAGAGAGGGAGGGGGGAAATGATAAAGCAAATTGACAATTTACAATAGGTACTTCTGGATAAGAAGTATATATAGTAGCCTTCCTACTATATTTGCAACTCTTCCATAATTTGAAGTAATTTCCAAATGAAGTACGTGTGTATGGCTGTGTGTGTGTGTGTGTGTGCGCACATGCACGTGTGTGTGTGTTTGCAATAAGTAAGAGTGCCAAGGAGCTGAGACAAGAGGTTTGCTGTGTCTTGGTTTCATCTCACCAAGTAGATTGAAGAACACCTCAGGCGCTCTCCGTTGTAGACAGAAAACCCTATGTCCTCAACATGACATTCAGGCTTTTTCATGACCTTCAGCCTCCTCTGGCAATCACATCTTCCATCTCCCATCTATTCTTTTACCCACATCTGATTACTTACCATTCCTCAAAACTACATCATAATAATTTCTCCACTTATTAAGCATCTAGTGTATACTGGCTCTACCCCCTTGTCATTTCATTCAATCCTCACAACAGAACTTCAAGTTAGATACCAGTGTTCCCTCTTACAAATAGTGAATCAAAGGCTCAGACAGGTTACTTGATTTGCTTAAGGTCACACAGCTAGAGCTAGACTTTAAATCATGTCTAAAACCAGGTTCTTTTCCATATACTGCATTGCCCCACCCTCTAAGTACTGATTCAATAAACATTTCCTAAGCACTCACTCAGTGCTGGGCTCTATGCCAGGCACTGGGAGTACAAACGTAATCAATCCCACTTCAACCTCCCAGAGTGTATGATTTAGCCACAGAGACAGGGACAGGGCTGAGGAGAGCAAAGGGTTAAGGGTCAGGGTCAGCCGGGTTTCCACAGTCTGGCTCCATGATCCTAGAAGCTGAGCCAGGAACCTAGGTAGTGGTGCAAGTAAAGAAGGAAACCTCCCCGCCCTCAGATGGTGGGGAGTGCTGGGTGAAGGTTCCGGGGGAGCATTTTCCTTTTTAGTCAGGTCTCTGCTGCCCTCTAGTGGGAGATGCAGAGATAACAGGAGGAGAAGTTTCACCCAGAAGTGGCGCGTGGGGGTGGGGAGCCACATTAACTCTGAGCCTCTTCTTAGCCTTGGGATCTGTGACATGGTTCCCTGACTTGTAAATGTAGACGTCTGGGTTTGAAACTGCAGTTTTGCAGGGGTCAGTCTGCTTCACCAGGAGAGATACTCAACTTTTCTCAGGCATATACTGAGCCCCAAAATTAACCCCAGACAGAGCCCTTCAAAGACTGAGCTATGATGAAGGTCACAGACTGAATTCTGACCTTGATTAGAGACTAAACCCACCCTAACACCCTACCAGACTTCTGCCACCCCCTCACCTGCTCCCCAGTTGCTAAACACCACCATTACTAGAAATTAAATTATATCCATTCACAATTAAATAAGCTGTAAAGAAAAACAAAGATGATACATACTCAAAATGTATTACTTCCTAATTATTTTATTACATTCTGCTGCTGGCTATACTCTTGAGGTGATTTAAATCTACAGTGTCTGCATGGCACAAATGCTACATAATGCCATGCAAATTCACATCACTCCCCAAGTCCCCAGCATATTCAGGGATAGCTTGAAATTAGCCATGCTGAGAGTATTTACACCACAGAAATTAGCAAACATTACAGCATCAGGCTTGAATTATTGTTTTGTTAATTGTCTAGACCAGGAATCAGCAAACCACAGCCAATATGCTATTTTTGTATGGTGACTTAAGAATGATTTTTACATTTTAAAAATGTTGAAAAAGATATAACAAAGGAGAATATGCAACAGAGACCATATGAGTCTCACAAAGCCTAAAACTTTTACTATCTGGCCCTTTCCAGAAGGAGTTGGCTGATCTCTGGTCTACACATAAGAACGTGTGGGGAAAATGTTAATAAAGCAGATTATAAACATGTCAGATCTATAGCTGCTACCACATTATAAATCATACAGATTATTGAGGGAATATTTTTCCAGCATTTGAAAACTATTATCTAATGCAGCAAAAAAAGTCACTCACATCATTGACAAAGAGGTGAAATTCCATGCAAACTGGTGCAGCCACTCTGGAAAACAGTATAGAGTTTCCTCCAAAAGTTAAAAATAGAGTGCTCGCTTCGGCAGCACATATACTAAAAATAGAACTACCCTACAACCCAGCAATTGCACTACTAGGTATTTATCCAAAAGATACAAAAATACAGATTCAGAGGGGCACATGCACCCCAATGTCTATAGCAGCACTATCAACAATAGCCAAATTATGGAAGGAGCTCAAATGTACATCAATTGATGAATGGATAAAGAAGATATGGTATACACACACACACACACACTAGAATATTACTCAGCCATCAAAAAGAATGAAATCTTGCCATTTGTAGTGACATGGATGGAGCTAGAGTGTATTATGCTAAGTGAAACAAGTCAGTCAGATAAAGACAAATACTATATGATTTCACTCATATGTGGAATTTAAGAAACAAACAGATGAACATAGGGGAAAAGAGAGGGGCAAATCATGAAATAGACTCTTAACAATAGAGAACAAACTGAAGGTTACTGGAGGAGAGGTGGGCAGGAATGGGTTAAATAGGTAATGGTATTAAGAAGGGCACATGTTGGGGCGCCTGGGTGGCTCAGTCGGTTAAGCGTCAGACTTCGGCTCAGGTCATGATCTCACGGCTGGTGAGTTTGAGCCCCGCGTTGGGCTCTGTGCTGACAGCTCAGAGCCTGGCGCCTGTTTCAGATTCTGTGTCTCCCTCTCTCTCTCTCTGACCCTTCCCCGTTCCTCCTCTGTCTCTCTCTGTCTCAAAAGTAAATAAACGTTAAAAAATTTTTTAAAAAGAAGGGCACATGTTGTGATGAGCAGTGGGTGTTGTATGTAAGTCATTAATCACTAAATTCTACTCCTGAAACTAATATTATACCACATGTTTAACTAAATAGAATTTAAATAAAAATTTGAAATTAAAAAAAAAAAGAGGTGAAATTTCAAAATATGTAGTGGTGAAGCTGAAGAGGTTTAAATTTAATGACTATAATTTATATGAGGTTTGAGAAACAGTTTTACAGAAGAACATGTATCAGATCTAATGACAATAAATTTATATGAAAAAAAGCACATTGGAATGCAACTCCATTTGTCAAATTATGGTTGAATCACAACTATCAGTTACAGATATAAGAGTTTGGCAAAAGTCAGTGGAAGTATTCTACGAGAATCAATTAGCTAGATAGAATTTATGATAAAGAATATTGTAGAAACTTAACAGAAACCCATGGGGGAGGGGAAGGAAAAAAAAAAAAAGAGGTTAGAGTGGGAGAGAGCCAAAGCATAAGAGGCTCTTAAAAACTGAGAACAAACTGAGGGTTGATGGGGGGTGGGAGGGAGAGGAGGGTGGGTGATGGGTATTGAAGAGGGCATCTTTTGGGATGAGCACTGGGTGTTGTATGGAAACCAATTTGACAATAAATTTCATATATTAAAAAAATAATAAATACATAAATACATAAATGAATAACCTAAAAAAAGAATATTATATATGTCATCACCATAAATTTTGTTACTCATATTAGTAAAATGTATAATGAACTTATGGATGCAGGCATATGCACACATTTTTGGAGAGCTGGTTGTTAAAAGTTTGCCAGCATACTGCTGCTCAACAGCCTTCACATACCCAAAGCAACAGCTATATCCCTAGTTCTAAAAAGGCAGAGATTGCCAACATCTACCAACACCCACCCACTCTTACCATGGACCTTTTTCTAAGACTCCCACCTTTTAGAGTTTGGACCTTGGTATATATTTGCTCTTGTTTTCCATCTCTGTCTTTTTGCCTCACCTTTCAAAGTATCTCTTCAGATTTGTCTCATACATCCTCAACTGATTTTTTCATTTATGCTCTCCGATATTTAACATCCAAGACTTTTTTCTTCCTGATCCTTCTTTTTATGGCATTCTCTTCTCTAGTGGATTCAATAACTTCTCTTGATTCTCTGAAAATATTCATGATAGAGTGTTGGATTTTTTTTTTAGAATGTTTACCTCTCCACCTAGTCTCTTTCTGCCACATAGCTTTTATCTTTTTGTTTGTTCATTTGTTTTATTTTGTTTTGTCTCTGTCTTTTCTAGTAGATGCTCTCCTTGGCTCTCTGAGGGTCTTTGCTGTCTCTACGTGAGGCGTTAGTAAAAGAACAAGCCTCCTTGATGAAATGGCTGATTCCCAAACTAGGGCAGAGAAAGTAGTAGTTGAGTCCAGAATATCCCCTTATGCAAGAAAGTGCCAGAAAGTCCATCTTACGATGGACATAAGGGGCAGCAGAAAGGGGCTCCCAGTGGATAAATCTAGAATGAACTGAGCATAATATGCACATACAGCATAATATATTGAGCATAATATTTCATAATATACATATATAAAGACTATATATAACTCATTGATCGAAATAAAATCCGTGAGATGACATTAATACAACTTCATAAATAAATAAATAAATAAATAAATAAATAAATAAATAAATAGCAAGAGAGGGAAAGCTCTTCCTTGTACCAGGAAAATAACTAATAAATATAAAAGGCAATGGTGGCATTAGAAAATTATCTCCAGATAACATCCGTATAATAATTGATTCAGGCAAAAATAATCGATGATTTGAAAACTGGTGGATAATGAATATTTATTAATTACAAAGGAAAAAACAATAACTTTACACTGAAGATATTTGGCAGACACCTCGTTTAAGCAGGTGATTAAAGTTAACATCACTGGCAAAGGGATAAATGGGCGTCATGTGCCTCCTGACATGTGAACTAACACAACATCATTTGTGTGATATTGCTGTCAACGGTTCCCTCAGGAGGAAACATCAGACAAACTGAAACTAAAGGACATTCTGCAAAATACCTGTCCTGTACTCTTGAAAAAATGTCAATGTGGCAAAGAAAGACTGAGGAATTGCTTCAGATTAAAGGAGCCTAAAGAGACATGACAACTAAATGCAGCACATGATCTGGGATTTTCTGCTCTAAAGGACATTATTGGCACAGTTGGCTAAATCTGAATAAGGTCTGTAGATATAATAGCCCTGAATCAATGTTAATTTCAATGTTAAAAAGAATGTCCTCAGTTTTGAGAAACACACTGAATTATTCAGGGGCAAAGGGGCATCATGTTCAGTGAAAAAATAATATGTTGATATTAGGGGAATTTGGTGAAGAGTAGACAGGAATTCTTGCAATTTTTCTCTAAGTCTGAAATTAGGCAAAAAAAAAAAAAAAAAAAAAAAAAAAAAAAAAAAAAAAAAAAATAACACAGATTTAAAAAAATGTACGCATAGGTCGGGGGTGTGGACAATGGGCCTGGGGGAGGGGGGCCTGCTGGGGCCACTTCATTAGGCGCCACCCCTCTTCCCAGTTTCATCTTCCACTCTCCTGCCTAGAGGTGTCTGCCTGGTTGCCAGGTGCCAGGAGTTGAATGGGGCAGGGAAAGTGGTGTTGTGCTGGGGACTCAACATTCACTTAATCTCCTGTTTTCCCACCCTCAAGTCCCCTCCTCCCAGGCCAGAGACCCTCTCCAAAGAATAAACCTCCAGTCCTCTGCCCAGGTTGGGGGAGGGGGTAGTCTGGGCTCAGGGGGAAGAAACCAGGGGGTCTAACTACTCTCGGCTTTCAGCCACACCTACTTCTAGAAGTGCCTGAGCCTTTTCGGAGTTCCCAAGGTAGAATCTGGCTGCTTGTAAATCTAGCAAACCCACTGCGGTTTAAGATGCACCTTTCCAAGTCTGTCGAGCTAAATGTCTGAGCTCCACTCCCAGCTTCCAAAAGGTGCTGTCATCTTGTCTCCTGTTCCCTTTGTCCTTGTGGCTTTAAATATTTTAATAAAACCATCCGCTGTCATTTTTCCTGGAGTTTCAGGAAAGAGCATGTGTATCCAACCTGTCATCTTTAATTGGAAGTCCTTTGTTATGTTCTCTAATCTTTCTACAATGACCATATATTTCTTGTGCAATTTTAAAATATATTTAAGCACATGAAGAGTTAAATGTTGTGAAACCATGTAAAACAATTTAAGAATTGGATATTTATTAGGTTTCTGACGGGAAGATAACTAAGCTCTGAGAAGGAGCTGGGCGGTGTAAGAAAAATAATAGGAGATGCTGCTCATTGGCAATGTGCCATGAAGGCGAAAGCATTCCTCTCTGAACGCGTTTTTAACCTTCCAACAGCGACTATTAAAGATGGAGAGCACCTGGTGTGTATTGGAAGGATCCGCAGGGCGAAAAAAGCTAGCAAAAGACTATGAAAGTTCTGGAGCTCAAATTTCACCAAATCCTAGAGGCGGCAGGTACGCGCACAGCACGAAGGCCAAGGCCCTCCTTGGGGCTGAAGATTTGAAAGAGGCTACTCCCGGAGGGGCTCGCTTAGATCCTAGGTTAGAACCAGGCATCTGTCCCCCGCACCAACACGAAGTCAGGATAGATCCAGGGGTGAGTCAAGTCTAAGGCTCGGTGCCAAACCCAGACCCTCTGCCAGTCAGATGCAGAGAGCGAGTCCCCAGCGCGAGCACCGCATCTGGATGCACCCGCGCTCACCTCCAGCTGCGTCCTCAGCTGCGCCGCGGCCCGGAAGGGGTGGCGCCGCGAGGAGCGGCCTTTCCAGCTCTAGCCACACAGGGGCAGCAGAGGACAGGCGGAGAAAACGGAGAGGGACTTGGGGATGGGGGTGGGAGAGGGTAGGAGACTGGGAGAAAGACCTAGAGAGGGATACAAAGTACACAAAAAAGGTGGCAGAAAAATGGAGAGAGGGGCGAGGAAACTGACAGCCCGGCACTCAGGGAGAGCCTGGAGGCCCCAGAACTATAAAGGAAGGAAGCACTACTCACAGTGAGAGAATTCCTCACTTGTGTAGCGTGCCGCTGGCTCACCTTGTAATGTAAGTGTAATGAACCCATTTCAGAGATGAAGAAACTCAGGATGACAAATTACACGGTCAGCGAAGTCACAGAATTGGCCCTAGATCGTTTACTGGCTGGGGGATTTAACTTCTCTGTGCCTTGTTTTCCTTCCCTGCCTCACAGGGTTGTTAATAAGGGTTAAATGAGACGACAGGCAAAGTGCTAGACTAGCTCTCGGCACATAGTAAACACTCAACAAATGCCAAGGGTTATTATTTATCTTTGTTGTTGAATCCTCACAACATGGAGAGGCGCCCTTGGATTCCAGGTTTGCGGAGTGCTGCTGAGAACTACTCCCCCCATGTTAGAGTTGGGAAAACAGGCTGGGAAAGATTGCATGACTTAGCATCCAGGTCTACAGCCAGGGTATAGCAGAGCCAAAATGCAAAATCAGGTCGCTTGTCCCTTTCTTCTACCATGCCAGCTGCCTCAGCAGGGGGCAGAAAGTGCGTGCTCAGCCCAAGTTGCTAAAGTTTGGTTCGGCCCTTTCCCACTGAGCACAGCCTGCTGCCAGGCCCTGGGCTGGAGAGGCAGCCGGGGGGTCAGCAGCATGTTTTCATGGCCAAGCAGCTCACTGAGGGAATGACTGACCAGAGCTGGACAGGGGTGGGAGTTCTGTTGGACATGCTCGCTGTTCCTGTTAGGGACAAAGAGAAGAGATCCTGGTTCCGCTCACATACCCACAGTTTCCAGCCTTCAGTGACAAACATCTGGACAAAGAGCACACCAAACGGATGGCATGGGAGAGGCACACATTGGCATGGGAAAGGGGCTGTACCTAGTCTTTGAAAGCCTGGTCTCCGATTACTCCTGAGTCCCCCTGGATGAGATACTTAACCTCCCTCTCCTTCCTACCCTCTTCATCTGCAAAATGAGGGTAACAACAATCCTTTCTTCCTCAATGAGGCGGGGAGGAGGGGGTAGGAGGATGAAATGAGGTGACCAGTGCACAGGACCAGCCTGGCACACAGGGTGTTCCAAGCAAGGAGCTCTGTTATTATTTCTAAAAGAGGAATGATAATGCTCTCACAGAATTACTTCAAAGAGTAAAAGAAATGAGGCATGTTCCAGTGCCTCCAACACAGCTGATACTCAGGAAATGAGACTTAAATCTACTGCCAGGCTTTGTAGAGTTGAAGGGGGACACACACACCCTGATACAGCTGGTCTTTCAGGCAACAATAACTTGGGGACAAAGCCCCTCCCACCCCCAACCACGCACCTCAAGAAGAATGTGTTCGTGGGACGGTGACGCCTTTGTAGGAAAGTGAGCTTTGGGGCCTCCTGGTCAGCCCCTGCTGTGCCCACTCATAGTGAATGTGCACCACCTGTGTACCACCCTCACCCCTTTGCCTCACTCTCAGCAGGTGGCCCCAGACTCTGCATCAGTCCGCTGTGACCCCTAGCTTCCCCTTTTACCAGTTGCCAACATCCTCCACCATCCTTGCCCTTGCCCCTCTGTCCCTCTAAAAAGCAGGATCCTTCCTCCTGCCCCAAACCACCTCCACCCCACCCCACCCCCCCCAGCCATGCACCTCCTCATCTGTCAGCTCCTCTCCCTCCTGGCCCCTTCCCACCAGCGCGTGAACTTGCCCCTCACACCAGCAGGCTGCCCTCCCACAGTCTTCCTTCCTCCCATATTTCCAAATACGGTCACATTTTGAGGTTCCTGATAAACATGAATTTGGGGAGGATAATATGCAACCCAGTACATGTAAACTCAGGAGATTTCACATAAATATCTAAATCACCACTTCTCTTCTCTTTTTTTTCTTTCTTTCTTTATTTATTTTGAGAGGGGGGGAGGGGCAGAGAGAGGGAGAGAGGGAATCCCAAGCAGGCTCCATGCTGTCGACTGTGGTGGCACACAGCACGAGGTAGGGCTCGATCTCATTAACTGTGAGTTGGGCGCTTTACTAACTGAACCACCCAGGCACCTCACCACTTCTCTTTTAAGAAAACCAGATGTGACCCCACATCACCCTGCACCCCAGATCCCCCCATGGTGATGAGTGGCTGGAGCTGAGAGGTGGGGAGCACTACCGCAGTCTCTTCTGAAGGCGTCAGAAGACTGCAGGAGCACACCAAGATTAAAGGCAGCCAGCACATTCATCTTCCTTAAAACTAGTGGCAGCCTTCTGTCAGAGGAAGAGAGGAAGCAGCAAAGTGGTGTGCGTGCAACTTTTAAAGAGGCAACTGCTCTCAACCCAAGTATTTCTCTCAGTCGCATTGCCTACCTGGTCCTGGTCAGGATTTTCATCTGGAGGCTGGCTAGATAGTAATGCCATGCTCATGTGACTGTCACTCACTGGGTGCAGCAGTCACTCTCCATACCCACAGCCCTCGTTCTTACCATTCCTGCCCACCTTCCAACTGCCAGCACATGCACTGCTTTACCTAAGGGCCTCCTCTGGCTACTGGAGCCCATTTCTCACCTCTGCAGCGCCCCCTCCCCAGACACACATGCCAGCCTTCAAACACTGGCCAACAGAAGTGGGGGTGTGAACACCCCAGCTCCCTCACCCTGTGGGCAGGATGACTCTAAAGCTCATGTTCCCCACTGAAGTTCCCAGATGGCTGTACAATAAAGCTCCAGCCGCTCACTGTGGTAACATGTTCAGTGACACTCCCTCAGGTGGCCCAATGCCTGCCTGTCTCACTTCCCATCTCTCCTGGGAAGTGCTTTATGGGGTCACCTGTCAGATAAAGTGTTTGCACAAGAGCAACAGTGTTAGGGCGGGCTCCTGGAGGAACCTAGGTTTGAGAACAGAGACATGGCCTGCTTGCCTTGTTTGTCTTTCCATCCACAGCACAGAGCACAGTGGATGAGTACATCATAAAGAGTACTTATTATTCATTCATTTATTCTGCAGTATGTAATCTAGCTCCACTCTAGGCCTGGCCTGGGTTAGGTGCTAGGATACAATGATGAGAGGATCCACTGTGTTTCCTGCCCTCCTAAAGCTTCCAATCCAGGGAAGACTGACTTTGTTTTTAATGTTTATTTATTTTTGAGACGGAGAGAGAGAGAGTACATGCAAGCTGGGGTGGGGCAGAGAGCAAGGGAGACAGAGAACCCAAGCAGGCTCTGTTCAGTCAGTACAGAGCCTGATGTAGGGATCAAACTCACGAACCACGAGATCGGGACCTGAGCTGAAGTCAGACATTTAACCATCTGAGCCACCCAGGTGTCTCCAGGGAACACTGACCTTTAAGGAAACAGAGATTTCTGCCCTCCCTGAAGCCTACAGCTTGGCTCTTGAAAACTTAAGATCGTAAAAAAGTGGAAACAGCACAAGCTGGCAAAGAGTGAGAACAGCACAAGCTGGCAAAATGAGTGGGGTGATCTTTCATTCACTAAGCAAATATCCACTGAGCATTTCTTCAGGCTCTCCTGAAGGCAGGGGTACAAACATGTCAACAGCGAGAAAGAACACCAAGAGGTCAAACAGAGACTATGGCAGCACCAAGGAAGGACTAACTCAGCCTAGCAGGTCCAGGAGGACTCCCTGGAGGAGGTGTCACTTGAGCTGAATTTTGAAGTATAGGAAGGCTTTTGCAAAATCTGGAAAGGAAAGAGCATTCTACACAAAGAAACTGCACGTAGAAAGGTAGGGAGGTGTGAAGATGGGGAGAGTGGCTTGATGTGGGTGGGACAAAGGAGAGGGCTCAGAAAGGAGGAGCAGGCAGGGGCAGGAATATGAAGTTGCTCCTATGCTAGTCTCAGGCATTCACACCTCATTAGGACTCAGTTTTCTCCTCAGTAGAATGAAAATGTTGAGGCTCTTGTAAAGATAAAATCTATTAATGCAAGAGAAGATCTGGCATTTATACAACACCTGACATTTCACTGGCCCTCAGGGAATAGTAGCTACTTTATCCTGAGAATGAATCCTAGGAAGTCACTGCAGGATTTAAAACCACACAGTGGCATGGTCAGCCTGGAGCTTTGGGAGATGCCAGTGAGGAGGTTGCTGTGGTCAGAAGAGGTCACCTGCATGGTTTCCAGGCATACCGATAGTTTCCTATGTCTTTCTGCCAGAGAGCTTTCTCTAGTATTGGAGAGAATCACGTGCAGGGCAGGCCAGAAATGCAAAGGAGTTAATACTCCAGGGGCAACCCTCTCCCAAGAAGGGTTGGGAATCAGTGGATAAGACCTTCCACTTCCTGTGGTAACATGTTCAGTGACACTGCCCACTGTGGGACAGTTCACTGCCTCTCAGAGGGTCCCCAGTTGGATTGAGCTCCAGGTGATGCTAGAGGTAACCCACTCATTAGTATATCTTTTATTAGCTTTTCTCCATTTCCTATCTCACTACTGTACTCTCTCACTATGCCTCATAGGACCACCTCCAAAATAAACTACTTATACCCAAATTCATGTCTCAAGATCTACTCTTGGGGAAACCCAAACCAAACAGGTGGCAACAGAAATGATCCTAGAAAGCAGGCCTCAGGAGGAGATTCTAGAATTAAATTACTAGGCAGCTAGATGGCCAAAAAAAAAAAAAAGAAAACAAATCCTGTTTCTGCTGGGAAGTGAGATGCTTTTGTAGCAGCACAATTACTGACTGACTCTAGCCTGTGATAGACTGGGCAGATATAGAAGTGGAAAGAAAACCAACAACCATGCCATAGCTCCAGCCCTTGAAAGCAACGGAAGTAATGGTAATTATAAGGATTGTGGAGTTGATTAGGTTGTGTTACCTTGAAGAAAGATGATCTGTCAGGCTGTTAAGTCCACCATCGACTCAGGGCACATTTGAAAACTAAAAGGTCTCCATGGCACAATTTAAAGAGACATTCATCTCCTGCAGCAGGAGAGCAGACTGTGCTGAAAATCAGCCCAAGACTTGATTGGAACCATGACTAAGTTACAAAAGAGACCGAATCCACAGCTCCAGTAAGTGCTGAGACAAAGTCCAAGTCCCAGTAGAGTGGCAGAAGTAGGACGCTAAGACTTAGTATTTTGACTTGAGAACCTTAGGCCCCACATCTTGCTGAGCCCTGTAGGTTGGCACAAATGCTTCCTCTCCCCGCATAGAGGGGAGTAGCCTCTCATTGCCAGGAGACCATGCGAAGTCCTCCTAAAGGCAATTGTCTTCCAAGGTAATAATTGTTTTCCTGCCTCCTCCCACCCCACCCCACCACCCATGACATGTAGGCCAAAATCT
The DNA here is from genome assembly GCF_014898765.1 of Herpailurus yagouaroundi. Taxonomy (NCBI): domain Eukaryota; kingdom Metazoa; phylum Chordata; class Mammalia; order Carnivora; family Felidae; genus Herpailurus; species Herpailurus yagouaroundi. The sequence continues at coordinate 40,329,202 of NW_024412388.1, forward strand.
AGGTCTGATCTCAGCATGGTTTGATGGAGAAGTACTGTCCCTTACATGGCAGGTAATAGATTATTCACCATCAGAGCTGCAGGAACCAACTAATATATACCAGGAGAAACTAGAAGATTATATATGAAAGCATATCTTGAGGGTGCTGGGCCATGGTAGAGGAAGAATATTAAGCTGGATAGGAAGTAGTTTATTGAAGTAGGTGCTCCTCTCACTCAGGACTTCACATCCTGGCAAAGATGTTCAAAGCCAGTCATAACACATTGCTAGGGTGGTTTCTTGAAGCTTGGAGATGGCATTGGCCTACAGTAAATGAAGCAGAAATACCATAACTACCTTGGCAGAGCATTATGGAAGAGGTCGGAAAGTTCAGAGAAGTGGGCACGCTCAAATGGATTTATGATGCAAGACCAGACAGCCACCGACGAAGTTCTGTAAGAGGGCTAGAGAACACTCCCTTTACTATGCACTATGGAACAACAGGGAATGCACTATTAAAAACTCAGTGTTGGCTTTCCTCTATAAGCCAAGTTGATGGTAAAGATGTGGCTATGGAACTGGGCTACCTGGTGTCAATGGGAAGAAGGAATTCTGGACTATCAAAAGTCAGATAGTGGCACTTAAACATCAGAAACAAGGTGGGTGTTAAATGGGCAACAAAACTGGAATGGTAGCCAAAGACCCTGACCCACAGGGTTATGTGGTGAAGGCTAATAGTGTTTCCAGAGGAGACATATGGGCAGCCATCTAGAGTGTTGACTTACTTATAAACCAAAAAAATATAAAGAGCATGGAAGCAGAAAACTGATAATCAGTTGCCACAATGGAAAATCATGATCCTTTGCCTAGTTTCTAGAGTTGAACCAGTTCTCAGATCCAGAGTCCATTAATTGAAGGAGAAGCCAGGTCCCCTTGAGGAAAGACCAAGAAATCCCATAGCAAACATATACAATACATATTACCCCTGTCCCCAAAAGCCCTATAACCAGTTACCAGACAATCCATACTGAAGAAAGGGGAACACCCACAGCTATTGAATAAAACTTCTAAACTTCTAGCCAGGAAACTCAACATGCCATCATAGCTCCCTTGTTGGATTGTGGTTATATAAAGGGCAGAAGATATATGGAATCTTGGCCCAAGTCCATCTCACATGGAATCCATCCTGTGAGAAAAGGTCTTAGTGAGAGCTCCTAAAACTGCCCCCTGCACAGGACAAGAATTGGAATCAGAAGCAGTGCTACAGCATAAGTAGAATGGCAGAAATTAGTGCCAGCATCAATGAATTAAAGAATGCAGTGGTGGTGATTTTTAGCATATCCCTCTCTAGTTTACCATTATATTCCCTGAAAAGAAAAAAAAAAAAAAAAAGAAAGATCATTGTGGACAATAGTGGACTACCAGAAACTTAACCAAGTGACAGATCCAGTCACAGCTGTTATGCCAGAAATGTATCTCCACTAGAATCAGTCAACACTTGGCATAGACCTATTGGTGCAGCAAACATATTTTCAATCCCCATCAAAAAAGAAGATCAAAAGCAATTCAGAGTTCTCATTTCACATTCCCCTAGGATGAGTAGCAAACACGTTGACCTTGTTGCCCCAGGGCTATGATTATCCTCCTTGCTGTCTCCATGTAACCAAAGGAACATTGGTCATTTTGACATTTCCCCAGAACATCATCATACTGGTCCAGTATACTAAAGACATCATGTTAATCAGATCTCATGAGCATAAGTACTCTGTATACCTTGGAAAGAAACATGTGTACTAGAAGGTAGGAGAGTAATCCTACAAATATTAAGGGGTCTGCCACATCAGTAACAACTTCTGGTACTCTAATGGCATAGGGCATCCTAGGACATCCCATTGCCCCAAAGTAAAGGACAAGTTATTGCATCTTTTATTTACTATAACTAAGAAAAAGTCACAGCCCTTGATAGGCCCTTTGGGTTTTAAATACAGCCCACATTTACTTATACTGTTATAATCCAATTTTGGGGTGACTGGGAAGTTTACCTATTTTGAGAGGGCTCTACAGCAGGTTTAGGTTGCTGTAGAAGCTGACCAATAAATTCAGTGGTGTTAGAGGTATCCATGGTAGATAGGAGGCTGTGAGAAATCTCTGATAAGCACCCAAATCAGAGTTTCAGTATAGACTTCTAAGATTCTGGAGGAATGCTATTCATATTTCTGCAGCAGAGAAGCTTTTGCCATTCAAAGACAGGCTGCTGGCATGCTATTGGGACTAAGGAGAGACTGAGAACCTGACCTAAAACATTAAATGACTATGAAACCAGAGATGCTTATCAAGAGCTGGATATTATCACAACCACAAAACAATTGTATCATACAATATAAATGGTACATTTGGTACTAGGGTTGAGAAGGTCCGGAAGGTCCAAATAGGGAACCCGAATTCAATGTCTCCTACGTCCATTGCATTGCGGTCTCTCCATAAGTTTCACCTAGGGCTTCGTTGTTGTTTTTTTTTTTAAGTTTATTTTTTTAATTTTGTGAGAGAGAGAGACCATGAGTGAAGGAGGGGCAGAGAGAGAATCCCAAGCAGACTTCATGTTGTCAGAGCAGAGCCCAATGGAAGGCTTGATCTTACAAACTGTGAGATCATGACCTGAACTGAAATCAAGAGTTGGACGCTTAACCTACTGAGCCACCCAGGCGCCACATTTTCACTTACGGCTTCTTAGGAGATTTGCAACAAGTGGCTGATAGGAAGGAGAAAAACCTGGGACTAGTTCATGGATGAGTAGACTCAATATGTTTGTACAAGTAGAAAATGGACTTCTGCACTACAACTTGTTTGTGGGTGACTCCAAGACATGGGATCTCCTCCACCATCAGGGAGAACTTCAAGCAGTACATGTAGTCATCGATTTTGTGTGGTAAGGACAAAGGTAAGGATGTATATAGATTCCTGGGAAGTGGTAAAAGGTTTGTATGCATAGTCAGGGTCCTGGAGGAAAGAAAATTGGAAGGTCAGAAACAAAGAGGCTTGACAAAGAGTCATTTAGATCAACCCACAGGAGTGAGCATGAAGTGTAAAGGTATTTGTGTCACATGCAATGCTCCTCAGAGATCCACCAGAGGAGGCATTGAATAACTAGGTCAATAGAATGACTCATTTAATGGATGTTAGTCAAACTCTATCTTTGGCCAACCCAGTGATTGTACAATAGGCCCATTAACAATCTTGTCAGAGTGGCAAAGATGGATACTATACATGGCTCAATGTCATGGGCTCTATCTTACCAAGGCTGCTCTAGCTGTGACCACTCTTGAATAGAAATTTTGAATTTCTACAGGTACTGTATCCCACAAGTCACAATACATTGGCCCAGGAGCCAAGTGCTGAAAGTAAAATTGGTTCCTTTACCACCAATGTTAGGACTCACTTGAGAATTCTGTACTTCTGCCCTCAGAACTTTAGTGTCTTTACATTAGAAGTTCTGAGGTTCAGGGATGAAATGTTTTTACTAAGGGACACCATAAAGTGTTCCAGTGAACCTAAAGCTAGGACTGTCTTTTGGTCATTTTGGATCCTTCATTCTGGTAAACCTCCAAGCAAAGAAAGGAATCATATTGGCAGGAGTAACTAACCCTGATTATCATAAGGAAATGGAAGTGCTGCTGTATAATGGGGGCAGGAAGGAGTTTGTCTGGAATTTGGTGCTTCCATGATAGATGATAATAACAACAACAACAAAAAAGGTAATTGCAGCAATCATGGACTTACAAGAACAAGGTAACTAGGAGCTTAGATCCTTGAAAGTCTGGGTCATCCCCCTGGGCAAGCAATCTAGACTGGCAGAAGTTCTAGATGAGGCTGAGCATAAGGGAAATCCTGAATGGATGAAAGACGATAAATTATAATTACAGCTTCAGATTCACCTACAGTAGTGAGCACTGTAGTTTGTCCCACTGATCCTCCTATTGTAAATCTTTTTTTTTTTAGGTATCATGAGTGACTGTACGTTGGGGAATCAAAGTGGACTTAATGTGGTGACAGGTCGGGTCTTAGCAGTGCAAAGGGAAATTGTAGCAAATTCTGTACGTGCCTCACCTGGTACTACCCTTCTACCTGGTCAGCCTGCTTCCATTCTTGCATTCTGCAACCATTCGCAATTCAAGTAATAAGAACTTTCTTTGAATATACAACTCCTAATATCTCTTTCTAGTGCTTAAAATCTTCCAGTTTCTGAATGCACTTTAAATCCTCAACATGGTGGGGGCACCTGGGTAGTTCAGTTGGTTAAGCATCTGACTTTGGCTCAGATCATGATCTCACGGTTTGTGAGCTTGAGCCCTGCATCAAGATCTGTACTTTCAGCCTAGAGCCTACTTCAGGTCCTCTGTCTCCCTCTGTCTGCCCCTTCCTTGCTTGCTCTCTCTCTCTGTCAAAAAAAAAAATAAATAAATAAATAAGCTTAAAAAAAAAACTTTAAAAGCATCCCTTCTAAAGAGCATATGACCATAGTCTTTCAATCCAATCTAATAATTTCTACCTTTAACTAATGGGTTTAGTCCATTACATTTTTGTGATTTCTGGTATGTTTGAATTTATTTTTAACATCTTAATTTAGAACTTCCTATATTTATTGCTTTATTAATACTTCTGTTTTCGGGGCGCCTGGGTGGCGCAGTCGGTTAAGCATCTGACTTCAGCCAGGTCACGATCTCGCGGTCCGTGAGTTCGAGCCCCGCGTCGGGCTCTGGGCTGACAGCTCAGAGCCTGGAGCCTGTTTCCGATTCTGTGTCTCCCTCTCTCTCTGCCCCTCCCCCGTTCATGCTCTGTCTCTCTCTGTCCCAAAAATAAATAAACGTAAAAAAAAAAAAAAAAAATTTAATACTTCTGTTTTCTCTGTTGCCTTCTAATACATTGACTAGTTTTTATTCCTTCTTCTCTAATTGTTTCAAATTATACAATTTATTTCCATACTTAGAGTTTCTTTCAAAATTTTAATACATATATTTGACCTAACAAGGTCTAAAGTTAAAGAATACTTTTTTTTCAGTTAAAGAATATCTTTACCCGCGTTTATTTAAAACAATGACTTAGAACTTTATCTCTAATCACTCCCTCTCTCTGTTATCATTTTATAGTATTTTGTTCCACCTTCTATTAGACTGCTGAAAATTAACTTTTATTATCACCTCATATAATCAAATGTTATTCAGCAAATCCACATATTTATATTATTGTTATTATTCTGTTGTACATTCACTCCTGAGTTAGATTTCCTTCTTCTAGAAGTACATCCTCTAGTTGTTCTTTCAACAAAGGTCAGTTACTGGTAAGTATTTCAGTTTTTTTTTCTGAAAATATCTTATCTTGCCCTTACTCTTGAATGCTGGCTTACCTATGGATAAAATTTCAGTAGATATTTATTTTCTCTAGGCACTTTGACAGCATAATACCACTGTCCACCGTCTTCTCTTGTTGCTGTTGATAAGTCTAAAATTATTCTAATGGTCACCCTCTGTGGTTAATCTCTTTATTCTGTTATTTTTAAGGTGTTATCTTTGATTTTAGGGTTCCTCGGTTTCATTTCAATGTTTATGCATAGATTTATTTTCATTTATCCTGCTTGAGATATTTAGGTTTCCTATACCTGAAGACTTCTGTCTTTGATAAATTCTGGATAATTCTTATTCAAAATTGCTTTACAGATTATCTCTGTCGTCATTCTATTTTCATCATCTGAAACTTTTATTAGATGAATGTTGAACTCTTTTATCCTCCATGTTTCTTAACCTGTCTTTCATATTTTCCATTTCTGTGTCTATGTTTGTATCCAATTTACTTGGATCTATCTACCAGTTCACCAATTCTCTCTTCAACTGTGTCTAATCTGATATTTGGTCTGCTCATTGAGATTTTAATTTCAATGATATGTTTTTCATTTCTCTAAATTCTATCTGGCTCTTTTTCAAGACTGCTTCTTTCTATTTCATAGTATCTTGTTCTTTTCTTTATAATGCTAAGCCAATGTGGGGGTATTACCAAGTTATAGCTGGGCCTAGTCTGCCTAATTCAGTATGCCTATTTGCATGGTTATTGTATTTCTCCCTACCAGATAATATGCACCATGAGGGCAGAGCCGTATCTGTGCTTTAATTAATTATAGTCAATATTAATTTTTATGCACACATTATTTCTTTTCTTGGCCAGGAGAAGCCCCTGCTAACTTTTGTTTTTTTGACATAGCCTCACTTAATTTTTTAGATGGCCTACTTTACAGTACAAGAAAGTGTCCCAGGCTCAACTACATTCCCAGCCTATGATCTGGAACTGGCCATTTTCCTGAAGAGCCATAGTTCTCCACAGTACCATGAAGTGAAGAAATAATATTTAGAGACCAAATTTTGTATGATAGGAGTGCTCTTTGCTCCAGATGGTCATTCATTGGCTCTAGGTCTTTTCATTGGACAGAATGAATAAATTTGAATTTTTTTTAAAATTCATGAGTTTATACTAACATTTGAAATTTAAATTACCATTGGAGTTTTACTTAACTCATTTGATTTCTTAATTATGGATGCATAATTTACATACAATAAAATTAACGCATTTGGGGACACAATTGTGTAACATCCAGCACCCATATTCCCTCATGCCCCTTTATAGTTGATCCCTCTCCTGACCTTCAACCCCTAACAACTACTAACCTGCTTTCTGTTACTTCAGTTTTGCTTTTTCTAGAATTTTATATATCATATGACATATAGTTTTTTGTGTTTGACCTCTTAGCATATTTTTGAGATACATCCATATTTTTGCAATATTAGTATGACATTCATTTTTGTTACTGAATTAGTATTACAACATATGGATATACCACTATCTGTTTATCCCTTCACCAGTTGATGGACATTTGTTTTGTTTTTGTTTTTTTCAACTTTTGGCTATTATGAATGAAGCTGCTATAAACATTTCAGTAGAAGTCTTTTTAAAATTTTTTTAACGTTTATTTTTGAGAGAGAAAGAGACAGAATGCAAGCAAGGGAGGGGCAGAGAGAGAGAGAGAGGGAGGGAGACACAGAATCCGAAACAGGCTCTGGGCTCTGCGATGTTAGCACAGAGCCCAATGCGGAGCAAGCTGGGGCTCACGAACCGAGATCATGACCTGAGCTGAAGTCAGATGCTTAACCAACTGAGCCACCCCTTCAGTAGAAGTCTTTATGTGGACATATGCTTTTATTTCTCTTGAATAAATACCTAAGAGTAGGATTCAGGGAAATATGATGCATGTGTGTTTGACTTTATTAGATACTGCCAAACTGTATCTAAGAAGTAGTTGAACTATTTTCATTACCACCAGCAATGAAAACTCTAATTACTCCACAAGTTTGCCAGTACTTAATGTTATCACTCTGTTTTGCTTTAGTCATTCTAGTGGTGGATATTGGCATCCAATTGTAGATTTCATTTGCATTTCCCTAATGATAGTACTATTGAGCATCTTTTCATGTACAGATTTTCTGATTTTATAATTTTCTCTTGCACTGAAATCTTGGCTGTTAACAACTATCTGTATTGATGGATTTGTTTCTATCTTTTCTATCATTATAAGTTGCTGGCGGTAAAATTCAATAATTCATGGGAAGTAGAAAAGTGGGAAACTGAGGGTTTTGGAGTTTGGCAGCCAAATGGAGACCCTGAACCATTACTTTCATAATGAATGGTCTTGGGCAAGCCCATTAGAGTCCCCAAGCCTCAGTCTCCAATTTTTTAAATGGGGATTGCCATCATCAACAAACAGTAATTATTATTATTAGCTATGACTTATTAAGCACTTTCTATGTGCCAAGCTTTATGCTAAGTGTCTTATTATATACTAAGTAAGTGTGTTTATATCATGAAAGTTCTTAGAACAATGCCGAGAACACAATAAGTCTATATTAGTATTAGTATAGTTTTTATTACAGTAAGGTATACATAAATTTTACTATTTTGATTATTTCAAGTGGCATTAAGTTCATTAAGTGGATACTAAGTTCAGTGGCATTAAGTACATTCACATTGTTGTGCAAATATCACCACTATCCATCTCCAGAAATTTTTCATCATCCCATACTGAAATTCTGTACCCTTTAAACACTAACTCCCTAACTCCCCATTCCTCACTCCCCTGAGCTCCTGGTAACCACTGTTCTACTTTATGTCTCTATGAATTTGACCATTCTAGGTACCTCATATCAGTGGAATCATGCAATGTTTATCCTTTTGTATCTGGCTTATTTCACTTAGTATAATGTTTCTAAGATTCATCCATATTGTAGCATATATCAGAACTTCATTTCTACTTAAGACTTTCTTATTTTCTATCTAGTTGTTTTATCTATCGTTGAAAGTTAAGTATTATAGTTTCCAGTTACTACTGCAGAACTGTTTCACTCTAATATCCTGTCAATTTTGCTACATATATTTTGAGGATGTGTTATTAGGTACATAAATACATTTATCATCATTTAATCCTCACAGCACACTATGAGGTAAGACCATTATTATTCCCTTTACTCAGATGAGGAAAATAAGGCTTAGAGAAATTATGTATCTTGACTGAGATCAACACATATAATAATATTTTGTAACAATTCATTTATCACTATTAGAGATAACATTGTACCAATTCCTACCTGTGAGTATTGACAATTAATGAAAATAAGCATTTTCCCTGCCTTTCCTATTCAAACTGTATGGCAAATTGCATGTAACCAAACAACCTTGGTTGATAAGGAAGAGGGTTTTGGTTTTGTCTTTGTTTTGTGTGTGTGTGTGTGTGTGTGTGTGTGTGTTTTACGAGAGAATTTCAACTAGAAAATGTTGATGGAATAATGAAACTAGAATAAAACACTTTTTTTTGCAGGCCCTCATGGAATAATGTTCTAACTGATGAACAATGGATGCAAATCACATTTGATAAAAGTTTAATATGTATATTCATTTTCTATAGCTACTGCAACAAATTACTACAAATATAGTGACTTAAAACAACATAAATTTATTACCTTACAGTTCTAAAGGTCAGAAGTCCAAAATGAATCCCAATGGGCTAAAAACAGAGATGTCATGAGGACTGTGTTCCTGTGTTCCTTGTTCACCAGGAAAGAATCCGGTTCCTAGCTATCCTGGGTTCTAGAGGCTGCCTGCATTCCTTGGCTAGTTGTCTCTTTCTCACTTTTCAAAGCCAGCAGAGTAACATCTCCAAATCTCTTTCTGACTCTGAACTCCCCTACGCCTCCTTCTTCTACTTTAAACGATCCTTGTGATTACATTGGGCCCACCTGGATAATCCAAGATGATCTCTTTATTTTAAGGTCATCTGATTACCCTAATTCCATCTACAACCTTTATTCCCTCTTGCCGTGTAATATAACATATTCACAATTTCTAGAGTTTAGGACACAGACATCTTTAGGGGAAGAGCACTAACTTGCCCACTACAATGGAGAACTAGATATTTGCCAGGTATCAAATTATTTAGAGGTTATCACAGGTTATTTAGAGGTCATAAGGGGGGAAATACACCTTAACAATAAAGGAGTCATATTGTCACCACCTGAACCCACTGATCAATTTTAACATCATTATTGGTGGATGGTCTACATTCTTGTGTTATGTAATATGAAATAAACAGAATTACCAACGGAAAATTCTTAACAAGAATGTTTTACATGACTTTAAGCAACCTTTTGGGTCTAACTTCCAGTTTACCAGAAATACAGGGGGTAGAGGAAAAAAGTTAAATGACACCTTGAAGAAGCAGTCAGATTCTTAAGATGGGTAATTCTAGAGGACAATTGCCTTGGTTTCTTTAGTAAACCACTGGCATTAAAAAAAAAAAAAAAATGAAGGGCTGTTCTATGTTAAATGATAAGGTTTCCCCAGAAACAGACTCTGAAACATGGATTTGAGTTTCTGTGGGAAGCCCTGAAGAACCCATAGGGCAGCAATGAAGCAATACAGGGAAGGAAAGGAGCTAATGCAGGGTGTTTTGTTACACCAGTACTGCAGTGGGTAACTGGACCTCAGGCTCATGAGGAAACTCTGGGAAATGGCATAAAACACAAGACTCAGAATTATCACACCTGAAGAGCAAAAGAGCTGGAATGGTTATACACCAATTCTCAAAATCATTTGTAGAAGACTGGTCCCTGGGAGTGTTAATTCCCTGGCACTTTTGGCATGTGGCCAGCAGGTAAAGCAGACTTTTACCCATGGCATACCTAATATATTTGACACTGCAGCGGATCACAGTTTAGCAGCCCCTTTCTCTATATGAAAAAAAAATATTCATTTTTTAAAGTTTATCTATTTTTATTATTTTGAGAGAGAGCACAAGTGGGGGGAGGGGCAGAGAGCTGGAGAGAGCATCCCAAGCAGGCTCTGCACTGTCAGCACAGCTCCCAACGTGGGGCTCAAACTCACAAACTGCAAGATCATGACCTGAGCCAAAGCTGGAGGCTTAACTGACTGCGCCACCCAGGCGCCCCCCAAAAAATATTTTCAATAATTAGTATGAAATAAAATGGAAAATAATCATGAATAGAAAAGAAATACAATGAGAATTTTCTTTTGTTGAAATTTATATGTATAATCATGCCATTAAGTTTTTTAATTTCAAATTAAAAAAATATTTTTCATGCTTATTTATTTTTGAAAGAGAGATAGAGCACAAGTGGGGGAGGGGTAGAGAGAGACAGACACAGACTCTCAAGCAGGCTCCAGGCTCTGAGCTGTCAGCACAAAGCCCATCCTGGGGCTCAAAACCACAAACTGTGAGATCAGGACCTGAGCTGAAGTCGAATGCTTAACCAACCAAGCCACCCAGGCGCCCCTAAATTTAAAAAGAAATTTTTTTTAATGTTTATTTATTTTTGAGAGAGAGAGGCAGACAGAGAGTGAACAGGAGAGGGCAAAGATCGAGGGAGACACAGAATCCGAAGCAGGCTCTAGGCTCTGAGCTGTCAGCACAGGGCCCTATGTGGGGCTCAAACTCACAAACCATAAGATCATGACCTAAGCTGGAGTCAGATGCTTAACCGACTGAGCTATCCAGGTGCCCCATCAATTTTTAACTTTAAATAAACAAGGGACACCTGGGTGGCTCAGTTGGTTGGGTGTCTGCCTCTTGATTTCAGCTGGGGTCATGATCTCACAGTAGTGGGATTGAGCCCCACATGGGGATTATATATCTGATTTTTCACTTGAACTCGCCATGCTTACCAAACAAAAATATTGTGCCTCAAATTTCACACTTTGTTTTACTGTTTAAAATTTTTTTAATTTTTTTTAACGTTTATTTATTTTTGAGACAGAGAGAGACAGAGCATGAACAGGGGAGAGGCAGAGAGAGAGGGAGACACAGAATCTGAAACAGGCTCCAGGCTCTGAGCTGTCAGCACAGAGCCCGATGCGGGGCTCGAACTCACGGACTGTGAGATCATGACCTGAGCCGAAGTCGGACGCTTAACCGACTGAGCCACCCAGGCGCCCTGTTTTAAATTTTATTTTATTTTTTAATATGAAATTTATTGTCAAATTGGTTTCCATACAACACCCAGTGCTCATCCCAACAGGTGCCTTCCTCAATGCCTATCACCCACTTTCCCCTCCCTCCCACCCCCCATCAACCCTCAGTTTATTCTCAGTCTTTAAGAGTCTCTTATGGTTTGCCTCCCTCCCCACCCATGTACCCTCTCACTCTGATTCACTGGCTGGGCAGCAGAAGTTTCCATGGGTCTACTCAGTGGGTTGTGGCTCTTCTGGTCCCATGATCAGTGCTGGGGTGATACAGTGAGCAAGAGCGTGTTTAGAGGGACCCTGGACATCACCTCCTTTGACATTCATATCACAGCCTTTTCTTCTTGGTCAACATTACTTGGCATAGTTGGCAGGATCCAAAGCTCCTAACCTTTGTCCTGAGCATCACCATACATTCAAGCAAGGTACCTACAAGGGCCTGTTATGCTCTGACATCTCCCTGGCGGTTTCAGGTCCCAGTGGAAACCAAATGGGAATCAGTGGTTGAGTGAATGGCCCCAGAACAAAACATAGAGGACATGGAAAAATCTTGAGCTTTTCATGCAAGATCCCACAAGTCCTTTTTGATCAGCAAGTACAAAATTCACTTTCAAGTATGAAAATTTCTGCTGAGGAAAATACTCACTAGCATACAGTTTGTAACTGCTATTGTCATTTTTAAAATACCCTTTTATATGTATCAGTTGGTGATACACTCTTACTTGAAACTGCACTGAGATAATTGTATATATCATCTGGGATGTCCGTGTTCAGAATTTCATACCGTAAGTCTATTGAAAAAGAAAAAACTTGGTTCTGTCTTAGACAAACATGTTTACCTTGGAGAGGTTTGGGGCTTCTTCCTCTGCCTTCAAACTGGGAAGATCTTCCAACAGACCCTCAGTGGGAACTAGGAGGATACATAGCAACTCTCAGGGCGCTAGTGGGGTTGCTCAGCAACTTGTCAGTGAGCTTTGCTAGATGTGGACACAATGTGGGAGTGTGCATGTGGGTGGTTAGTAAGTATGGACTGAGCTGCTGCTGGGCCATCCTCCTTGGTGGACAAAGGAAGGCAGAGTAGAGGAGTAGGAAAGAAATGAGAAACAAAGCCTTTGGCTTTCTAGCTAAGGGGAACATATTCAATGTGAAACATATTCAATGTTTACCCTAAAAAAGGGTAAACCCTAAAGTGCGTGGTATGTTGTAATGATAGAGTCCCATGACCTCTTCTGCTTGTTTGAGATTCAGCCAAATTGCTACTATCATCTTAGAAAACCAGCTCTTCCCCAGGATGCCCATAGGCTGCTACTGCAGTGATTGCATCTTCTACAAGATTTTGTACTTTATTGGAAGACTGAAATCAATCTTAGGCAAATATCCTATTGTATTTATTCACTAATCTATCATTATACAGAAAATTAAATATAGAAGATTTAAAATACTGACATCCTACCATTTGAAAACTGTCCATCATGTGGTACTTTCTTTCCAGTCTTCCTTTCCTATGTAGTGTGAGTGTGTCCGAGTCAGTGGCTGCTTATACTGGCACAGGCCATCCAAAAAGTGGGAAGTTCATTATGGAGAGGAGGCAGGGAGTGAGCGCTGACACTCTCTAACCCAGCCATACAAGATATTTGCAACAAGGGTGTTGGGCACCAAGCTAACAACTAAGTTTTACACTGAGTTTCTGTTTTTCACTGTCCCTTGGGTGTGTGCTTACAGAATTTGAGCACTTCTAAGGCTTATGATAATATTTTCAAATACACTAAAATATATTGCTGATTCTTACCTGCTTTAGTCATTTACAAGCAATGACCCCAGCACTGACATATGTTACCTGTACTGTCTTACATGGGGCCCCACACCTCTCAGAATCTGTGGGCTGACCAGGAGCATGTGGGCTTTCTAGGCACATTTCACACCAATGATATGCCCAAATTGGCTCTTTTTTTTAACGTTTATTTATTTTTGAGACAGAGAGAGACAGAGCATGAACAGGGGAGGGGCAGAGAGAGGGAGACACAGAATTCGAAACAGGCTCCAGGCTCTGAGCTGTCACAGAGCCCAACGCGGGGCTCAAACTCACGGACCGCGAGATCATGACCTGAGCCAAAGTCAGACGCTTAACCGACTGAGCCTCCCAGGCACCCCCCAAATTGGCTCTTAAATGCACCTATAGCTGCTGCTTTACATGACCACTGAGGCCACCTTATAATGTTGGGCAGTGTGTAGGACCTCTGTAACTCTGGTACTTCCAGTCATGCAAATTGATGTTGGTAACTCCCTTGTTCTCTAATGATCCTGTGGCTGAGTGGTAAGTCAGGTCAGTAGCCCAGAACATTATCAGGACACAGGCCTGGGTTCACACTGTGACTTTTCCACATAGGAGGTCAAGAGCTTGGGCCATTCATCTCTGCTCCATCTCTGTTGAGGAAAGGGAATATTGAAGAATTCTCCAGATACAACTGTAGTGAAGGAGGAATGAGTTAATGTAGGCAAAGTGTGCAGTGTGTGTCTTTTTTTTTTTTTAAGAACTCTGACACTTGCATTGGGCTGTTTATCTTTTTAATGTTTATTTATTTTTGAGAGAGGGAGACAGAGTATGAGCCAATGGGGCAGAGAGAGAGGGAGACACAGAAACCAAAGCAGTCCCCAGGCTCTGAGCTGTCAGCAAAGGGACTGATGCAGGCCTTTAACTCATGAGCTGTGAGATCATGACCTGAGCTAAAGTCTGACGCTTAACTGACTGAGCCACCCAGCTGAGCCACATTCTGCTATTTAAATGGGAAATAGCTCCTGAAGAAATACATAAACCCACACATATTCACATTCACAATCACAACACATAGACTCACACATAGACACCCTCCAATTCTTTCACACACAAACCACACCACCTAAATGCCCTACTTGCTTCCACAGTCTGTAAAACATGGTCATAGTTCCTCACAGGACAATTTCTGACACTACACCCCTAACCCCAATCCCAGCAGGAACCTGGAATCAGAGTGACTCTCCAAAGCAGTCAAGGAAGGCCCACCTTCTTAATCACTTAGATTTTGCCTCAAAAAAGGACTGAATCTAGAATACGTACAGTTTTCATTTCCTCCAGCATCCACTTATGATTAGAGAAAATAAAACACTATGAGGATCACACCATCCTATACATTGTTTTCTTGATGACTTCAGAAAGCCAGATGGATACAGTGGTTGAGTCAAATTAAAGAGGACATCTATGAAAAAGGCTTAGGCTTTGCATGGAAGATTTCTTAAGTCCATTCTGATCAGCAAATACAAAATTCTTCCTCACAGAGGAAAATTTTCTGTTAATGAAAATGCTCACTACCATACATGTTGTAGCTGATGCTATATATATATATTTTTTTTTGAGAAAGAGAGCATGCAAGTAGGTGAGGGGCAGAGGGAAAGAGAGAGAGAGAAAGAGAGAGAGAATTTTAAGCAGGCTGCACGCTCAGTGTTGAACACAAAGTGGGGCTTGATCTCATGACCATAAGATCATGACCTGAGCTGAAATCAAGAGTAGCACACTTAACCAACTGAGCCACCCAGACACTCCCATGTTGTCATTTTTATTACCCATTTGCATCAGCTGTCAGCTGGTAATGTACTTAACATTCCCCTAATCAAGGAAAAGGCATATACCATCACTAATATACATTGTCAGATTTTCCTATCTACATACGATTGAAAACAAAAGAAAGAAAGCAAGCAACATTTCTACCTCAAAGAAAGAAAGGTGAGCTTAGCTTGGGGAGAGATGGGGCTCCTTTCTTTGTCCTGTCACTGGAAAGGTCCTCAAACAGGCCCTCTGGGGGAGGTGGGGGACACAGAGTAACTGTCAGGAGTTCCTCAGAGAGCTTTGCTTAATGTGGACATGGAACTACAATGCATGGGTGTGATTGGTTAACAAGCAAGAACTGAGCCACTGCTGGGCCAACCTCCTTAAGGCTTGGATGAAGGAAGGAAAAGGAGAGAAGCAGGAAGGAAATGAGCAAAAGCCTTTGGCTTTTTAGCTAAGGGGATCAAATCACTGTGAAATAATCAATCTAAAGAAAGGAAAACATTAAATGCATGCCATGTTTCAATGACAGAGTCTCATAATGGGTCTTGCCCAGTGTAAATGCCCACTTCTTCACATATTAAAGGACCATTTCAGCTTTCGTGTCTTCATATATGTGGCTTCTGTACTCATCATGTAGTCTAGTGGATTTTTTTTACTTTTTTATTGTAATGAAATATACATAACATTTAAAATATTTATGGATAGGGGCGCCTGGGTGGCGCAGTAGGTTAAGCGTCCGACTTCAGCCAGGTCACGATCTCGCGGTCCGTGAGTTGGAGCCCCGCGTCAGGCTCTGGGCTGATGGCTCAGAGCCTGGAGCCTGTTTCCGATTCTGTGTCTTCCTCTCTCTCTGCCCCTCCCCTGTTCATGCTCTGTCTCTCTCTGTCCCAAAAATAAATAAACGTTGAAAAAAAATTTTTAAATATTTATGGATAAAATATTTAAAGAATAAAATATTTATCCTTTTAATAATTTGTAAGCATAACTCAGTGGCATTAATTACAGTCACAATTCTTTGTACCCATTGCTATGATTTACACCCCAAACTCACTAGGTTGAAAATAACCTCTGTACCCATGAAGAAATAACTCCATCTTCCCCTCTGCCTTTAACCCTTGGTAATCTCTCCTTTCTGTCTCTATGAATTTGCAAATTCTAGATATGTCCTATAATAGTATCATATGATATATGTCTTTCTCTGCCCACCTAATTTCATGGGGTGCCTGAGTAGCTCAGTCCATTAAGCATCTACTCCTGATTTTAGCTCAGATCATGATCTCATGGTTTGTGGGATCGAGCCCCGTGTCAGGCTCTGCACTGCCCATCTCCTGCTCTCTCTCTCTCTCTCTCAAAATAAATAAATAAATAAATAAATAAACAAACTTTAAAAAAAGATGCCTTGTCTTGCCATTCCATTCAACATTTTGTTGGAGATTCTAGCCACGGAAATGAAGCAACAAAGTGAAATAAAAGGCATCCAGATTAGAAATGAAGAAATATTGGTACCTCATCAAGATAAAAAGCTTCTGCACAGCAAAGGAAACAATTAGCAAAACTAAAAGGCAACCGATGGAATGGGAGAAGATATTTGCAAATGACATATCAGATAAAGGGTTACTATCCAAAATCTACAAAGAACTTATCAAAATCAACACCCAAAAAACAATCCAGTGAAGAAATGGGCAAAAGACATGAATAGACACTTCTCCAAAGAAGACATCCGGATGGCTAAACAACACATGAAAAAATGTTCAACATCATTCATCATCAGGCAAATACAAATCAGAACCACAATGAGATACCACCTCACACCTGTCAGAATGGCTAACATGAACAACTCAGGCAACAACAGATGTTGGCGAGGATGTGGAGAAAGAGGATGTTTTTCGCATTGCTGGTGGGAATGCAAACTGGTGCAGCCACTCTGGAAAACAGTATGGAGTTTCCTCAAAAAATTAAAAATAGAACTACCCTACAACCCAGCAATTGCACTACTAGGTATTTATCCAAAGGATACATACAGGTATGCTGTTTCGAAGGGGCACATGCACCCCCATGTTTATAGCAGCACTATCAACAATAGCCAAAGTATGGAAAGAGCTCAGAGCTCAAATGTCTACGATGGATGAATGGATAAAGAAGATGTGGTATATATACATATATATATAATAGAGTATTACTCGGCAATCAAAAAGAATGGAATCTTGCCATTTGCAACTACGTGGATGGAACTAGAGGGTATTATGCTAAGCGAAATTAGTCAGAGAAAGACAAATATCATATGACTTCACTCATCTAAGGACTTTAAGACACAGAACAGATGAACACAAGGGAAGGGAAGCAAAAACACTATAAAAAACAGGGAGGGGGACAAAACATAAGAGACTCTTAAATATGGAGAACAAACAGAGGGTTACTGGAGGGGTTGTGGGAGGCGGGATGGACTAAATAGGTAAGGGGCATTAAGGAATCTACTTTTGAAATTATCGTTGCACTATATGCTAACTAACTCGGGTGTAAATTTTAAAAAAAGAAAAAGAAAAAAAAAGAAATGAAGAAGTAAAACTATCTCTGTTTACAGATGACAAAATCTTGTACAACATACACTAAGAGACCCAGTAAGAAAACTACTAAAACTAATACATGAGTTCAGCAAGGGTGCAAGATATAAAATCAATACACAAAAATTAACTGTGTTTCTATATACTTACAAAGAACAATTCAAAATGAAATTTTAAAAAATTCCATTTACAATAACATCAATAAGAATAAAATACTCGGTAATGAATTTATCAAGTACAAAATTTATACTCAGGAAACTACAAAACATTGCTGAAAGAAATTAAAGAAGACCCAAAGCAATAGAAAGACATCCCTTGTTCATGGATCAGAAGATTTAATATTGTTATGATGGGAATACTTTGCAAATTAATCTATGGATTCAACACAAGCCTACATCAATTTTCTAACTGACATCACTACAGAAATTGACAAGATAATCCTAAAATTCTTATGGAAATTCAAGGAGCACAATCAAAACAATCTTGAAAAAGATAAACCAAGTTGAAAGACTCACACTTTGCTATTTCAAAACTTACTACAGGGGAGCCTGTGTGGCTCAGTCAATTGAGCGGCCGACTTTGGCTCAGGTCATGATCTTGCGGTTTGTGAGTTCCAGCCCTGTGTCGGTCTCTGTGCTGACAGCTCAGAGCCTGGAGCCTGCTTCAGATTCTGTGTCTCGCGCTCTCTCTGCCCCTCCCATGCTCATGCTCTGTCTCTCTCTGTCTCAAAAATAAATAAACATTTAAAAAAATTTTTTTAAATAAAAAAATAAATTTTAAAAAACATAAAAAAATATTTTTTATAAAAAACTTACTACAAAGCTACACTAATCAAGACAGAGTGATACTAGCATGGATCAATAAAATAGAACTGAGAGTCCAGAAATAAGCCTTCACATTTATGGTTGAGTTTTGA
Source organism: Herpailurus yagouaroundi (assembly GCF_014898765.1). Lineage (NCBI taxonomy): Eukaryota > Metazoa > Chordata > Mammalia > Carnivora > Felidae > Herpailurus > Herpailurus yagouaroundi. Next base: position 40,347,809 of record NW_024412388.1, read on the forward strand.
CAAGGATGCTAAGACAATTCAATGAGAAAGAATAGTCTTTTCAGCAAATTATTCTGGGACAATTGGATATCCACATGCAAAGAATGAATTAGGACCATTACTTCACACATATACAAAAATTAATTCAAAATGGATCAAACACTCAATATAAGAGCTAAAACTATAAAACTCTTTGAAAAAGGGCTCCTGGGTGGCACAGTCAGTTAAGCATCTGATTTCAGATCAGATCATAATCTCATGGTTTGTGAGTTCAAGTCCCTCATCCGATGAGCTCAAGTTCCACACTGAGTGAGCATAAGCCCCACTTTGGGTGAGCATGAGCCCTGCTTGTCTCTCTCTCTCTCTGCCTCTCACTCACTTGTACCCTCTCTCTCTTTCTCTCTTTCTCAAAAAAAAAAATCTCTTTGAAGAAAATATAAGTGGAAATCTTCATGACCTTAGTTTAGGCAGTGGTTCTTAAATGTAATACTAAAGATACAAACATCAAAGGAAAAAACAGATAAATTGTATTTCATTAAAACTAAAAACTTGTGCGGCAAAAGACACCACCAAGAAATGGACAAGACAACCCTAGAATGGGAAAAAATACTTGCAAATCATCAAGCTAACAAGGAGCTTGTATCAAGAATATAGAAAGAATTTTTACAACTGAATAGCAAGGGGTGCCTGGTTGGTTCAGTCAGAGGAGGGTGCAATTCTTGATCTTAGGGTTGTGAGTTTGAGCCCCATTTTGGGTGCAGAGACTACTTAAATGAATAAAAACTTAAAAAAAAACCTCAATAGCAAAAAGACAATCTAGTTTTTTCAGTGGGCAAGGGACTTGAATAGACATTTGTACAAAGAAGACCTACAAATGAGCAAAAACCACATGAAACAATGCTCAATATCATTAACTATCAGGGATATGCAAATCAAATCCACATTGATATACCACTTTACAACCACTAGGATGGCTGGAATCAAAAAGACAGATAACAACAAGTATTGGCAAGCCTGTTACACTGTTGGTAGGATTGTAAAATGGTGCAGCTGCTGTGGAAAAGAGTTTGGCAGTTCCTCAAAAGGTTAAACATAGAGACGTAATGTGATCCAGCAATGTCACTGCTAGGTGTATACTCAAAGGAAATGTATATGCACACAAAAACGTATACACAGATATTCATAGCAACATTTTTCACAATAGTTACAAAATGGAAATAATTCAAATGTTTGCCAACAGATGAGTGGATAAAGAAAATGTGGTGTATCTATTCAGTGGAATATTATTTAGCAATAAAAAAGAATGAAGCACTGATCCATGCTACAACATGGATGAACCTTGAAAATAGCATGCTAAGTGAAAAAAACCAGACACAAAAAACCACATGTTATATGATTTTGTTTATATGAATTTTGCAAGACAGACAAATTTAGAGACAGAGAAAATAAATCAGTGGTTATGTCGGGTTGGGGAGTTTAGGGCAAATGGGTAGTGACTGCTAATGGGCACAGAATTTCTTTTGGAGGTGATGAAAATGTTCTAAAATTGATTATGGTGATGGTTATGCAACTGTGGGAATACACTAAAATCCACAGAATTGTACAATTGAGATATGTGAATTATATGGTATATGAATTATATCTCAGTAAAGCTATTATTTGAAAATCCTCAACTGTAGGAAAACAAACAACCCAATTTTTCAAAATATTTGAACCAACACTTCAGCAAAGATATATGGATGGAAAACAGATACATGAAAAGATGCTTAAGATCATTAGTCACTAGGGAAATGCAAATCAAAACAACAAGACACCACACCATTAGTATTAAAATGACTTTTAAAAAGAAAGAGCTAGACAACCAGTGTGCTGATGTGGCAACTCTCATATGTGGCTGGTGAGAATAAAAAATGGTATAGACCCCCTGGAAAACAGATAGGCAATGTCTTCTCTTTTTTTTAATGTTTATTTTTATTTTTGAGAGAGAGTGACTGGGGAAGGGGCCTAAAGGGACAGAGGATCCAAAGCAGGCTCCCCCCTGACAGCAGTGAGGCCAAAGCAGGGCTTGAACTTAGAAACTGCAAGATCATGACCTCAGCAGAAGTCGGCCACTCGACCCACTGAGCCACCCAGGTATCCCAATAAGCAATACCTTCTAAAATTGAACATACAATTACCATATGACTTGGCAATCATACCCTTGTGTATTTTACCCTGGATAAATGAAAACTTATGATCACACAAAAGCCTATTAATGGATGTTGATAGCAGCCCCATTCATAATCACCAAAACCAAAAACAACCCAATGTCTTTCAATAGTGAATGGATTAACAAACTGTGGTGCCTCTGTACAGTTGAATACTATGCAGCAATAAATAAGAATGAACTATTGACACATGCAACAGCTTGAATGAATCTCAAAGGCATGCTGAGGAAAGAAGCCAGTTGTAAAAGGCTACATACTATAGGATTCCATTTATGTAGCCTTCTGGAAAAGAAGAAATTAAAGACAGAGAGCAGATCAGTGGTTGCCAGGGGTTAAGAGTTGGGAAGAAAACTGATTATAAAAGAGCAACACAAGGAAGTTTTCTGGGGTGATAGAAATGTTCTGAATCCTGATTGTGATGGCAATTAACAAATCTATACATGTGTTCCAACTTTTAGAGATCTACTATGGAAAAGTCAATTTTACTATATATAAACATAAAAAATTATAAAGTAAACATCTGTGATATATAAGTATATCTAAATATATTTTATATATGTGTGTGCATATCTGCACACACACTGCACATGCACACATAATGTAAACTCAACAATCACTGTGGGTTGTTCAGAACTTTGACCACCAATGAAAGTTTTTGAGGTGAGTAATATTTTATCTCTGAGATTATTTAGAATTGCTAGGCTATGGTGATCATTTAAAAATCCAACCAATTTGTAGTCAGTATTATTGTTTTAAATTCTCTGCCAACAATGCATCCTCTCATTGCTTCCTCAGAAAAGGGTGGCTCCCACCACCCCAACTCTGGTATTCCTCTCTCTTCTGTGGTTCTGGTATAAAAACCCTTAGACATACAGAAATGGATCCTGAAATTAGGAAATTAGGAAATTAGGAAATTAGGAGCTCTGCCAGTGTCTGCTAGAGATGACCAAATTCTGGTATGAACAAATCAACTGTGTGTGTGTGTGTGTGTGTGTGTGTGTGTGTGTGTGTGTAAATAATTAAGTCAGTCCCCAAATGGGGGCAACTGGGTAAATCTTAATATGTATTGGTATTAGATGATATAAAGGAATTATTTTTAATTTTTAATGTTTATTTATTTGAGAGAGAGAAAGAGAGAGAGGGAGGGAGGGGCAGAGAGAGAGGGAAACACAGAATCCAAAGCAGGTTCCAGGCCCTGGGCTGTCAGCACAGAGCTGACACGGGGCTCAAACCCATGAACCATGAGATCATGACCTAAGCCAAAGTTGGATGCTTAACCAACTAAGCCACCCAGGTGCCTCTAAAGGAATTATTTTTAATATTGAGAGTATATGTGGAGGTTTTGTAAAAACATGTCTCATATTTTAGAGATGCATACTGAAGTATTTCACAATGTCTGTAATTTACTTTTAATTCTTCAAAGAAAAATGTGAATTATTAAAGTTATGTGATAAATATGAGAATTTATTATACTCATCTCTCTACTTTCTTATATGCTTGAAATTGTTCATAATAAATGGTCTTCAAAATTTTTAAAATTCATTAAAAAATCCCAGATATATTGAATTTTTAGTGCTAGAGCCAGTGAACCCTTAATCCAGTAAGATCCCACAGCCCTATCCTGTTCCTCCTGAGAAGATTTTAAATCAAAAAAAGCTTGGTGCATCTCAGTGTCCCTTGGAAAAGAAAATGGAAAAGCAAGTAACATGCTTTATAAATAAAGCTTCTACCTTAAAATGCTAAAACAAAGACTATTTAGGGCTGCAATGGGCAAACATTCAGCTATGCTGAAAGTTTGGTTTTCCAGCAGGCAGGCCTTATTCTCTACAGAAGTCTCTGCAGACAGACTTCCCTCTTTTTAAATCAAAGTGACTTCAGTGTCAGTCACTTGCAAATAGAAGAATCTTGTCACAGTCTTGACCTATGGGGCAAGGTCATAAAGGGCCATGTAACCTTTCACTTTGTTCACTGGAACATCTGCTCTTGGAGCCTTGAGTTAACATGCAAGAGTCAGCTACCCTTAGGCCACCATGACTGAAGAACTACAGATAGGTCTCCAGTCAGTGATCCTGTTAAGCCTAGCTTTCCAGCCATCTAGGACAAGGTAATGTCTTTTTTCCATTAGATACTTTTTCCATTGGATACTCTTTCCTTTTAGTTGGGTAATATCGACATTTTAACGATATTTGTTCTTCCAATCCATGCGCATGGAATGTTTTTCCATTTCTTTGTGTCTTCTTCAATTTATTTCATAAGCTCTCTATAGGTTTCAGCATACAGATCTTTCACCTCTTTAGTTCAGTTTATTCCTAGGTATTTTATCATTTTTGGTGCAATTGTAAATGGAATCAATTCCTTGATTTCTCTTTCTGTTGCTTCATTATTGGTGTATAGAAATGCAACTGATTTTTGTACGTTGGTTTTACATCCTGCGACTTTGCCTAATTCCTGTATCAGCTCTAGCAGTTTTTTGGTGGAGTCTTTCAGGTTTTCCATGTAGAGTACCATGTCATCTGCGAAGAGTGAAAGTTTGACTTCTTCTTTGCCAATTTGGATGCCTTTTATTTTTGTTGTTGTTGTTGTTGTTGTCTTATTGCTGATGCTAGGACTTCCAGTACTATGTTGAACAACAATGGTGAGAGTGGATGTATCTGTCATGTTCTTGACCTCAGGGGGAAAGCTCTCAGTTTTTCCCCATTGAGGATGATACTAGCTGTGGACCTTTCATATATGGCTTTTATGACATTAAGGTATGTTCTTACTATCTCAACTTTCTTGAGGGTTTTTATTAAGAAACGATGCCTTATTTTGTCAAATGCTTTTTCAGCATCTATTGAAAGGATCATATGGTTCTTATCCTTTCTTTTATTAATGTAGTGTATCACATTGATTTATTTGCGAATATTGAACCAGCCCTGCAGCCCAGGAATAAATCCCATTTGATCATGGTGAATAATTCTTTTAATATACTGTTGAATTTGATTTGCTAGTATCTTGCTGAAAATTTTTGCATCCAGGTTCATCAGGGATACTGTGTCTATTGAAATAATCATATGGTTCTTAGCCTTTCTCTTACTGATGTGGTGTATCACGTTGATTGATTTGCAAATATGGAACCACCCTTGTATCCCAGAAATAAATCCCACTTGATTGCAGTGAATGAGTTTTTAATGTATTGTTTGATTTGGTGTGCTAATATTCTGTTGAGGACTCCTGCATTTATCTTCAGTGGAAATATTGGCCTATAGTTCTCTTTTTTAATGATTCCTTTAACTGCTTTTGGTATCAAGGTAATGCTAGCCTCATGGAATTAATTTGGAAGTTTTCCTTCCTTTTCTATTTTTTTAAATAATTTAAGAAGAATAGGTATTAACTCTTTTTAGGTGTTTCGTGAAATTTGACTGTGAAGCCATCTGTCCTGGACTTTTGTTTGTTAGGAGATTTTTGATTATTGATTCAATTTCTTTGCTGGTAATCAGCCTGTTCATTTTCTATTTCTTCCTGTTTTAGTTTTGGTGGTTTACATGTTTGTAGGAATTTATCCATTTTTTTTCTAGGTTGTCCAATTTGTTGGCATATAGTTTTTAAAAATCTTTTATTATTTACATTTCTGTGGTATTTCATTATTTCTCCACTCTCATTTGTGATTTTATTTATTGGGTATTTCTCTTTTTTTCTTGATGAATCTGGCTAAAGGTCTAACAATTTTATCAAATTTTTCTAAGAATCAGCTCCTAGATTCATTGATCTCTTCTGTTGTTTTTTTAGTTTTGATATCATTCATTTCTGCTTTAATCTTTAGTATTTCCTTCCTTCTGCTGTTTTAGGCTTTGTTTGTTGTTCTTTTTTACCTCCTTCAGGTGTAAGATTAGGTTGTTTATTTGATATTTTTCTTGCTCCTTGAGATAGGCCTGTATTGATGAACCACTTTTGCTGCATCCTAAGGTTGTGAACCATTATGTTTTCACGTACTTTTTTATGTCACCTTTTATTTCCTGGTTGACCCTTTCATTGTTTAGTAGCATGTTATTTAACCTCCACGTATTCGTGGTCTTCCCTGATTTTTTCTTGTGGTTGATTCCTAGTTTCATAGTGTTGTGGTCAGGAAAGATGTATGGTATAACTTCAATCTTTCTCCATTTTTTGAAGCCTGTTTCATGGCCTAATATATAACCTATGCTGGAGAATATTCCATGTGCACTTGAAAAGAATGTATCTGCTATTTTAGGATGAAATGTTCTGAATATATCTGTTAAATCCCTCTGGTCCAATATGTCATTCAAAGCCATTGTTTCCTTGTTGATACTTGGATGTTTAGATGATCCATCCACTGATGTAAGAGAGGTGTTAAAGTCCCCTACTATTATTGCATTTTTATCAATTAGTTCCTTTATGTTTGCTATTAACTGTTTAATGTATTTGAGTACATAAATATTTATAGTTGTTATATTTTTTTCATATTGTCTCCTTTATTATTATATAGTGTCCTCCTTTACCTCCCGTTACAGTGTTTGTTTTCAAGGTTATTTTGTCTGATATATGTATTACTACTCCAGCTTTCTTTTGACATCCATTTGCATGATAAGTGTTTCTCATTCCCTCCCATACAATCTGCTGGTGTCTTTAGGTCTAAAATGAGTTTCTTATAAGCAGCATATAGATGGGTCTTTTTTTTTTTTTTTACCCATTCTGTCACCCTGTCTTTTGATTGGAGTGTTTAGTCCATTTACATTCAAAGTAATTATTGATAGATATTTATTTATTGTCACTTTGTTACTTGTTTAGTGGTTATTTTTGAAGATTTTCTCTGATCCTTTTATTTTGTGAGTTCTTTGAATTTTTCAGAAATATTCATTTTTACTGCTTTTGTGTTTCTTACTTTCATACTGTCATTTTTGGTCTCTTCTTTCCACTCAAAGAGTCCTCTTTAATATTTCTTGTAGGGCTGGTTTAGTGCTCAGGAACTCCTTTAGTTTTAGTTTGTCTGGGAAACTCTTTGTCCTACTCTGAATGATAGTATTGCTGGATAGAATATTCTTAGCTGCAGGTTTTTCTCATTCAACACTTCAAATATATTATGCCTCTCCTTACTGGTTTGGAAAGTTTCTGATGAAAAATCTGCTGATAACTTTATGGGGTTTCCTTTGTATGCAACTGTCTTCTTTTGTTTTGGTGTGTTTAATATTTTTTCTGTGTCACTATATTTTCTATTTTAATTATAATATGTCCTGGCATGGATCTGTTTTTGTTGATTTTGTTGGTAGTTCTCCATGCCTCCTGGATCTGGATATCTGTTTCCTTCCTCAGGCTAGGGAAGTTTTCAGCTATTATTTCTTCAAATAAATTCTCTACCCCCTTTCTCTCATCTTCTTCTTCCGGAACTCCTATAATACAAATATTATTATGTTTGATGGAGTCACTGGGTTTCCTAAGTCTACTCTCAGTTTGCATGATTTTTTTCTCTCTTTTCTTCAACTTGATTACTTTCCATTACTCTGTCTTCTAGGTCATTAATTCAGTCCTCTGCTTCTTTCAGACTGCTGTTTATTTCATCAAGGGTGTTTCTCATTTTTTTTTTTTAATTTTTTTTTCAACGTTTATTTATTTTTGGGACAGAGAGAGACAGAGCATGAACGGAGGAGGGTCAGAGAGAGGGAGACACAGAATCGGAAACAGGCTCCAGGCTCTGAGCCATCAGCCCAGAGCCCGACGCGGGGCTCGAACTCACAGACCGCGAGATCGTGACCTGGCTGAAGTCGGACGCTTAACCGACTGCGCCACCCAGGCGCCCCAAGGGTGTTTCTCATTTTGTTTACTGAATCTTTATCTCTGCTATGTTATCCCTTATTTCTGTGTTAATGGTCTCACTGATGTCCTCCACTCTTTTCTCAAGTCCAGTGAGTATCCTTACAACCATTGCTTTAAATTCTCCATCAGGAGATCACCTGGTTGACTCAGGCAATGGAGCATGTGACTCTTGATCTCAGGGTTGTAAATTCAAGCCCCTGGTGGGCTAGAGATTATTTAAAAATAAAACCTTAAAAAAAAAAAAAAGAAATCCTCATCAGGTATGTTACTTATATTTGTTTTGCTTAGTTCTCCAGGTGTGGCCTTGTCCTATTCTTTCATTTGGGGCAAATTCCTCTGTCTTCTCATTTTGTCTAAGTCTCTGCACCTGCTTCTCTGTGTTAGGAAAGTCAGCTACATCTCTTGTTCTTGAGGTTAGTGGCCTTATGGGAAGAAGAGGTCCTGTAGTGCCCTACAGTGTAGTGTCCCCCTGTTCCATAGGGCCTCTGATATGTGTTGTGTGCTGCACTCTGCTGTTGTGTCCTAGCCACTTTATACTTCAGGCCAGTGGTGTGCTGAGGCTCTCTTTGCCTGTTGTGCACAATGTTTGGTTGCTGGCCTGGATGTGGCATGTTTTCACTAGTGTGTTCTGGTCTGCTTGTGAAGTGAGACCTGTTGTCACCACCACCAGAATGGAGGCCTCACAAAACTCTGAGGTCAAGAGACCTGGTGTTGGTAGGGGTTTAGGCCAGTCTTCTGGGTGAGGGGGGCCTGCCATGCTAGGACTGAGGCAAGTGTGACTGGGAAAGGTGGTTCTTCTGGAGCACAGAGTGTGGAGCTTGGTGTAAGCAAGTTAGGTAGGGAGTGTTGGCACTGCTCTGTGTTTATGCTGATGGGCAGAGGAAAGAAATGGCACCAGTTAGTTCATTGTTCCCAGAAGGGTCTCTCTGTGAATGCTGCCTCTTTGGGACATGCTCTGAGATGAGCAACTCACCTCCCCACTGTGTACCCCAGGCACTCTTGAGATCACTATTTCCAAGCTGTATGTCCAAGGGCTGTTTGCCCTGCTTTTTCTCCAAGAGCAGCCCCAATGTCCTCCAAGCTTTCCCAGAGCCAAGCACACTGACCTTTAAAACTCCAGGCTTTAAGCCCTGCTGGTTGCAGGAACTCATGAAATTCAGGCCCTGTTGCTTTCCAAGCCTATTGCTATGGGGATTTGTTTTCTCCCTGTGCTCCCCTGTGTGCTAACTTGTCTCTCACTCTTCCTTGTGACCACAGCTCCCTCCTCATGGAAGCGGCCATGATCCCTTTCTCTCCCCAGCTGTGTCTCCTCATTTCCTACCTTATTTGATGTGGGCTCTTCTCCACCTTTGTTGTGGAGTTTGTTCTGTCAGTCTTCAGGAAGATTTCTGGGTATGTAGGATAGTTATCTTGTTGTATTCATGGGATGAGGTGAGCCTAGGGCCCTCCTCCTCCACCACCGTCTTCTCCTCCAAGTGAGGATCTTGAACTTTAAATTCCATCGGTGTCACTGGGACTTGGCGAAAGTGAGGACAGTCCTCAAAGTAGAAGAATAAGAAAGGGCTTTCCAGGCAGAGGGACTTGCATGGGCAAAGATTCAGGAAAGTTCATGGTCTGTTGGTGACTCTGAGGAGCTCAGTGTGGCCAGAGTGCAAGATATAGGGAGGTGGGGATGGACATGTGGGGAAAGGGCAAAAACCCACTAAAGCTAAAGTCTCAGGGAGTAGAGAGCAGAGAAAGTTTGAAAAGGATCTGTACAGGTGGGGACACCTGACATTTAAGCTTCATTGGTGTCACAACAAAACCAGACATAGGCTCCCCAGGGTCCTGCTCTGGGACAATAACCTTCACAGGGTGCAAAATTTTAAGAGAATGATTTTTAGAGGCCAACCTTCTTGGAATGAACAGAAAAGATGAAAGACAGAATTCCAATGCCTGGGTTCTCAACATCCTCCACCCAGGCCCATGGCTTCCGCTAAGGGAGTCCTTTGTCCAATGGGATAAAGGGCTGGGCCACTTCATCCCTCCCAAGGCCCTGCTACCACCCACATGCTGACTCTTGACCATTTGGTGTCCACACCTAGAGGCCCCATAAGTTCTGCAAATTCTGTATGTTGAATATTGAAATATTTTTCCTCATCTTCCAATCTTGTCTCTGCTCCAGGGGCCCACCACCCTGCAAAGGGTCAAGTGGTCCAGACACCTGGGAATTATCTGTGAGCTCTCCTCTTGGCTTACTCCCCTCACTCCCACCCCCACTGGATCATGAGTGGTGAGTCTGGTTCCTGATAGTTCTTTAAAAAAATTTTTTTGTGTTTATTTATTTTTGACAGAGAGAGAGAGAGAGAGAGAGAGAGAGAGCGCACGCGCACGAGCATGAGAAGGGGAGGGGCAGAGAAAGAGGGAGACACAGAATCTGAAACAGGTTCCAGGCTCTGAGCTGTCAGCACAGAACCCGATGTGGGGCTCCAACTCACAGACCACGAGATCATGACCTGAGCTGAAGTTGGATGCTCAACTGACTGAGCCACCCAGGTGCCCCTGGTCCCTGATAGTTCTTGAAGTCAACCTTTTCTCTCCCTGTCCCTGCTTCCCCTGGCCATTTTTTGGTGCTATCATCCTACATGACTTCTACTCAGGAGACCTGGTACACAGTAGACACTCAACAGTGTGTAGCTAGCTGCTGTTGTTATGAAGAAGAGAACCCGGGGCAGGGGGCGGGGGAGATAATGTTGAAATGACCACTACAACAATCTGAGCTCTCCCATGGTAATCCAGACCCAGATCCTCGGTCCTCCCATGCCAGGGGCAGCTGCAGCAGACTTAGGGGAAAGTTTGGAAATAACATGGATGGTAGAGGTCAAGAAGGAAACTCCCATGCCACCTTCCTGTCCCCACAAAGAAGAGGTGATTCTAAAGCCTTCCACAAGATCTCCCAGGAGATCTCAGCAGTGCTCAGGCCCCAGCTCCCTCCCACCTGCTGCAGAAGATCCTCCAAACCGAGGCAGGTACTGCCTCAGCCCCCACTCCCACCACTGCCACCTAACAAACTGGCTTGAGCATCCTGGTTTCTGATTCTGACTCCCTAGAACCTGAATGTGCAGCCCTGGGCAGGTCACTGTCAGTCTCTGAGCCTCAGTGCTCCTGACTCTGCAGTTGGAATTCGCCAAAGTGTCAAGGCTGTGACTGCCTACCCCGGGTTTCCATCACTGCATCTGGGCCACCAAGACTTACAGGGCCAGGGAGGAAAGGAGCCTGGGAACCTCACTATCCCACCCTCTCAAAGTTTCACCGCTCATGAATCATTCTAAGCTCAACCCAAACTGCTGGCAGCCGGGAGCTGAGGCAAACTGTTTCCCTTCTCCGAGCAGCATGCGTACACATGAGGGGCAGTTCCTCAGAGCCCCCACCATTGGCCAGGAGAGACTGCTTCAGGAGAGGAGAAGAAGGAGAAGGTCCACTGGGGCAGTGCAGAGGAAAGGAGGTCCAGAGTCCTGGGATGGTGGACAAGTCTACAAACCACTCCGGACCTCAGTTTCTTTCTTCCCTTGTAAAACGAAGCCAATAATAAACAACTCACTGGATTATTCCGAATTTGCTGTGAGGATGAACTAAAATCCTAATCTTGAAATCCACGAAGCTCCGCTCAGGTTGCTCCTCAGAGTGGGAATGCTGGTTGCCAGGCCAACCCTTGGGGTCTGGCTTGAGCACCCGCAGGAACCAAGGAGCTCCTGGAGACTCCATGTAGGTCTATCCTGAAACCAAGAGACCCAGAGTGATCTTAAGTTCACCTTGGATGGGGATGAAGGCAGAGGCCAGGAAGGGGGCAGCTGGAATCTATGCTGGAAGAGGACCGGAGGCCTCCAAAAAACTGGAAAAGGAGGGTGAGAAGGTTTGAGGGAGCAGCATGAAGGGCAAGAAAGTTCACCCTTCTAAAAGTGCCCGCTTTCTCTATCTTTCCTCTCTTTTTCTAGTAACTCTTCCCTCCTCTTTCTCCTCTGTCCCTCTTCTTTCCTTCCTATCTTCCTTCCCTTTCTCGTTCTCTCTGTTGCCCCCCATCTTTCTTCTCTCGCTCCTTCTTGCACCACTTTCAGCTCATCGTCACCCTCGCACTTTATAACCAAACAGTCAAACCCCTTTCCAATTAAAGTGGAATTAGGCAACTCAATCAAATTAGTTCCCTATTAAAGCCCTTCTTTATTAAACCGTTTTTCTTGTCCTGCTATTAAGTTTCACCGCCTGGCGGAACTCGAGCCGGCCCCAGAAGTTTACCTTGGGATGACGCCGGGCCCAGACTAGGGGAGGGAGCACCCTGTTTCCCGGAGAGAGGGAGTCACCCTGCAGGGAGCCGAGCAGGTGGGAGGAGGGGGTCGGCGGGGGAGCCACTATTGTGCTCAGCCCCGCTGCAGGAGGGAAAGCCACTGGGGTGCTAAGAGAGATCTGGCCGGAAGGCTCGTCCTCAAAATCCCTTTCGGATTACACTGCCGCGGACGAGGGCAGCGCCTCCCCCCCTCCGACCTCCATCACCCCAGAATAACTCCCGGGCCACGAGCCTCTGTGGAAGAATGGTCGCAGCCCTCCTTCCCCAGCCGCTGCCTCCGTTGCCTTGGTTCCAAACCTCTTTGAGAAGGGAAGTGCGCGGTGTGCGACCCGTGCCGTGCCCAAATCTGCGGCCCGGGAGAACAGGAACCCGGCCTCCAGCCTCTCAGAATTCCGTAGGAGGTTTTGCCAGCGATCCGAGGATCCAGGGCACTGGCAAGACGACCCGCCGCTCCCGCGCGCCCAAAACAGGAGTGGGAAGGACGCAGGGTCCCCGACGCGTAGCGGGCGCCGCTCCTCGCGGAGTTCTGAGTCGCGCGTCACTCCCGTCGGCGGGGCCTTTCCCTGCGCCACGGAAAGTTTTCCGGCTCCGCACCCCCCGGGGGCGGACACCAGCCAACCTTAAGTCAAGCTGGCACCGCGGGGCCCGAGCTGGAAATCAAGATCTTTTCAATGTGGCCGCCCGAGGAGCGGGACGGGATTCGGTGCTGTTTTCTTAGAAAATAACATTTATTTCTAGCTCATGTCTATGCAAAGGAAAGCACAAAGTGAGCCATTCTCTGCAGCAGCGTTTCCCGCTGCTGTCCCTTCGGTCGGGCTTTTAGCGAGTCCCGGGAGGCGGGGATGCGCCCTCGGGCGGGCGGTTCTGGCTCAGTCACTAGTCGCTCTGTTCCTGCTTCAGTGCGCACCTTGACCACTCCTTAGGGAGAGATCGGCCGCAAACAAGAGGGGCGGGTGGGCAGGATTTGTCCCGAGTTCACAATATATTTAATCTATAAAACCTGATAAGTACAATGCGCGCATAGTCTACTTCTTTCCATTTTGTCCTTTTTTTGCTTGTTTCTGAATATTTTTCACGTTAATACCGAGGTCACCTACAGATTACAATTAATAACTTAGAATTCCATTTTATAACATTATACACTGGCTTGTATATATATATGTATAGATTATATATAGATTTATACATATATAAAAACTCACACTGCACCAAGGAAACCCATGCTTATCGGCATAAGCAACAAAGAGAGCGACAAATACCGCAACGAGGAAAGTGCACCTTAGAACTTGTTTCCTTTTTTTTTTTTACAATTGATATCGATATATATATGTGTGTCCCAAAGACTCGACTCAGTGCCAAGAGATTTATACATCCTAAATTTATATTTGTTAGAGCGAATATTTTTTTAAAAATTTAATAAGGAGAGGGAGACACAGAAGACAGACTCTCGGACTATCCTGCCATCCACTGGAGAGCGGGCGGGTGGGACGAGCACAGCAAAAGGAGAGGCAGGAGCGTGTGTGGCGGCCTCAGCCTCTGAATTCTCAAGAATTCCCCGCCTTTCGAAGAGCTGATAGAGCCTTGAGAAGGGGTTTAGAGGACGAGGGTCAGGGCCACGCACCCCCTCAGAGAACACCTGTATCTGTAGTTGCTCCCTTTTGCTCAGCTCTCCACCCTTCCAAAACAAAACTGAAAATCACCTTTGAGCGAGAGGACCCGAGCCGGGGCGCAGAAGGCGCAACGGGTGAAGAGGGACCCGCGGCCCGCGGGATCAAGGCTGGGGTCCCCGTTTGGGGGCCGCCCGGATGCCGGACCCCCGGCCTACTGCTTCTCTGGGGCGCCGTTGACCATAGGCCCGTACAGGCCGCCGCCGTAGGTGGGTTCCTTGTGCACCGCAGCGGCGGCGGCCGAGCGGTCGCGCATGAGGTCGCTGAAGGCGTAGTCCATGGGCGGGCGGAAGCCAAGTGTGGGTACTAGACCCGCGGTCGAGTAGGGAGCCATGAAGGCCAGGCCACGGCTGTGTGCCGCTGCCGCCGAATAGGCCAGGCGCAGGGGGCTGAGGCCGAGCGGCGCGCCCAGTGGGTAAGCGCCAGCGTCGGCGCCGAAGTGACTAGCGTTGGGCTGCAGTGGCGAGAAGGCCGAGCGGCTGCTCAGCGAGCCCAGCGCCCCAGGCGCCATGGCGCCGGCCAGCAAAGGTCTATGGTGCGGAGGGGCAGCGGGGCCGGCCTGCAGCGGCGCGTGCAGCCCCGGCCCCCCGGCAGCGGCGGCATCAACGCGGCCCGGCCACGCGTCTTCCGCAGCAGCTACCGCACCCACCGCGGCCTTATCAGGAGGCGCGGCGGGGCCAAGGCCGGCCGCCAGACCCCCGCGGTGGTGGTTCAGCACCTGCTCGATGGCCTGCACCACGTCGCCGCCGCAACCCTGCAACACCAGCTCCAGGACGCCTCGCCGGTGGCCCGGGAAGACGCGCGTCAAGATGTCCAGCGGCGTCCGCTGCCGTGGACCCGGGCCCCCGCCCAGCCCTGGGGCGGGAGCGGCCTCTGCCTCTTCTTTGTCGGCCTCGGAACCAGACTCGGAGCCCAAAGGGCTGGCGGAGCCCGGGCTGTCCTCCTCGCCACCGCCTCCCGGGCCTGCGCTGCCCGGGCAGCTCCCACCTGCCTCCTTGGAGGCCCGGGCCAGGGGCGACCCGGAAAAGGACTCCCCGTCGCCGTTCTCAGAGCCCGAGCCCGGCCGCACCTCCGGAGAAGATGTCCCGGGACCCGAGTCTGCGCCGTCGGGTGATAAGGGCTTCCCCGGTGGCGGCTGCGGGCTGCCTGGGCGGCCGGTCTGAAGCAGCGTCTTGGGGAACAGGTCAAACTTCTGCAACTTGGCCTCTAGGAAGGGAGAAAAGGGTATATGAGGAGTGATTAGGAGCCGGGAGGCGACGGCACCCTCAGTACATTATCCCTTTGGACCCAGTTTCCTCTCTCTCTGAACCGACGACCTTCATTCACTAGGCTCCAGTGCCTCTTTCTTTTTTCTCCAGTATTCCTTAATCTCTGAGCCCCCACAGTTTTGTCTCACTTCCCCTACCCGTAGGTGCACTCTTTTGTATGTACCCAGGACCCTAACCACTTGGGCCCTGTAAATTCAATGTCCAGTTCCCCTTTCCACATCTGTGCCCCAACACTTCCACCTTTATTCTCCTTCCTATCTTTGCCTTGACCTGGAGAAGTGGCCAGGAGACAATATAACTTCCACCTATATCATCTACTGTATAGAGACCCCACTCCACATCCATCGTTCCAAGAGCAGACTCTGCCCTGGGTGCCCTCTGGCCTTGGGCAACATAGCTTGTAATGGAAGGCACCTTGGGTATCTAAGAGATCTCAAGCCTTTCTACAGGTAAAAATAGAGCCCCTATTTCTAATCAACCCTTTCCAAAATTAAAACCTAAGAACTTCTTCACTGCCAAGCTGGGGTCTCAGAAGGCCCCCCAATGGCCCCAGACTTAATTCCTCCCTCCCTAGAAAAAGGCGAGATGTTCTTGAAGAAGAGGGTGGGGCCAGACTGGGAGTAGTGGTGGGGGGGAAGAGTGGGGATCCAGGGAAGCGAGAGAGTTCCTGCTCGAAGGAAACCAGGACAGGTGGGGAAAGATGCTAGAAAGAAGGAGCAGGCGCAGCATGCGGTTGTCCGGGGAGCATTAGGAACTTGAGAAAAGGAATCAGAGGGGGAAAAGGAAGGGGGTGTCTTCAATACCTAGAGAAAGCCGTGCGGGGAGACGAAGGAAGACTGGGAGAGGGCCAGATTTCTGAAGAAAGTTGGGGAGGAGCAGAGGAACCACGGCGCGTGAAGAGCAGAACCAAGGTTAAATATGAGACGCGCGGATTCCCGAGCAAAGTGAGCAAGGAAACTGGGACCTGGCTGCATTGGAGTAGAGGAGATAAGATTACAGGGTCTACATTTGGCCCCGCAGTGAAAAAAAGGGCCTGGGTGCCCGGTGAACTCTAGCAGTCGGGCATTTAGAAAAGGGGATTCCACTCTTTCAGTACCAAGACAAGTAAGTCTCTGGGCCACGTCCCCTGGGGCCCCGTCCCTGCTTCCCTTCCTCCCCACCCTGCCGCGCGCTCACCTGAGCTCCCCGAGCCCGCAGTGCCGCCTCCGGTCCCTGCGGGCGCTCCTGCTCCCGGCCCCCCGCCGTCGGCGGCGCACACAGAGCCGAAGACCTCGTAGGCAGGTCGCGGCGGGATAATGCCGTTGGCGGCGGCCAGCGCTAGGCCCTCGGCAGTGCCGTAGAGCAGCTGTAGCTCGCGCGCCTCGTTCTCCTCCTGCGCCTGTTGCCTGCGCAGCGCCACCTGCGCCGCCATGACGCGCTGGCGCTCCGCGATGAGCGTGCACTTGGCGCACAGGCAGTCCTTCCAGCGGCAGTAGCGCTTGTGGCCCTTGAGCGCCGACACCACGCCGTGGTTGCGGCAGCGCGCGCACTTGGGGGTCCGCGGGTACTTCTCCGCCGCCCGCAACAACAGCGGCGGCGCTCGTAGCAAGCCGCCCGCCACGCTCACCGGTAGCGACGCGGCCGCAGCCGCCGCCGCTGCCACCGACGCCACAGACGCCACGGGCGGCCCCGTCGCTGTCGCCGCCGCCGTCGCTGCTCCGGGCACGCTAGGCAGCTCAGAGCGCAGCTCCATGGCAGGACCTGGCGTAGAAGACCGTGGGAAGAAGGAAGAGACTTGTGGTGAGGAGCGCACGGTGTGCTAAGGTACAGCGTACCCACGAAGAAATCAGGCTTAGGGAGGGAAATTTCGGTCGCGGAAGTTTGGCTAGTGGTGCCAAATTGCCGGGAGGAGGTGCCTTCTGATCCCCCTTGTAAGGCTGAGTTCCCCCACCCCACCCCCACCAAGGCTCTTCTTATATCTGATTTATGCGCTGGGTCTAAGATTTCGTTTGACTCAGTGGTTCCGCTGGAAAATAAAAATAAAAAGACACAAAGTTTGAAAAGTTATTGGTTCAGGTGGATATAACGAGGGTATGAAAAGTAAAATATTATTTCCCAAAGTTTAGCTTAATTGGAGTGAGACAGGTAGAGAGAAATATTTGTTTGAGGGGACTCGGACTAGAGAGAAAAATTTTGATCCAACAGTTAGACCGATACCAAGAGCAAAACAGGAAAACCGAGGCGAAATGCACAGTTTTGTGGAAAGGTGAAAAAGAGAGAGCTATCAGAGCATACAAAGCATGGAGTTCAGCTGGCTGGGTCTGAAGGTTTTGGTGAGAGCAGGAGAGTTAGAAAAATCAGGAACAGAAAGAACGGCTCGAGGAAATAGAGTGAAGGCTAGCAAAACAAACATTTTAAAAGCGAAGTTAGGCGCGGGGGGAGGAGCAGGGACCCGTGGAAATGTGGGGGCTACAAGTTTCATGAAGCGGGGCCTCCAGGGAGTGGGAGAGAAAAATGAGTGTGGAAATGAATTTGGGAGGCGTGGGGGGGGGGGTTAAAGAGAAAATTAAGCCGAAGAAACTTTGGAAAAGCAAACCCAGCCTCAAGGTTAGCTTGAGGGGTGAGGAAAACACCACCAAAACAACAGCTGATACGGGTGTCTGGGTCCCAGGGTTCACTCAGGAGAGAAAGGTGTGCAAGAGAGGGAAAAACAAACAAACCCTTCAGGTAAAAGTTGTGGGTGGGGGTGGAGTAAAACCTGTGGCACAATTTTTAGTCTTGTAGCCTGGGAGAGTGGTCGAGAAGGAAAAAGTATCTTGCGAAAAGTTAGGTATTACAGGAGGGTGATCTTTTCTCTGACCATCTCACACTGCCTTCAAGATCCTCTCCTCCAGTTTAGGGACAGAATCGTCAGACACACGCTCCCCATCCTGGGATCTCTGCGGGACCTTACTCGAGTGCAGATTCTCGAGCTCTGGTCTCAGAATTGGGATCCTGGGACTTGGATAGCCCGGGAGACAGCACCGAGGCAGAGGAGTCGCCTCTGGAACTGGCTATAGGCTAACAACGGAGTCTCACCTGAGCTGCGGACCTAGAAGGCCTAAGCAGGCCCAGCCTCGAGCTTCTGCCCTGTCTCTTCTGGGTCCCCGTATTCCCGGGTCCCCGCCAGAGCCCGGAACCGAATCCTCCTGTTCCCGCCCCAGTATCCTAGATCCCTTCCCTATCTGAGCGGCCTCTTCCCTCAGGCCCCTGGGGCCGCTAAGTCCCTAAGGCCGGCGTGGCCCGGGCCTTGTCAACAGGGCCGGTAGACCAGGCCGCCTCCCCCTGCCCTCCCTGCGCCCCTCAACTACCTGCCTTGGGCTCGGGGATCCTCCTCCTCCGCTGGCGCTTCTCGCACCTCCCAGCTCCGCTCGCGATGCAGGCGCTCTTGGCCTCTTCCCCTTGCCCCCTGGTCCCTTATCTGACCACGTCACCCTCCTTCGGTCACCATGTCCGAACTTCCGGACCCCCTCGGAACGCTGCGCAGTCCAACGCTTCCGTCGGAAATCCGAGCCGGGGGACTGGTTAGGGACCGGCTGACTGGAACCCGCGACCCGGCCCTCGCCGCGCGGCGTCCCCTCGCGGAGCGCGCGGGACGCTGCGCACAGCCGCGCCCCAGTTGCCCGGCACTGCCAGACTCTCAATGAGCCGCTCGCCCGCTCTATTGTTGCTCCTTAGGGCTCCATTAGACAGAATTGGACAACAATGTGGCGCCTGCCATTGGCCAGGGGAGGCAGACAGCGCTCTGATTGGCCGGGCCCGCGCCCGGGGAGCCCCGCATTCTACTGTGTCCGAAAGATTCGAAACTCCAAAAGCTCCACAGAGTGCCTCCGGGAGGGGAGGGGCGCGCCGGGGAAGGAGTGGAAAAAAGTAGGCTAGGAGGAGCGTTGAAAATATCGTGACAAGTAGTTTCCGTGCGCCCGAGAGCGTGTGAATTGCGCCTAATTACCGTGTCCGGTGCGCCTCTACGTAGCCGTGTGTAACCCCTCGGCTTCTAGGACGCGGGCTCCGCTGCGCGGCTCTCAGAGGCCCCGGGCGCTTGGCAAGGCCGAGTTTCCCAAGTGGCCCTGGTGGCCGGGGGCGGGATAGGGGCAGGTGACAATTCAATTACCGCGGTCGGGGTGGGGTGGAACGGGGACGCAGGGGTGGGGAAGGGAGAGGGCATATAGCATAAATGCCAAGACGATTTTTCCTGCCTCCTTCCGGCTCTGTTCTACCAAGTCCAATGCGTTTGGGGTAGTTGGGAGCTGTTTTGTATTTTTCTCTTTCCGCCTTTAAAACACAGATCCTTTATTTTAAAATTCCTGGTACGATAGGCATCAAAAAAGGGTAAGTATGGTTTATGAGGATTTCTGTTGTTAAAGAGGAGACGGGAGAGAATTGAGATGACGCTTCCCGTCGGAGCCTTCCAGTTCCCTTGCGCTTCCTTTCCCAACCCTTAATTCCATTCCTCTTCCTCCTCTTGTTCTTTCCTTTCCTCACTTCTGCAGCATCTTGATTTCCTTTAGGTGGTGGTGGGATTCTTTTTGTCACTGTTGTTTCAAATTAACAAAAAGTTTAATTTCTTTTTTAAACGAAAGTAAAACGTGCCCTCTCTGTCTCCCTAGATCCTCTTGAACGCAGGACGCGCATCGGTCAGTTCGTCCTTCCCGGCCTGAGACAAGGTCGCCACGGACCCCCAGGAGTAGTTTTAACTTTCACCTTCCACTCCCGTACTGACATCACGGCCCTGAGGAACAGCTCGATCTGCAGAGGAGGTAACAGGTTTTGGATTTTGTTTCCCTTTTGAATGGCAACATCTGGAATTAATACCGCGGTTTTCGGGCAGGATCACCTTGGGTATCTCTGTGATTCTCTGTGCCCTTTCTTTCTGTCTTTTCTCGGTCCAGTGTTCTCTCTCATTTTTACTCTCCACTTTTCTCTTAATTTGTTTAATTAATAGAAAAAACGAGCTTTCACGTTGTTCTCCCTCCACTCCCGATCATGCGTTTCTGTGATGTTCTTTAGAACTTCCAGGGCCACGGGGTTCAGCCCGCGCAGCCTGGGTCGCGGAGGTCCTGGGCGCGTAGACTCAGTGTCCCGCCCCTGGCCTAGGAACGCACCCCTTTCCACCTGGCACAACTCGTGGGCCGCGACCCGCCAGCCCAACCTCTCTGACGCTAGGCGCTTGCGACTGGGGGAGGAAGGCAAGAAAAGTGGGGCCCCACCCCAGTTCACCGAGTCTCGAAGGGAGGTTCCTAGGATGCTGTCCGGGATGGCCAGGCTGAGGGAGGGAGAGGGAGAGGGAAGAAGGTGGTGTGCGGAAGAGCCGGGCAGAGAGCTTCCAGAAAGCTGACCAGGCCCTCGGGCAAGTGCCCTCCCACCCTGACAGAGTCTGTGATGGTACCGTAAACCAGACCCTTTGCTCCTAACAAATTCCACTAGCTGGAGCCTGAGAATATGTTTGGGAGAGAGCAAGGGGTCAGCTCCACCTCGTGTCCTGCATGGAGTCAGGTAAGGGAATGAATCTGGGATACTATGTCCTGCAGGAGTGGAAGACCCAGACCCCACCTTAGAACACCTTGACGTTACAAGGTTAAGGAAATCTCTCTGTTAGCTGCACTCTGGCAGGAGGACATGTGGGAGAGGGGGAGGACTGCGACTGAATCCCGCACCAGGGTGTCTGGTGTCTTCTCCCAGAGCTACCTTGGACAAAGTTTTTCAGAAATTATTTTAAACCCTAAATGAATTGAACTATAGGAGTAAGCCTAGCTTTTGGAGAGCGGTGGCCCAGATACTCCTCTTTTTGCTTGAGGCCAGGCCACTGTGTCCTCAACTTCAGTTCAGTGAACCTGGGGGAGCCAAGGGTCCAGCCACAAGGACTTGGGAACCCCACGCTCTCCCACTAGAGTGTGAGGAACCCCATTTCCTTAGGAGGCAGAGTCCACATCCTGGAACCCCGCCTAACCAGAGGGAATCTGCTCACCCCTAGAGCAGGCTCCTCTTTCCTTGCCTTCATCACTCAACAGGTCTGGGACCTACAGCCTTTCTTCTGATACACCTGAGATTGGGGTGCTCACGTGAGTGAATGTGTCATGAATGGAGGGAGGCAGAGTCATCCTAGGCAGAGGTCATTGCACTCATACCTCTACAGGCCATTCTGGGGTTAGTCCTGATTTGGACTGATCCCCAAGGGAGCAGCCCTGAGGGCTGTGGCTGTGCTAGCCACCAGTGGTGCCCAAATTGAGGCAGCAGGGACTACCTTCTACACACACCAGAGGGTGGCTTCACACCTGGACATACATCCTGCACGTGGAACCTCATTCTGTGAAAGTCTTGGATACACCCTCACATCTGCTTGCAGTGAGCGCCCACAGGGTGCACTCACCTCTGAAGCTGCCTTCTCACCCAGAGGACCCCTTCAGAAAGTCTGATTGAATTCACAGCGATCATAATCATGCCCTCATCCTAGGATATCCACTTTGTACTTGACCTCATACCCAGATGCCCACAGACTCCCTGGTCAGTGACTAAACACCTAGATAGAAGCATATGCTCACAGACATGTGCCCTCGCTAGTCCATGGACCCAACCCTGTTCCAGGGCCCTGAAGTTGGACCCTGCACGGAGAAAGCCAGACCACTGGGACGAATGAGGCGGCTCAGGGCAGAAAGCTCATCCTCACACAATCAGGCACAAACACACTCACTCCCTCAAGCACCTCCTCTTAGTTCAGAATCATTTGCTGCGCCGGCGTCTGGGGTTCCCGGGTGAGTTCTCCCAACCAGGAAAATCCACCTCCACCCGTGTTCGCTGCTGGCCCCATCCCCCAGGACCCCGCCCGCAAAGGGGTGGGGTTCAAAGGGATGGCCCTAGTGGCGACCCAGGGTGAGGCTGGAGTTGGGGTGGAGGGTGTGGAGGGGGCTGGAGGTGCGGCGTGGTGGCGCTGAGTAGGAGCAGGGCCGGGGGCGCTGATGGGGGACCCGGGAGGCATTGACTTTTGCGCTGTTTGCCCGCGGCCTCGGAGCAAGCAGACGCCATCTGTTTGCCGGCTGCGGCACGTCCCGTTTAATTACCCTCCCGGCAGCCTAATAGAGATGATATTAAACTAAATCTTTCTGACATTAAAAGTAATTATCCCCAAACCGGTGGCTCCGGGACGGAATCGCCCCTCCCGTCCCCAGCCCTCCCCTGGCCGCTCCAGATTCCGTTAGTTTGGCTGAAACTCTTTACCGGGAAAGGGGCGCAGAGAAAAGGGGGGAAGGAAGGTACCTTTGGGAGAAGGAATCTACGCGGGCTGCCCTATACACGCTCTTTTCCCGCACAACCACAGACGCACGAACACGCGTGTGGATACACTCACATCTGTACACACACAGACCACGACAACATTTTCTTCCGGATCAACTCTCGCCATGTTAATTAAGAGTCTCAGCCGCGTGCACCCCTGAGTGGACAGAGAAGCGCAGCCTGGTTTGCTGTCCCCGCCCCCGAGCCCGCTACAATGGCCCTTTTACCGGGTCAAAGCCACGGATCCGGCCTAAACCGGGGCCAGGGACCCAGGCACAGTTCTGCAACCAGAAAGAACCTCTTTCATCGTGGCCCTTGACTTCTCGGGCGCTCTTCCTGTGAGGGGCCCTGCGCCTCGCGATTCCCCTCCAGGCCCTTAAGTCCCGCCAGAGTCTGCGAGGCAAGCTCTATTATTCCACTTGACAGGTGAGAGCACAGACCCGGGGAGGTGAGGTGACTGGGCCCCCATCTCAGAAGCAGTACGGGACAGAAAATAATTCGAACTCAGGAGACCAGAGGAGACCCCCACCCAAGGCCCAAGTTGTGCACGGTTCCAGGCACGGCGTCAGGCTGGGCGCGGGAGATGGAATTCTGGCCCGAGGCCCCTCTCCGCACCTCGCCCTCTGGGGCCCGCGGGACCCTCTGGTGCTCCGCCTCTCCCCGGGCCTTCGACCCCCTTCAGCAGAGGAGCGGGCCAGGGAGCCACCTGAGGGCGAAGCAGCGGCGGCACCGAGTTGAGAGCGCGGCGAGAATCCCCAGCGCAGAGCCCCTGAGCCCAGCCGGCCGCAGCCCTTCTTTGGATCAAGCCCGGGCGTCTTCAGGGTGCGTGCGGAAGCGGCGGCCGCCCAGTGTCGCCAGGCTTCTTGTCTCCACAGCTTTCTGGCCGGGCGCAGCTGAGCCTGGGACAAACGCGCGGAGAGTACTGTTCATTGCCCAACTACTTGCTTGTATTTTTGAGCGCCCAATGTGTACCGCTACCCTGATAAGCTCTTGATGTGGCGCTGTGTTGCTTGGTACCCAGTCCTTGGGGGGAGGTGTGACGTTCCACGTTTTAGAGACAAGACCGCCGATGTTCAGCAAGGCCCGGAATTCAACTTGCCCGGGGTCACAGTGCGGCTGAGCGTCGAGAAAGATGGGAACCTAGATCCCATTCCCACTCAGGTTCTTTTCTTCTTACCTTCAGTTCCAGTTGGACAGGGTCAGACCTAGGGGCTTTCGTTCGGTTCGATTCCATTCAGTTGAGAGATGATTCACAGAAACTCGAGAGAACGGGTCTTTAATTTCATTCATTTTGAGCACCTAGTAAATGCCTTGTGGCTCGAGGATAAATGAGTTGTGATGGACCCTTAAAGTGTTCATGGACCAACTAGGGACACAGTCACCCATCAGTGACCTCACGATGAGCAACACGGTTGAGGTGGGAGTGGGACAAGGAGGGTTAAGGGAGACTTCCTGAAGAAAGGGATCCCTGAAGTGAAACGTTCAATTTCCCAAATCGAAATTGTTTGTTCTGATAAAACATTACAAAACATTTTAGACAATTCAGTAAATTTGGAATTCCTTGTCTATTTACCGTTACAAAAATGTACTTTTTGTTACTTGTTTTATATACAAATGTGATAAACATTTTTTCATATTAATATATCTACATAACCTTAAAAATTGCTTAATATTTCAGTGTGTGGATGTACTTTAATTTAGCCAATTTCCTCTTGAGGTATTTTGTTTGTTTCCAATTTTTGCTACAATAAACATTACTACAATGAACATTCTTTGTGAATTTGCCTAATTATTTCCTTAGGATAAATTCTTAGAAATAAGATTGATTGGCCAGAGGCTTTTTTTTTTTTTTTTTTTAAGGCTTTTGATAGCTACTTGTCAAATAGCCCCCAGGAAAGGTTGTGTCAACGAACACACTCAACAGTAATGTATCTTGCTGATCTTTTAAATCTTTGCCAATTCAGGCAGGAAAAAAAGAATCTTTTGTCATTGTAATTTGCATTTCCTTAGTTATTTCTTAGTTTTTCTTTATGTGTTAGTCACTCATGTTTTTTTTTTTTTTAATTTGTTTTATTTTTGGTTTTTTTTTTTTTAATAAGTTTCTCCTTTCCTTAATTTGTAATGGCTGTTTATATATTTAAAAGCATGGGCTTCTCTTATCTGTAACATATGCTGCATTTCTCCCTTTTTGTTGTTTTATCCAGTTTTGCTGTTACACTGAAGTTTAATTTTCTTATGTAGCCAAATCTGTCATTTTTTCTTTATAGATGCTTCTTTCTTTATAGATGCTTAAGCAAGGGTTTTTCAAATCCAACTTTCTGAAAGCATTCACCTATATTTTGTATTAGCCCCTTTTCATATAAATGATTTACATTTATATCTTTAGTTCATTTGAAATTAAATTTGGTGGAAGCTGTGAAGTAGGTTTGTAACTTAATCCCCCCCTCCAATGTTAGCCAGTTATCACAGCTTGTATCTAATGGTCCACCCTTTCCCCCTCTGCACTGATCATATATTATATACTGAATTCTCAGATGGCCTTAGGTCATTTCAGCACTTTTCTCTCTATGGAACTATTTACTTTTGCACCAGGCTCACTAAAAAATTATTGTAGTTCTGTAATGTTTGGGAGGGCAAGCATCTTTCTGATTCCTGATTCTTCTTTTTCAAATACTCTTGCCAATTTTGGAAAGATAGTCACCTGAATAAATATTTTAGAATTTTTAAAGCTGGCTCCAAAGTGAAAGTAAAATTTTAAAAACCTTTGGAAATTTTATTTAACTGCCTTTAGAAATTAATTTGAGGGAGATTTATTCTATACATCTTCACAATATGGGATATTTCCATCTCGGACACAGTGTGACTTTCTTATTCACAACTTTTATGTCCCCTTGTAAATTTTGTCGTTTTGTTTCTTGAGTTGTTTTTTAAGCACATTCTTTAGTATTTTATGTATCTATCGTGAACACACTGTTTCACCTATTGCAATGTCTAACTGGTTATGACAGGAGAATAAGAGAGTTACCGATCATAGTATATTTAGAGACCGGCCTCCTTGCTGACCCACTTTAAATGAGTTCTCACATTTTCCCCGCGCTGAGTTTGGAAGGACCTGGAACTGACTAAGCTGAGGGAGGGAAGGGCGATTCTACACAGAGGAAACGGTGCGAAGGGCCAGTGATTTGTGCACGGAGTGCACTCACAGGGTGGTCTTTTTTGGACCTTCCTTCTCGTGGTCTCCTTCTTGCAAGAGGGCCTTTGGAAACAGCGATTGCAGGAATCAGCCCTGTGTGACCGTGGGCGAGTCGCCTCCCTGCTGGAATCGGATTGTTTGGAGAACAGCAGCCTCCAGGCCATCGCAAGTGGGGAGAGAAGAATGCGAAGATGAAGGGCATCAGGGCTCTAGGCTCTTGGGCTGGATCAGTGAGGGTTTGAGTGCCGATTGCTCCTCGGAAGTGCGTGGGGTGTCCGCAGCCGCATACTCGCAGCCTGTAACCCTCAGGTCACCGACCAAAATGAACATATGGGGGAGGGGGATGGGGCTAGAAGGGAGAGACCTAATCCATCTGCCTGGGCCACACACTCACACATACACTAACCCACGCACCTTTGGCATCTTTCCCTCAAAGAGTTCTACTCAGACTTCCATCCTCCCCTCGCCCTCCTACCCCCACCCCCCACCCCATCCCATTTCCTGCTGGGACTGCGCAGTCTCCTTCCAGACTGTGTATGGTGGGTGAGTTCCAAGCTGCATGACTGGCTCAGGGCCCGATACTGGTTGGGCCAGAGCCCAACATGTTAACTCTCTTTCCTGGCGGGGCCCTGTGTCAGGGTGGGGAAGTTGGCTGACAAGTAGGTGGCTTCCTCCCCCCCCCCCCCCCCAATGGGTTGAGACTCCAGGCTTGCAGTGACGTGGATGCACAGATGCCTTCTCCAGGTGCTCAGGCCCAGGCCACACAGTTACCTGGAACACTTCTGTTCACTGTTTAGGACCCAGCACTCAGGTTGCCCCACTGTCTCTTGTTAGAGGCACAGTAGACACAGACCAACCCTGCAAGCTTAGTGCCTCTGCATTTTGCCCTCTCTGAAGCCTCACAGCTACCCATCTTCATCCCCAATTCATGTCAGAGGAAACTGAAGCATGAAGAGGAAGTAACTTCCCAGAGTGATACAGCTCGGTGGGGGAGGGATGAGAACTGTTCTTTGCATCTGTGGAAGAGACTGGTGAGTCTAGGAGGTAGAGTTGAGGCCACTTCCCCTCAACCCCCACCCTGTCCGGTTCTCAGAACTGACCCCCTAGGAATAGGTGTAGGAGGGGTGGATGAAGGCACCCCTTCCTTTGGTGTTGGGAGCCTCTTTTCTTGGGGTTTTCTTCACTCCCTTTGGAGCATGTACACCCCCTCTCACCCCTCAGGACTGACCACACTCTGCTTTCACTTCTGGTGAAGAGTCTGGCAGCACCTTAACACCTTTGGGCATAGCCTGGCTGAACATGGGTGCCAGTATGGCACATTCCCTCCTGTGTAAGATGGAAGCTTTCATGGGTCACTGTGAGGATTCAATGACACAATTCATGGAAAGTCCTTCTCAGTGTCTGACATGTAGAAAACACTCGGGGTATATTGGGTATTGTTATTTGTTAGTCAGTTGCTGAATGAACGATTCTTCTCTTTGCCTTCGCTCCAGAGGGGAAAACTGTTCCCTTCTCAGTACCCTTTTGCTTCCATTAGAAAAAGGACTGGGGAGCTGGGAGCTGATGACAGGTGACTTCTGCCCTTGAACCATAATCTGAAAACTGCCTCCAGAATCAGAATTCTGATGGAGTGTCATGGATTAGAGACCTTCTGGCAGGCCTGGGGTGCTCAAGGCCCCAGAGGGACTCTGGGCCATCTCCTTCCCTAGGTCACCTCATCTCCCCTACCCACCACTCTCTCCAGGGGCTCCATTAACCAGAACATGTTTGCTATAAAGCACAAAGTGATACTGCGCCAGTAAGAAAGGAGCAGCACAGCCCAGAGCCCACCCCCAGCCTCTGGAAGCGGCCCCATCTGTCTCTTCTCAGGGCCTCCATTATTTTGGGCACAACATAGCCCTGCTGGTTCCTTGTGGGGCTCTGCAAAGGCAGGGGCTGGGTTCTTTTCCCCATGGCACGGTACCACTTTTATGCCAGAGAACATGGTCTTTCCCTTTGTGTCCATGACCTCCCGTAGCATGTAAAAAATTCATAAAATGCACCTCGGTTTTTATATCAAGAACCTGAGGCATGTAGGTGATACTGCACAAGCCAGTTCCTCACTGATGCTGGATGTGGTTGAAGGCATGCCAGAATGGAGTCTTGCTCATTTCACTATTCTGGGCCTTAGTTTCTCCATCTGCAGAATAAGGAAAGGTAGATCTGCTGTATATGGAAATGCTCTGAAATGAGAAAAGGACTATGCAGACCCAGGCAGGAAGATGATGATTGCTATGTGGGATGCTCCATCCAGCTGAGACCTTGGCACTCTCCTTTAGAAATATAGCGAAGTTCCTGGCCTCCACACCTGATTTTCTTTACTTGTGTTTCCACTAGACTCCTCAAAACACAGAGAAAAGTTTCAGTAAGACTCTCCTTGTTGCCAACTCTTCAGAAAAATATCATGCAAATGTTACCAATGTGTGCCCAAGTAAGGCAGATAACATTTCCAGGGGCCTGGACTCCTGAGCCCAGAGGAGCAGTCTCCATTTTGATCCTGTAGGATGCCTACATTTTGTAACTCTGGGATCTCAGATTGTCAGGCTAGGGCAGTGCCATTTATTACAGAATGGACTGGCCACAGCTCCTAGGTGGGGTTCATCTCTCCCAGAACAACTATCCAATCAGGGAGCCTCCTCTGGGTTCCCATGGTTCCTGGAACTTCTCTAGCATTGGCCACACTGCCCTGAAATTTGTGGCCTCATCCCAGCCTGGAAATTCTGAGCTGAGGGTAGAGGCTGAGAATCCAGTGTTTACCAAAAAACCTAAATGATGAATAGATGAGTGAAAACTGACCCCATCTCCATAAGGCAAAGAGCACTTAAGTAATACTTCAATTAAATGCAGGTCTAATGAAAATGCATGATGGAAAAAAAAAAAAGATTTGCTTTGGTGATAGACAGGGTTATGTTATATAGTAGTTATGAGACTTTGGGCAAATGATTTAACCTAAGCTTCAGTTTATCAATGTTTGAAACAGGGATAGTATGATCCATCTCACAGGGTGGTTTTGTAGTTCATTCATTCATATAACATTTACTGTCTGTGCCCTGTGCCAGGTCCAGTGGGGCAGACCAGTCATGGTCTATAAGGGAGACTTCTGTGCAAATAATCATAATAATATGATAAGTGCTCTGCTAGGGGGCAAACACAGGGATTAGAGAGGCTCCTAACTTGTCCTGCTGATTCCATGAGGCTTTCTGGAGGAAAAGGAGAATGGAGTAATAGCCTGAACTCTGGAGCCAAACCACCTGTGTTTGAATCCTGGCTCCTTGGTTTACTAGCTGTATGACCTTGAACAAACTACCTAATCTTTTGTTCCTCAGTTTGCTCACCAATAAAGTGGGGATATTAATAGCTCCTACTTCATAGGGTTGTTGTGAGTGAAGCATTTAGTGCCTGACATTCAATAAACATATCAATGTTCAATATATTATCAACAGCTATTTACCAAGCATCTATACAGTGCCAGCTCTGTGTGGAGTGATAAAACAACAGATCAGACTGACACAGACCTTACCCTTGTGGAATTTATACCTTAGGCAAAATCTGAGCTGAGTTTCAAAGTACAAATTGCCTCCTATCTAAGGAGAGTTTGCAAAGAGCAAAGGGCAGAGGAAGGAATTCAGGGGCTGCTGACATTTCACAGGCAAGCAGAGCAGAAAAACTCTGCACAGGAGACAGAGGGGTTGGAGGAAACTAGTGGCAGGCAGTATCCTAGAAGGCAAGGGGGAAAGTGTGTGTGGGAATTTTTATATTCTATCACCTGTGGCTGAGAAGTTACAGCTACTAAAGCAGCTCAAGGATGGGGTGGGGGGCTTACTGATGAGGGGAAACAGAGCAGGTATGGGCTTTGGGCTCAGATCCAGAGTGGAATTTCAGCTCCTCTCTACTAGCTGTATATCTCTGGACAGTGACATAATTTCTCTGAGCCTCAGTTCCCCTAACTGTAAAATAAGGATAAGTGACTTGGCAGATACTTCTCAAGATGGCATGGGGTGACACTGTGCAGGGCTTACCTGGGTATTCAACACCAACTCCTTTACCCTTTGTTTCTTCCCAGCAGCTCCAGTTGGTTTTGTTCCAGCTCCAATTAATTAACTGCTTCAGTAACCACTGGGTGCATGACTGCTATGTGCCAGACCCTGGGCTGGCTTTGGAAATAGATGATTATGACCTGTTCTCTGCCCTTACAATGTTCCCAGATGAGCAAGGTGTTAGAGATGGAAGCGACCACCTGTACACAGACATCATTTCTTTGTTGAAACTCAGTTACTGAGTCAAAATTTACTGTGCGCTTACTATGTACTAGTCATTTTGCCAGGCCTTGAGGATAAGAAGTGACTCAGACCTTTTGGAGGGCTCAGGAGTCTGAGGTGGGGGCAGGAAGGACATGTGAGGTGAGAGTAACCATTCAGAGTGATCCACGCTACGAGAAGGGTAGCACAGAGCCGAAGATTCACAGCACAGGCACCTAACTTGGAGGGTGTGTAGAAGGTGTAGCAATGGTCAGTGAAACCATTTTGGAGGAAATGAAGTCTAAACTGAAAGCGAAGGATAGAGGGGTGGTAGGAGTCTGGTGGTGATGGGAGAGCACTCAGGACAGAAGGGACAGTGTCCAAGGCCAGAGGTGATATGGAGCTGATGCTTTCAGGAAACTGCAGGTGACTTAGGAAGTGTGTGAAGGCATGGCTGGAGGTAGATGGGAAGGGAGGTGGGGGCCAGATGAGAGGAGTTTTAAATCCAAGCCAAGAGTTTGGATTTTGTCTGGAGGGCAATGGGAAGCCTCTGAGGGTATGAAAACAGGGGTGTGGCATGGTGAGGCAGGTGTTTTAGAAAGCTCTTTCTGGCAGCTGTGTGGTGACTGGTCTAGAGGAGAGGGACTGGAGAAAGGGAGCTCAACTAGGATATGGTTTTATGACGCAGGTGGGAGACAACAAAGGTCTAGGGAAGAAATGCCCATGGGAGAACAGACAAAGGAGCAGGGGATGGACTTCGGAGATGTCAAAGATGTAGAAGCTACAGGATGCTTCTTAAATCACTGCATGTACTTAAAAACAAAGGCACTGCTTAAAACTTGGCCCCTGACACATTGGGGAAGGAGTCATTTTGGAGAGCTAAATTTTCTATAGAAGTAAGGCTTTACCCATTTTTGTATCCATCAACATTTAAAAAATGTTATGATTGTGACTATGTGAAATGCTTGGTAATATTTCATACTTTCCTTGAACGTGGCACTGCATTGCCATAAACACAGTAGGAGCTTTGGAGTCAAAGGTCTGGGTCCCAAACTCTGTTCTGCTCTTTTATAAGCTGTGGAACTCAGGCTAGTTAGACTTTACCTCTCAGAGCTTGTTTCTTCTTCAAAATAAGGTCAAGATCACCCAGTCGACAGGGTTGTTGTGGGGTTACATGAGGTAATGTATGTACTGCTCTGAGCACATTACTGAGTACATCCTAAATGCTCAGCAAGTTAGTCTCCTCTTCCCTCCTTCCCATGATGCCCCAGGATTAGCCTCTGGACACCAGTAACAGTGACACTTTGTGCAGGGGTCTTTACTCTTCCCTGTAGGGCCACAGCAGTTCTCTTGGAATTCTTCTGCTTCTCATATTTTCTGTGTCCTCCCCCATAAATGGCCACTTGTCACTGCTATCATCATTCCCTCTCTTTTCCTTAATCCACCCCTCCCCCCACCATGTGAGTTTGTAGACCAGATAATAGCTAACTGCTCTACATGTTAACTAATTGCTACATGTTAGTTCATTTAATCTTCAGAATCTTATCAACTAGGTACTGTTGTTACCTTTTTTTTTTTAGCTAAAAAGTGAGGCACAAGAAGGTGAAGTGACTTCCAAAGGGCACACTACTAGTAAATGCAGGAGTGGTTTGGATCCAGGCAATATGGCTCTAGAGGCTATGCTCTTAGCCACACATTGTATCACCTCTCACAACTGAGAACAACTAATAATGTGCAAATTGAGAGTTAACAGAATGAAGACTGGAGAGCAAGTCTCTTTTATTGGTATTTTCTTTCAGACCACGCTTTCAAAATACAGCAGGGAGGAGCTGTAAGGCCAGTTGGGGTTGTTAGAGGTCACCTTCCAAAGCAGATTATTTGAGACAAGAGAGAAGCACTAAATGCAGAGGGAGGTTCAAGTCAAGAAAGCCCAACTGTTGTATCTCACCCCCTTTGGGGGGTGTAGCTTTCTTTTAGATGAAAATGTGGCTTGATGAAAAGAAACGAACTTCCCAAATAGTCTGATGGTATCTGCATAAATGGTGGTTCTGAATTTTCTGGCATTAATATTACCCAGTGAGAATCTGATGAATACAGATTTCCTCTTCCAGAAAACTACACATTTAACTTTTTATACACAATTTAGGGGATGCCAAGCTCCATTCTTGGACATAAAATTTAGACATTTGTTATAAAGAGCTGTGAAACTGAAAATCAGAACCTCGGGCTCGAGTGTGGACTCTTGTATTGACATCCCGTGTGACTTCAGGCAAGCGCTGCCCTTTGAGCCCCACATGCAAAAATGGAATAATCATCTCTTCCCTGCTTCTCTCACTGCAGTGGGCCATGGTGATGTGTGTAGAAGGGGTGGGAAACTGCAAAATGCTATCTGAATGCATCAGGACATGGAGGTTCAGAGACGTTACTCACCTTAAGGTCACACAGTTATTAGGTGGCAAGACTAAGGTTCAAACTGGAAGACCCTAAAATCTCATATGTGTGTGTGTGTGTGTGAGAGAGAGAGACAGAGACAGAGAGTGAGGAGAGAGGGAGAGGAGGTGGGAGAGCAAAAGACAGAGAGAGAGAGACAGAGAGAGAGAGAGAGAGAGCTCCCTCTAAGAATTTTTAAAAGGATCAAATGAGATAATGCATATGAAAGGGTCACATAGGTCGTGAAGTGTGATGTTTAAGTGATTACTCGTGGACTGAATTTAGGATTCCATGTTCCAGCTACCTATGGGATCTGGGACTGGGACTGCTGAGAGGGATGGTAGAAATGTGCCAGTGATCCTGCTCATGGGGACAATTAAGACGCTCTCCCCCTATCCAAATGAACAACTTCTGTGTTTTTGGGAAAATCTGCCAGAGCTGTGCAACATCTTTAAACCCACTGACCAGCATACTCAGGTCAGCATGTGTAGCTTTGGGAGTAGCGATTTTAATACAACCACAAACTTATTTTATGTTTATAATGTCACCAAATAAAACTTATAAAAGCCCAAATCCTATTCTCCCGCATTAAAAAAGAAAGATTCCATAAAAGTCTCATCCAACTCAAGACTTTGGATGCTTACAATTCAGAGATGAACACCTGTGTGTCCCATAAAACTAGTGGTGCCAGAGCATGGCAACATTGCAAACCAGAAAACTCCCCAAACTGCACCTTCTTAGAGACTGTGGAATATTGTCAATACTTGCTTAAAACTTCAAACTAATGCTTCAAACATACAGCTGATAATCTGAGAAACACTAAGGAATGAACTGGAACAGGAGTGAGGATGACAAGGAGCCCTGGAACTTCACTATTAACAGCTGGGCATAAGAACACTGAGCACTTGTTCTGACTGACTCACTGCATCTGGAGGCTGGGATGCAAAGCGCAAGGGAGTTTAAAGGTATGAGGAAGAATTGCCAAAAGACATCGCTATTTCTGTGATAGCAGAAATGACTTAATAGCTCCTCTTGTGATAGCAAGTTGCTTAATGTTTTTCTTAGAACCTAACTTTATGCAAATTGTTTTAATGTTGTACTTGTTGGAAAAAGCCTAAAACTGCTTTGGTCTCCTGTTCTGGAGTTCGACAGAACAGAATGGCATCAGTCAACAGTGACAATTAGCTGAGGCCTTTCGGGGCAATGAGGGCCTATAGGATAGGATTTCATGAGACCTGAGTAAGGAGAATCTCTCAAGTCAGGGTCGAAAAAGGAAGCACTTAATAACTTCTATGAAATCAGTTTCAGAATAAAGTCTGTACCACTGGAATACAGAAGTGAAGATGACAGGGCAGAACAATATGATGAAGTCAAACTTAAATCCGACAGAACAGTTAAACATGAAAGTGAATTCAGAGTCCTGTCTCTCCACCCCCACCCACACTCTTGCTGCTGTTCCTAAGTATGGTCTGCATTCAGGGCTATAGCTTCTGCATGGCAGCTACAGAACAAGGTCTCCCTGCAAAAAGAAGACCTGGTGCCCTAGTGCATCTGTAGCATTGGAGATGACTATCTTGTGGGACCACCACGTAGGAAGGTAGGTGTGGACCACCCCCACCCCCCCAAAAAAAGGGAGGTAGGAGTGGAGCCGGAGAGGAAGTGCTCCCCCCACAGTGGGTCTCTTTTCCTTTCAGTCTCCCTGGGAGACCTCTGGGGCCAGAGAAGGCCTGCACCTAAGTAGATGGAGCACTGGTCTGTTAGGAACACATTTCTTTCTTGTAAGAAAGTGTTCAGGGGAGGTCCCTGTTTGGAGCATCAGAGAAAAGACACAAGGTGGAATTTTCCTGGCCAATATCCACTTCCAGGCAAAGGGAAAATGACTAAACATATCTTAGGCTTCAGTTGGAGTGTTCTAAGGAACCCTTGACTTGGGCCAGGGGTAAAAACCAGCACTTAGACTATACTTTGGACAAACAGAGAATGTCAAAATCAGAATCCTAATCCCTGGGATAGAGACCACAGGTGACATAAAAACAGATGTGGAGAAACATTCCAAGAAAAAGAAATCACTGGCTGTGAAGGCATAAATAGTGCTTCCGTGAACTAAACTTCAAACCCCAAATCCACAGATTAACAAAAACCCACAGTTACTAAACCGTCCCCAAATTATTATATGTAGATTCAGGCAACACAGGTCTTCTGAGCTGAGCCCCCAGGTTTGCTCTCTTAAATACATGTAGTCAGAATTTTCAGCCATAGGATGGCATCCCATTCATTTGAGAAGGGGACCCAATATCTAATACTAAAACATTAGAAGAGTGAAATAGTGGAGCAAGGTTTTATAGAGGCTCAGAGTCCATGGGGTGACTGATCAGAGTTTGGTGATAGACAAGGTGCTTAAAACAAGAAATAACAAGGTCCAAACGCACGGTGGAGTGGAGGGAGGGAAAAGCAGGAGAGAACTGTGTTCAGTGTACACTGAAGGATCAGCAACATGGGAGCTGGTATCTGCCCAAATGCAAACCTAACAGCAGTTCCCCGCAGCTGGGCGAGATACCAAAGTTCTGGTACTGGTCCTCTTCACACTATCTCTATATTCACATAATGTGCTTAAACAGTTTCCCATGTTGCATGGGAACAGCAAATACCTCCTAGGTGGAACCCGGAGACCCGAGGGAGCAGCAGTAAATAAGTATCTTGCATATAGGTCGAATGCAGTCCTCAAACACACCTTACATCTTAGTAAAGAAGTCAGAAAGTACCAACAAAGATGATATGCTTTTTTTCCTACAACAATGTTTAATCTCCATGCTGAGAAGTCCCATTTAACTTATTTCCCCCATGCCTTTTAAAATTAGGTGACAGAGTAGAAATCCAGTCATGAAAATAAAAAGGCAGAGGTGGATGAGCCCTGGCTCAATGAGACATATCAAATACATAGCATCCTGGTGTCACAGGGCAGACAGAACTGTCCTAGACAGTGTGGGGAAAAGATGGGCACTCGAGAGGTAAAAATTCTACTTCGTGATCACTCACACTTGAACGGTGCATTAGTCATTGAACAAGGGCGAGGTGAAGGGGATAAGGGAGGGTGGTAGAGTTGTAATTCTCTATGAGGGCTGGGAACATATACTCATGGATGGGAACTTTTAAGTAGCTATGTTTATTATTACTTTTTTCCAGCAATCTTGCAAGAGGCAGAGTGTGACACTGAATTGAGTGAGACGAGCGTGTAGGTGGGTTGGCGAGGAGCCCTTCTCTTGACGCAGGCCTCTGGCTTGTCAAGGAATGGCTGGTTCCACTGCTGGGCTGTGTTTACTCTTTTGCTTCAAGGAAAAGGGTTTCTTGAGGGAACAACTTTACCTCCAATAGTGATTTATTTGGGTCCAGCTGAGTTACCTAAAAAGAAAGAAAATATATTCAAAAGACTGGCACAAGCACGGTTTTCTCCACATGGCATTCAGATCTTGTCTGTGCACCCTGACTCTCAGTCTGCTAAGCAGAGGCATGAACATTTCCAAACCTGTTCTCTTATTTGATCCTCACAATAAACCTATGACGTAGGTGGAGTTATTACCATCTTATAACAGAGGAAACCAGGCTCACAGAGGTCAAATCTCATAGTTGAGTGGAAAAACTAGCATTTGACCACAGGGCAGGCATAGCTTCAGGAGACTGGACCTCTTCCTGGGTAAGTGGAAGGTCCTTGCCTCCTACATAGCTCAGCTTGGCTGACAGGAGCCCCTAAGGAAGGGTGTTGGCTGAACAGCTGGTTGGCACTCCTGGGAACTTCTGCTTGATTAACTCCCCACAGCATGGAAGGACTTTTCTGCTTGGTGGGAAAAGAGCTAAGCCTTTGGGGCTGATATGGCTAAACCTTCCTGTAGTAAACTGGACAATGTGTATTCTGCCATGCCCAAAGATCAATATCCTCCACTGAGGACACTCTCCCTAGGAAGGGATATCAACAATCTCCTTGGTGGGGTGGGAGGATTTTTAGTTTGAAAAAATGAGTCAATGCCACAATAAGACTTTATATTTTAGAAATAAAAAAAAATCATTATTTTATAATAGGAACTGTTGGGAGTAAAGCTAGACAAAATCTTGGGTCAGTTGGGATAGGCTAATCATATAGGAACCCTATATTAGGTTTATGACCCCTTAGGCCAGGGCAGGGGTGGAGGATTTATGAATCTGAGAGTGAAAGAAACAAAGTTTTCTTATTTATCAGAAGGGAATATAAATTTTACAAAGTTAAGAAATAGTAGTGTAGTGGAAGGGACAGTGGGGCTCTGGAACCAGAAAGATTCTGGTTTCAATCACAGCTGTGTTGGCTATTAGCTTTGTGGCTTTGAAGTTAATATGAACCTTGCATGACTGATGTGTGGATTAAATGAGAAAAAAAATATATCATTAGCACAGTGTCTGGCACAGAGTAGGTGTTCAGTGAAGGCTCCTGTGTATGTGAGTAACTGTAAGGATGGACAGACAGATCAATGGATAGTTCTGAGTGTGTGTGATGGGAGGCCAGGTAGTCTGCTATGTGAGAGACAGGGGCTCTGGGCCAGCAGTCTGCAGAGTGTACAGCATTTGAAGCCAGCAATCTTGTCCTCTGCTCAACTCAAGCCACACCTAATGAGATGGCTCTGCTTGTTTTCTCCTAGCCGAGGGGGAATGGGGTCCCTGAGAGGCTTGGTGTCACAAGCAGGCTGGCGAGCTGAAGGAGGAACACGATCTTTGACTGTATCCAGATGGAAACCTGGTATGCCCAGGAGGGTCATTAAGGAGACACAACCACCTCCAGAATCCTCTCTGCTTATACAGACCCCAGAGCAAAGGGGCTCTACTGGTATCTCTTGGGTTCTGGGCAGATGGGCAGGCAAGACGGTGGGGAGGGCCCAGCCTGCTGTCTGTCTTCCAATGCACGGGGGGCAAGCTGCTGGCAAATGTTTACCCACTTCCCCAATTAACATACAATATTGTGCTGTCTTTTGTCAACAGAGCCTCTGCTTCAGACTCGTTGGTATTTTTTGCCCAGCTGCTTTGTCTATTGTTCTTAATTAACATGCCAGAGCTCTTCCGGCATCTTCTACTTTGTTATTTGTAGTTTGTAAATATGATGTTTGTTGGGAGAAACCATAATCATAATAGTGCCAGAACTATGCAGACTGGCAGAAAAATTATGCTATAAAGCAAAACAGGCTGGGAGGCTGCCTGCTCCCTGCTCCCTCCTTGCACCCTGCTTAAGTTGTCAACATGCAAGGTCAGAGGTTCAGAAAACATACCCAGTTTTCTTAGACTCAGTGTCCAAGAAAAGTTAAGAGATTTTCTCTGTTTTTTGGGGTAAGATGGCTGGGGCTCGAAAAGGAGGAAAATAAAGTTTCTCAAATCCTGTTACATGCCAGGGACTTTATATTATCTCATTTAATTCCTGTAACAACCATGCAAGGTGGGTAGAGATGACAAAACTGAGACTCAAAGTTGTAGCCACTTGTTTAAGGCCACATGGTAAGGGTCTGTCTATACAGCATAATGGTTAAAAAGGCTGAAGCAAACTTAGATTCAAATCCTTGCTGTCACTCTACTAGCTACAGACCTTGAAGGAATTATAGAACCAGAGAGCCTAGGTTTTCCCATCTTTAAGATGAGAATAATCAGTTTCGCATTCATAGGTTGGTGTGATGGTTAAATGGAATATTAGTAAAGTGTCTGGTACACTGCCCAAGCCAGTACTTGCTCAGTTGGTGGTAGCCATTACTGGCTGGAATGTTGCCTTGGGGAGGGGTCCTGGTCTAACCTCAGAGCTGGAGCTTTCCCCTGAGGCCTCTTGGGGCCCAGTCTGCACCAGGCTGCCTTCTTATTTCTGCCCTGCTGCCCTTAGGTAATGCCTCAGTATCTGGAGACCCCCTTTGATAGCCTCAGTGGGGCTGTGCTGAACTACTTCACAGCAAACATGGCTATCTGGGGGCTGCTCCTTCTGGTACCCCAGATCAGAAGCACTATTTTTTTCTTTGAAGATCATTTTAGACAGGAATTTTCAAAATGAACAAGGACAACCTCTGCTTCCATTTTTATTTGACTGTCTTGGACAAAAAGACTGTGGGGAACCTAGGGGGATGAGGTTTTCCCCTGCAAGATAGATGGCCCAGTGTTCTGGGTCCCACTTAAGAAGGATGTGGGGGCACCTGGCTGGGTCAGTTGTTGAAGTGTCCCCGGCTTCGGCTCAGGTCATGGTCTCATGATTCTTGAGTTCGAGCCCCACATCAGGCTCACTGCTGTCAGTGCAGACCCTGCTTCAGATCCTTTGTCTCCCACTCTCTGCCCCTCCCCCCTCTTGCACTCTCTCTCTCTCTCAAAAAAAGAAAACATTAAAAGAAGGAGAAGGAGAAGGAGGAGGAGGAGAAGGAGGAGGAGGAGAAGGAGAAGAAGGAGAAGGAGAAGGAGAAGGAGAAGGAGAAGGAGAAGGAGAAGGAGAAGGAGAAGGAGAAAAAGAAGAAGAATGTAGAGCATGCTAGAAGGGACCTCCAGGCAGGGAAGAGCCTAAAAACCACATTCTCTGAGAAATGGCTGAAGAGTGGGAGAGAGAGGAACTGAGACGTGGTGGTGGTGGTTGCTGCTACAGGGGAAGGGCTACCTGAAGGACTACCAAGTAGATCAGATGTGTTATTCGTGTTATTCACTGTGCCAATGGGCAGAGCTTGGACTGGTGGGCTAAAATCGCAGGGGAAGCAGAATTCAGGTGGTCAGAAAGAACTTTTTAACAGAGCAGCAGCTGCTCGTGTGCTACTGTGCTACTTTCTTCTTCCTCCTTCTGTTGTTTTCTTCTTGTTCTTCATAACCATCATCATAGCAGCAACTAGCATTTACTGAGTACCTACAATGTAGCTAGAACCGTGCTAAGTGCTTTATATAGAGTACCTTAACCATTCCTCAAAAAGTGAAATGAAGTAGGTATTATTATTGCCATTTTTTAAAAAAATTTTTTTTTCAACGTTTATTTATTTTTGGGATAGAGACAGACAGATCATGAACGGGGGAGGGGCAGAGAGAGAGAGGGAGACACAGAATCGGAAACAGGCTCCAGGCTCCGAGCCATCAGCCCAGAGCCTGACGCGGGGCTCGAACTCACGGACCGCGAGATCGTGACCTGGCTGAAGTCGGACGCTTAACCGACTGTGCCACCCAGGCGCCCCTATTATTGCCATTTTATAGTTGAAGATACCATGGGTTATCCTGCTCAAGGTACAGATAGAATAAGATCTCACACTCAAGTCTGTCTGACTCCAAAGCTCATAACCAGAATGCTTCTGACTAACATGTCAATAGGCTGCCTTGTGGAAGTGGAGAAGTAGGGAGGGGAGGGGAGAATGAGTACATTCTCTGTTGACCCTCAAAGCATTCAAATAAGGGTATATTTGAGAAGATCA
The DNA here is from genome assembly GCF_014898765.1 of Herpailurus yagouaroundi. Lineage (NCBI taxonomy): Eukaryota > Metazoa > Chordata > Mammalia > Carnivora > Felidae > Herpailurus > Herpailurus yagouaroundi. Next base: position 40,387,673 of record NW_024412388.1, read on the forward strand.
TGAAGATAATAATAATGGCTAACATTTATTAAGCATTCATTTTGTAACGGGCATATTCCAAGCATTTTACATTTATAAGATAACTTAATTCTCATACTAATCTTCTGAAGTAGGTATAATTATTATTTCCATTATACAGATGAGAAAACTGATGATCCATGGAACACATTAAGTAACTCACCCAAAGTCTCAACGCTATTCAGGAAAGAGCCAGAATGTGAATCTAGCTTTGGAATCCATATGTAGAACCACTAGAATATTCAGCCCGAGGTTTGGCTACGAGTAGGATCTACCCAGACAAAAAAGTTGGATGAGATGGCCCTGAGGTTGTTTCTAACCAAGCTTCCAAGAGAGAAGATCTTCACTTTAAGAATGGCAAAAGATCAAGGGTCAGGAAAAAAAAACCCCGGAAATGTTTATAAAATACGAATACAAAAACCCAAACTGAGCTTGTGTTCTGCCATTTACTTGGGACTTTACTGAATTATTGACTCTCTAAATCAACAGAGAAACCCACCCTTTGGGACTCCTTGGGAGAAGAGGCGCATTCTCAGATAAGAGATATGGCCTGACTTTGTCTGTTAGAAAAGGAAAGTCAGTCATTTTGACATTTTATTCATTATACTTAGGAAAAGTGAATAATATATATTCTTATTAAATTAATATTTTAGCAATTCATCTTTGTGAAACTTATGTTAGCAAAAATGGAACAAACAAAGCTATTCTTTCCTAGATCAATTTTCTCAGCAGTTTGAACTTTCATATACATCTTATTTCTATTACTTCCCTGGGCCTCAGTTCCTTTTTAAAAAAAGTCTAACATTGCTATTGAGAAAAATGTGAATCAATGTGACAGAATCTCATCCAGGCCACACCAAGTGAGTCCCAGAATATTAGGGGGAGAAAGTTCTTTAAGTGCCAAAAGTCCAACCCCTTCATTTTCCACAGGTTGCCCACCTGAAGCTCAGAGAGGTCAAGTGACTTGGCCCAGGTCACACAGTTGATAAGAAGTAGAAGTAGTACTCTACCCTAGAATTTCTGACTTCTCTTTTGGGGTTCTTTCTAGCCACAACATTCTGCCTCTCACTTAAAAAAAAAATGAGCATAAATATACTACTACTACTACATTGGGGGCTACCTCAGAGCAGGAGCTGAGTGATAATAAAATAATAATAGTGGCAATTTATGCATAGTACTTTATAGTTTACAACATATTTACACAAACATTGACTCACAATCATATAAGATAGATATTATTATCGGTTCTTGTTATTTTACTTAATTTTGTCAACAAAATTAATGCTTTTATTTTGAAACTGAATGAAGATAAATTTGAATCTAATATTTTCACATTTAGGAAAAAATGCTAGCTTCAACAAATGTTGCTGGAACAACTTAACACTGACAGGCAAAAAAGACTGGATCTAGATGCAGACCTTACATCTTTCCCAAAAAATTAACTCAAAATGGATTATAGACTTAAAGGTAAAACACAACACTAGAAGATATTCCTAGAAGATAACATAGGACAAAACCTAGATGACCTTGGCAATGGCTTTGATTTTTGAGATACATCACCAAAGGCACAATCCACAAAAGAAATAATTGATAAGCTGGACTTCATTAAAATTAAAAACTTCCGTGAAACACACTGTCAAGAGAATAAGAAGACAAACCATAGACTGAGGAAAAATATTTGCAAAAGACACATCTGATAAAGAATATTATCCAAAATATACAAAGAATTTTTAAAACTCAACAATAAGATGAACAACCCAATTAAAAAATGGGCCAAAGAGCTTAAAGGCACCTAATCAAAGAAGATCTACTACAGATGGCAAATATGAAAAGATGCTCCACCACATCATATGCTATCAGAGAAATTCAAATTAAGATAAAAATGAGATACCACTACATGCCTATTAGAATTGCCAAAATCCAGAATGTTGACAACATTAAATGCTGGTGAGGATGTGGAGCAACAGGAACTCTCATTCATTGCTGGTGGGAATGGAAAATGGCATAGCACTTTGGGAGACATGTGGTTTCTTACAAAACTGACCATATTCTTACTATATAATCCAGTAATTGTACTCCTTGGTATTTACCCAAAAGGAGCTGAAAACATGTCCACACGACAATTTACAAAAGTCTGTACACAGATGTTTATAGCACCTTTATTCACAATTGCCAAAACCTTGGAAGCATCTAAGATATCCTTCAGTAGGTGAACAGATAAATAAATTGTGATACATCCAGACAATGGAATATTATTCAACACTAGAAAAATGAGCTATTAAGCCATGAGTAGACATGGAGGAAATCTTAAATGCTAAATCAAAGAAGCCAATCAAAAAGGCTACATACTGTATGATTCCAACTATATGACATTCTGGAAGAAGCAAAACTATGGAGACAGTAGAAAGATCACTAGTTGCCAGAGGTTGGGATGGGTAGAGGGGATGAATAGGCAGAGCACAGAGGATTTTTAGAACAGTAAAAATACTCTGTATGATGCTATAATGATGGTTATATGTCATTATACATTTGTCCAAACCAATAGAATGTATAACACCAAGAGTAAACTCTATGTAAACTATATACCTCTGAGTGATAATGATGTGTTAATGTAGGCTCATCAGTTGTAACAAATGTACTACTCTGGTAGGGGATGTTGATAACAGAGAATGTTGATAATGGATAATGGGGGAGGATATACATGTAAGGGGGTATATGGGAACTCTCTGTACTTGTTTTGTACTTGTTTCCTTATAATTTCCATTATAACTATTCTCCCACCTCCTTCATGTGGTATAACTGTGTTCTCACTCTGTGAGTTACAGCCTTAAGGTTCAGTGTGTGGAATGGGGAAACAATAAACCACCAGTGGTTTCTATAATTTATTCTTGCTTTTAAAGTAAAATTTGCATTTCTGAAACTTCCGGCATCTTCAAGGGGAGAAAAGCTCTGTTCTCATATTTTCTGTAGTATTTGGCTGCTCTCCTCTGGGAGACCAATACCACCATTTTCTAGACTGTGTGCTGGCAGCACTGTGTGCAGAGGAGCCTTGCACAGCCTGATCCCCAGGAGCAGTCCCTTTGCTACACTGGCAGAAAGTTCACAATCTTTCTGTAGCCCACACAGACAGCAAACAGTAGAATCTCATCCATACCCCTTCTTCCTTCTCCTCCCTCCCACAGATGTGAAAGACAACCAGGTCCCATCCTCTACGTTAGAAAGACAGACAGACACATGACCACACAGCCTCTGCAAGCACTCACTCACCTTTCAGCCCTCAGCAAGCTCTCTCTCCTCCACATTCCTCTGTACTGACCGCCATGGCTGTATATTTATAATGGTGTCAGGATGTAATGGGCCAGGATGTACAGGTTCCAGTTCTGGCTCTAGTGGTGGGACTTTGGACAAATCACTTTTCTTCTCTAAGTTTTAATTTTTGCATTTAAAAAAAAATGTGGGGGGGCAGTGTAATGATTCATTGAGGTCAACTGGGCTGCAGTTGAGCTTTGGAAACAAACACGTGGGTTCAAATTCCAGCTCTTGGCCATGCTCTAAGATGCTTAGAGATCCAGTTTCCTTCTCTATTGGGTGAAAGCATTGTTGTAGGGATTAAAATAACTATCATAGAGCCTCACACATGGAAGCAACTATAATTTAATGTCTTCTTTTTTTTTTTTTTTTAAGAAAAAAAATTTTTTTTCCCAACGTTTATTTATTTTTGGGACAGAGAGAGACAGAGCATGAACAGGGGAGGGGCAGAGAGAGAGGGAGACACAGAATCGGAAACAGGCTCCAGGCTCTGAGCCGTCAGCCCAGAGCCTGACGCTGGGCTCGAACTCACGGACCGCGAGATCGTGACCTGGCTGAAGTCGGACGCTTAACCGACTGCGCCACCCAGGCGCCCCTGTCTTCTTTATATCTTAGTAGATGTCATTTGTGTGGTGCGAGCTCCCCAATGATCTAGGGAGGGAGACTTGGGTTAGATTCCTTTGCTAAAACTTCCTCTCTGATGACCATCGATAAGTTACTTAATTTTCTGGTTCATTGTTTATTTATAATAGTGAGACATTTTTGCCACCCAGCATTGTTGTGAAGATTATAAGATGAAGCTTATAATCATGAAGCATTTATTTCATACTCCTGCTTCCACACAGAGGGACTCTGGGATGCTCTCCCCATTTCTCACACAGGGTGAGAGGAGATCTACCTGTTTGGTGAATATGGGAGAAGAATCTAAACTCAGCCCCTTCCTTTCTCTTTTCTGGAGCCAAACCTGCTCTCCTGTTACAAGGGGCCCACACTGACCAGTTGTATACCCAGGACTGTGTGGGCAAGTCTGTCTCATTTAGGGACAAAGAATGTATCAGTAAGACCCCTGGCTGCAGATCCCAAGCCACAATCTCTGATCAACATGTTCAGTAACAAAGGTGATATTTGTATTCCCCCCGAGTCCTACTCTTTCTGTTGGTCTTATGTCTTTCAATTAGTCTTGGACAAGTGAAGTGAAGGGATATTATTTAAATGGCACTTAAAACCCCAAATGCCCCACAACACTGAACAGGGGCTTAACAGTTATGATTGATGTAACTTGATGTAAGGGTCATAACTCTTTTTTTCTCAAAGTCTATTCTGCTTTGGTTAGAAGATGAGAGCAACCTAGTCAGGGCATTAATCAATTCTAAATTGCCACAAAAAAAAGCCTATTCTTAAAGACATGCTTTTTTTTTTTTTTTATTAAAAGTTTATTTATTATTTTGAGAGAGAGAGCACCCCCAAAAGTTGGGGAGGGGCAGAGAGAGAATCCAAGCAGACTTTGAGCTGTCAGCACGGAGTCTGACACGGGGTTTGGGGCTCTATCTCATGAACTATGAAATCATGACCTGAGCTGAAATCAAGAGTTGGACGCTTAATTGACTGAGCCACCCAGGTGCCCCAAAGACATGCTTCTTAAAACAAGTTATCTGAGGGGCGCTTGGGTGGCTCAGTTGGTTAAGCGTCTGACTTCAGCTCAGGTCATGATCTCACGGTCTGTGAGTTCGAGCCCCGTGTCAGGCTCTGTGCTGACAGCTCAGCTCAGAGTCTGGAGCCTGCTTCAGATTCTGTGTCTCCCTCTCTCTGCTCCTTACCTGCTCGCACTCTCTCTCTCTCTCTCTCTCTCTCTCTCAAAAATAAATAAACATTAAAGAAAATAAAAAAAAAAAACAAGTTATCTGAACACAAAATGAATGTGCTGACAAACTTCCTTCTGAAGAATGTGTACATAACACACTTCAAATCCTGAGCTCTTTCTGCTCTAGGAGGCAGCACAAAGACTGCTTACGTAAGTTTCCAAATTAAAGTGAAGCTGAATATATATATCTGCTTTTGGTTCTGTTCAAAATTAGCATTTACTTTGAACATGACAGAACAACTAATCTTTTGGTATAAGTAATCCATTCTGTTAGTTACTCCATTAAAAAATGCACATTAAATACTACAAGTTTAAAAAACAATTACTAACATCATCATTAATAGTTACCATTTATTTGGCATTTTATAAGTGCCACATGCTATACTAGTTGCTCTATATATTATCTATTAAATTGTCATAATAATCCTAAGAGGTAAGTATTCCTATTATTCCCATTTTATAGATGAATTCTTTGAGGTCAAAAATGGTTAGGGGATTTGCCCAGGATTACACAGGTAGAAAAGATAAGGCTAGAATTTGCACCCAGTTTTGTGAACTTCCAGCTTATATCAGATGCATCCCCCTTCATCATGTCTTATCCTACTTCTAAACAGGGAACAGGTAATGTGACTAACTGGCTTTCCTTTGAGCATAAAGAAAGCAGGCACTCTGCAACTTCATCACAGCCCGTTTTTCCTGTTGTGGTATGAGCTTTGTTCTTCCCCACAGGAACACAGGCTGTTTTTTGTTACTGTCAATGTGGTCTTAATAGCTAATTGTCCATTTTCTTTAACTACCTTCTGATGAGTTGGGAATCCCTAAAAAGAAAGGCCAGTTATACCCACAAAGTATCAGAGGGAGAACTTAAGACCTGATCTACTGGTCATATGCTGATCAGGGTGTGAAAAGACTTTGGTAACTGTAAAGTCTTTTGCAAACATAAGGGATTACCCATCATCATCATCATCACCAAGCAGGATAATGCCAGTTTTCACTCATAGCAACTTCTCTTCTATATTTGCTGAAGGTGGTAATGCAACCCTAAAAGGAAAATTCAGTCTGAAGGGTGCCACTACGGGACTACTCTATAGCTTATTTCCATCCCAGCTTCCTGTGTAGTTTCTAGACCAACATGTCATCTTCTTGCATCACAGGTAACAAGGAGCACTGGGACAAGACTTTCTAGAAAACAATGACAGATCTCCTCTTTCCATTATTAAACTGTGGTAGAATAACTGGTGTGCTACAGAGTGAGGTTGGGTGGGCTTCTGCAGCTGCAAAGAATAGGGTCCTACAAGACATTTTATTTCCTTGACTTTTTTTTTTTTTTAAGATGGGAAGAAGGGAGAATGAAAGAAAAGGTAAAGGAAGAACAAAGGGAGAGAAGACTAAAGTGGCAAAGGGATAAAAATTGTATCTTATAGGCTGCCCTATCTGTTCTTTGTTTTATCACATTATAATAATGGTAACAGTTAACCATTTATTGGGAGCTTACTAGGTGCTAACTGTTCTAAATGGTTTACACTATACAACACTGCGAGGGAGGTGCTATTACTTCCACTTTAAAAATGAGAAATAGAAGCTCAGACAATTATATAACCTGCCTAAGACTGAACAGGCAGGAGGAGGCAGAATAAGGATCTAAAACTAGGTCTGGCTCCAAAGTCTGTGTTCTTAACCATCACACCAGATAGTATTAGTATTGCAGTCATACACTAGACTATTTATTTCTAAGTCTCGTACTTAGAAGGACCATCCTTTTCATGTAACTGAAGCACGTATCTCCCCAAAACAGTGTACTACTATGTCAGGCAATGGGAAAATATCACTATCTAGCTCCTCAATTATCACAAACCCAGTGATTGTTAGATCTGGAAGGGATTCTTAAGTTTATTTATTTACTGAGAGAGAGAGAGAGAGAGAGAGAGAGAGAGAGAGAGAGAGAGAGAATCCTAAATAGGTTCTATGCTGTCAGTGCAAAGACCGATGTGGGGTTCAATCTCATGAACTGTGAGATCATGACCTAAGCTGAAATCAGGAGTCGGACACTTAACTGACTGAGCCACCCAGGTGCTCCTGGAAGTTTAAAAAAATTTTTTTTAAATGTTTATTTATTTTTGAGAGAGACAGCGACAGAATGCGAGTGGGTAGGAGCAGAGAGAGAGGGAGACACAGAAGCAGAAGCAGGCTCCAGGCTCTGAGCTGTCAGCACAGAGCCCGACATGGGGCTCGAACTCACAAGTTGTGAGGTCATGACCTTAGCCAAAGTCGGATGCTCCACCGACTGAGCCACCCAGGCGCCCCTGAAGGGGGTTTTTATCTCTGTAACAGATGAGGACAGACAAGTCCAGTGAGGGAAAAGAATTTACCCTAGATTACTTAGCATTCATGGCAGATGTGGGACCAAATCTAGATTCTTCATTCCCACTCTGTGCTTTTAGACAGGCTGTTAATGAGGACACAGGCTCTAAAGTGTTGCTAATGTCAAAATGGCCTCAAACTTGGTGCATTGTCAGGGAGACCCTGAACACCAAATGAAAGATGTGACCCTCTCCTTGCACTGGTATCCCTGGTGGTGGCACTGGTCACTATACTATTAAACAATGATGTTAGTTTAATATCATCTAGTGGGGAAAACCTAGAGGGAATAGAGGGGCTTCTATCAAGATGGGTAGGGTGGGGGTGGGAAGGAAAGCCTCTTTAGTCTAGAAACAGAAGATCCTAGTGTACAGAGTGAACATAAAAAGCAAAAAAATAATAAAATAGTAGAGAACATAAAGAGAATGAGAACAGGCATGTGTCCTCATTCTGGGAAGGGGTTCCCAAGATTAGTCCCTCTTGGGCTCTAGAAGACATGATTTCAAGTAAATAAAAGAAGACCTACTTTATAGAATGGTTTGCAAGCTCACTGTCCCTGAAAGCCTAATAAATAGGGCATAGGCAAATTCACAAATGAGGATTCTATAGTGTGGCAAGAGAAATAAAGTGCAGATCAGCTCCAGTGCTGTGGCAGGTTATAGGTGTGCCAGGATACTAGCCTTCTCATCCCTTAGGGCAACCAGAATCCTCAGGGCTGGGTTGCCTCTAACCCTGAGCAACTTAGTGTGGTTACCCCAAAGAGGCATACAAACGTTTTCAATGTGTGCAATGATTTGTAAAAGGCTAGAAGCACTGGTCTAGGGGACATGCCTCACTTTCAGAGGCTGATATCATGGAAGGCAGCCAGGTCCTTATATAAAAGGTTCCTAGGAGGCCTCTGATAAAAGATTGGTCTACAAAGCAACCACTATGCTTGTAGAGAAACCTGTTAACTGGACAGGTTCAGAACTGTTACCTCAGCTTAAAAACCTGAGAAACCCTGATTATTATCTGCCCTATAGTTTCACCACTAGGCATGGACTAAGTGCTAATTAGGGAGGCAGTAAGAATTCTAGTTCTGCATGTATGCTCTTGACCAAGTCATTGAACCTCCAGAAGACCCAAATTTGTCATCTGTGAGCTGGTGACAATATCACTCAACACCTAATAGGTTCTAACAGACCATTTCCCTCCGTGTCTTTATTTCACACTGTCACCTGAGAGAGTTGAACAAAATGTCTGATCCTGCCTCTCCTCTTAAATTTCTTACATGATTCCTTACTACAACAGGATAGTCCCCTTTTGCTTTGGCCACATTTTCCCAATTTCCCAATGGGTGGTGTTTCTGGCAAGGCTCATAGCATATCCAGAATGGAAGAGATATGATTGGAAAGACAGTTTGGAGATAGATCATGAAGGGTTTGAATGTCTTATTAGGTTTAAACTTTTGAAAAAAACTTTTCTCCCTGGCTTCAGAGGGATCTGGAAGGGCATGCTCGATGTGCTCTTCAGGCAACGTGGCTAGGGAGAAAGTGAACATTTTGAATGCATTTTAGTACTCAAGCAGGGCCACGTGAGCTGGTGTGTGCGTAAGTCTGCACGCAAACACCGCTCAAGAGCTGGAGCTTTGAACAGGAGTTAAAAGAGTTGAGTCCCTAACGACATACAAAAGACTTGCCGGTGTGATTTATTCTGATGTATTTACTTATCCAATTACCAAAACAGCAGGAGATCATTAAATTTTCTAGTTACCAGATGCAGCACGTTCAATATCTTAAATGTTACCAAGGCTCTCTCTGAGCTATTTTGATATTACATTTCATCTGCCCAAAAGCTTATGAAACTGGAAGGCAAGAATCATGAACAGAACAGGTGTTTTCTTTGAAGGTTGGTCCAGCAGGCACCTGTATAATAACAAACTTATACCAGAAATTCCCAAACTCTCTCCTGGACTTAAGGAAAAGTACCATGATGGGAAACAAAAGTATTTAGGAAAGAAGATGCTAAGGAAATAGTACTTGAAGGTGGCTGCAGATATGCATTTTACCTAGTCTGGTTTTCTTCATGCTCATTTCCTGTCAGTTCAGTCCTTATGTCCACAGAAGGTCAGGGTTCAGAGTAGAGGAGAACAGAAGGTACCAAGCATGCTTTGAGAGACTGCAAACCTGGCTCCTAACTCTAGCACACTGCTTCTAACTTGGGCAAGTCACTGTTCCTCCTCTGAGTTTCCTTCTGTTAAATAAGGATGTTGCATCTGATGCACCACTTCTACACCTGCTGTGAGCATCTACACAGCTTGTCTTCCACTGTACTTTACAAAAATGTCTCCTGGATAAGATTGAGCAACTTAAAGACAGGAACTGTGTGTTTCCGTTTTCTGTATTTCCAGCTTCCTGCAAAGAACCTGGTATATTATATGTTCTCAATAAATGATCAAACCAAAGAGGTACATCATGGGACACTGAAAAACACAGATAGCAAGCCTTTATTAACAACATTTGTAAAGTTAAGTGGCAAAATAGATGTTTATTCTATTTTATTTTGAAAAAAAAAATGCACCAAATAAGTGGTATCTGGGCTTAAATGTTATGAAAGGGTGGTGGTGGCTTGGCCTCAACACTTTCTCTAAATACTGTCCTCTCACAGACCTTATGCTTTAGCCAATTAGAGCAGTTTGTTATTCCCTAAATATATCTGGTGCTTCTCCTCTCTGAACCTTTGCTTGTGTTGTTTCCTCTATGTTATTTCCTCTACTGGAATGTCCTTCCTCCCCAGTTCCATCTGTTGAAAACTTATATACATCCTTCAAAGTTCATCTTAAATGCTACTTTATCTATAAAACCAGGCCCTAGTGACAGAGCCTAAATTAATCTCATTCTCTAGTTCCTTGTAACAGAGTTAATCGTAAGTGGCATCTTCTCCCATTCACTGGGCCATGGCTTCTGGAACACAGGGACCACGTATGTTCATTGTGGTCTCTCCCTCAAGTACCTATTCTGCACATGTAGCCCACGTTTGCTATACTAATACCTCTGTTTCAGCTCATGCTCCTCACACAAGGTGGTTGCCAATGTCTGTTGGCAGACTTAAGGGGAGTGTTTAAACTGAAATGTAGACACTGGCAATGCCAACCTTGTCCTTTGCTAAACCAGCCTTTGACCAGGCAAAGCTACCCATTTATGGAGGCTCTAGCTCAAAGGATCAGCTACAGTCTCACACTGAGTTATCTGTCTTTTGTGCCTCTCAGGTTTGTCTAGGAGTCTATCTCTCCAGTTGGGTTGAATTCTGCGGGCTTAAATGAGGTCTCACTGGCTGTCTATCCTCAGGGCCTAGTGTATTGCTGGAAACAGTGTGAGTTCAATAAATGTTTGTTGAAAGACTGACCTATTGAATGACTGAATAGAGGCTCCCCACTCTTCCCTGGAGTCTCCACCAATCCAAAGAAGGGGAGTCAAGAGGAGCTGTATTCCCAGGTTCCTTCTGTACCTTCCTCCTAGCCTCACTCTGACAGCAGGCAGAGCTTGTCAGTAATACCATTAACAGATCATCCTAGCAGGCCCCTGGCTGTGGACTCTCTCTGGCCCTTGCTTCAGTCCTGCTGCACAGACATAGAGACTGACAGTAAGTTTGCATCAGTTGCCCTTTCGGAAGGGATAGATTTTTCCTTGTCTATTTAAAATGCTGTTGGAATTGGCTAATTAGAAGGATTTAAAAAATCTTAATACTCTAAACAGAGAAAACTGGTTCTGAATTATTAAGCAACATTTTCAGTGCATCTGAATAACCTTAAGTGACTTAGCTGCCACCTGATCCTAAGCTCTGGCTCAGATAAATAAATGTGAAATATTGTCAAAGCTCCAGCTTATAGAACCCTCCAGCTACAGTAAATAAAAGCTTAAGTCCCCATAAACTGCCTGGGACAGAGACATTCTCATATAAAAGGAGAGAAGATGATCTTAAATAAAGCTAATACGATCAGAAAGCCAATGGTTTTGTTCTAGTTTTTAGAATAGAGTTGTCAACAGGGCAGGTATTATCTATATCTGGGTCATTTAATCAGAGAATCACATAGTATCAGAGCTGAAAGATGAAGAAAGCACTTACTTTAATCTCTTCATATTTCAGATGAAGAAAGTTAAGACCCAGAGAAGTACATACCTTGCTTGAAATCACAACAAATGGCTGAAAAAACTAAAATTGTGTCCCGGACATCTGGCTCCCAGCTTAGTTCCCTTCCTAGTCTATCATACTCTTCTGAGAACATACTGTCAAAATGAGAGGCTGACAACTGGCTGTTAAAAAAAACACCTGAAAATTTTAACCAGAGGGGTGACTTCTAGAGCTTAATTCTAGAGTCTCCATGGTTTCCCACCAAAGACTTTGGAGTTCTCTTCCATGACTATGCAGGGGATGGGGGAGAGACATGGAATGAGGAAGGGAAGGAGGGAAACCCTAATTAAGTGAGGGTGAATATGACTATATTGTGGTCCTCTCTTGCTTATCCTCAAGCTGCGAGGATATCCTGAGTTTCTGTGTGGTGAAGATGGAAAATACTAAAGCAAAAACCAAATAAAAACAGTGGATGCGTGAACGGGCAGGAATACTTTATTTCTTTTCATTTATTTACTAAACAAATATTTCCTGAATGTTTACTACAATGTCAGAATCCACGCTAGGCACTGGGATACAACAGTGAACAAGACACTATTTCTGTCCTCAGGGAATGTAGAATCTAGGACAGGATGCAGACAAGAAATTGGCCCACTACAATTCAGAAGAGTAAAGGGCTATGACAGGGAAGAGGCTCAGCAGGGGAGCACGAGGAAGGTAAACCTCAGTCCTAGGGTGTCAGTTTATTTCTCTTTCCTCCTTGATGCATTCTAATATGCACACCTGTTTCCTCAAAGTGAATGAACCATTTTCCTGACTTATACTTTCATATACAATGAATCAGTATTAACTACTATGTGCCAAGCACAGTACTAGGGAATATTCAGATAAATTAGACATAATCCCAAATAACTTGATGTGTATAATTCTTTTTTTGTTTAAAAAACATACATCTTAACCTTCATTTTGTGACTGTGTAAACCAGGGCCAAGCATTTCTGCTTTTGGTATCTTTTGGTTTTCCTAGGCCTTGATCAAGTTACTTTCCTTCTCTGTATCTTGGTTGTTTCATCTATAAAATAGGGGTCTTTTCTCGTTCTCAAGGTCTAAAATACATGCATGAGGAAGGCCTGTTCACACAAGGCTCTTACATGAAAGCCAACTAGAGGAAGGAAAGTGAAATAAATTTGGAAATGTCAAAAGAATATTCAGGTTTGGGATTCAGCCATAGACATTAAATCTGAAGCCTTGAGGTCCTGTTTCCAGGTAAAGAGCAGGGTGTGGTCAGGGTGCAGTAGGCTGGGTCTGGGTCTGGGCCTGGGGCTGGGGCTGGGGCTGGGGCTGGGGCTGGAGCTGGAGCTGGAGCTGGCAATGCAGTGAGGCCCCGGGGGGGTGGGTGGGGTGGGTGGGTGGGGGGTGGGGATTTGGCATGTTGATGCAAGTGCTAATGCACTCTGGAACTCCAGCACTGCTTTGAAAATTACAAGGAGTGTCTAGAAAAGGTTAATCTGTGCATATACACGTTTGCGGTTGTTTGTATTTACAATGGGGTTATTATACAGACTTTAAGTGAGTAAAGCATGTCTGCAGAAGCACCTGGAATATTGAGCACAGAACTAATGATTTTTTATTTATGGCCAGAAGGAGTCAGATTGGATTGTATGTAAAGCCTTTAAAAGTTTATTTGATTTCTGATATAGCAATTTTGAATGGTATAATGCTTTATAAACCCCTTATAAAATTAACTTCTGGGACAAAGTAAATAATTTTGTAAAGGTTTAAATACATCAACATACCTATACATAATCAGTAACAGTCACTCCATTTTATGTTTGCATGGTATGGGGAAGGGGCCTGAATTTTGGAAATTAAATACTGGTATTGACATTTATTGTGCAACCTTAAAAAATTTAAGAACTCTAAGCTTCCATGTCCTCATCTGTAAAATGGGAATAATATCTATCTTTCACAGAACTAATATACTTGATTATGCATATAATGGCACAAAAATAAATGGCTTTCATTTATTGTCCTCATTCCCTACCATTCCAAGTCCTTTGTACATGAGTAGAAAGGGCAGAGACAGTTTGTGAAGGCTCTGAATTCCATTCAGCTTCCATGAAATGGCTATAATTGCCTCAAACATTATTTAAAACTCCTCTGTGTTTTCCTTTAACATAAGTGATGGGTTTTCTTATAAATATCACTGGTCCTCTCAATACCTCTGTGGGTTAGCAAAAGCCTTGCCTTTTCTTGCCATCAGCTTCATCATAATAGCTTAGATATAGACTTACTACATGCTGGTGCTTTAGAAGTATCAGTTCGTTTCATTTTTACAACAACCCTGTGAGGTAGGTACTATCATCCTTATTGTATAGGTGAGGAAACTGAGCTATATAGAGGTTAAGTAATTTGCCCAAGATCAAAGAGCTAGGAAATGGCAGAGTTGAGATTCAGCCTGGGATGTTAGACTCTGATCTTTTAACCACCACCCTGTACTGTCTCTCCATCACTCATCTCCTTCAAATACATTCTAGTCACTGCCAGGGGCATTTTCTGGTTTAGAGCCAGTGTCATAGTTTAAATCCTCTGATAGAAAGCACCACCTAGATTTTCTCCTGGTACCCCAGACTCAACAAATCTGTCTCAAGTGAAATTTGCCTCCTTAGCAGTCTTCTTTGATTTCTGTACACGGTAGAAACCATCTTACTCATCATTCACAACTCTTTTCTACCCACCCCCCACCACTGACTAGTTTGACAATCACCAAATCCCATTGATTATTCCTTTCTCCTGATTCTGCCATTTCTTCATCTCTATTTTTTTTAAAAGTAGACTTCATGCCCAGCATGGAGCCCAATGCAGAGCTTGAACTCATGACTCTGAGAACAAGACATCAGCTGAGATCAAGAGTTGGTTGCTTAAGTGACTGAGCCATGCAGGTGCCCCATTCTTCATCCCTGTTGATGCCCTCTTAGTTCATACTTCCACAGCTTATTGTCTTGTCTACTGCAATAGTTCTATTTGGTCTCATTTTTCCAGGTTCTCCCTACTCTAATTCCTCTTAATAAACATCCACAAGCTTTAGACGATAAGAAAAAGGCAAATATATGGAATCAAAAGACCTAAGTGGAGCCACTGCTCTGCAACTTACTAGCTATGTCAATTTGTGTTAGCCACATGGCAGCTGTAAGCCTAAATATTTCATCTTTATTACAAGGGTTAACACCTACCTTAAGTAGTTCAAATCCCAGTGGAGTTGTTTTTTGTGAGGGCAAGAACATTGTCTAGCCTATTCACTACCATATCTCTAATGTCTTGTGCATAAGAGGTGCTCAAATAATATTTGCTAGATTAATACATAGAAGACTCTTCAGTATTTTTCCATCTCTTATCTCAATTCTTTCTGTGCCCAACTTCATATCCTAAATTCTATCACAGAAAACTGTGTGCAGTTCCCCAACATATACTGGCTTATATTTCTATGGTTTTTGTTCATGCTTCTGCTTGGCAAATGTCCATTTATTTTTTTAACTTTTTATTTTGAAAAACTTATAAACTCACAGGATGTCAAAAAAATAGTAGAGTCCTTTGTACCCTTGACTCAGCCTTCACCCAATGGTACCATATTATATAACTATAGTGTGATAAAAAACAGGAAACTGACACTGGTATCATGCTATTAACTAGACTACAGGCCTTATTCACATTTTATCAGTTCTTTTTTTTTTTTTTAATGTTTTTATTTATTTTTGAGACAGAGAGAGACAGAGCATGAGCAGGGGAGGGGCAGAGAGAGGGGGGAGATACAGAATCTGAAGCAGGCTCCAGGCTCTAGGCTGTCAGCACAGAGCCTGATGCGGGGCTCAAACTCACAGAGTATGAGATCATGACCTGAGCTGAAGTCAGAGGCTCAACCGACTGAGCCACCCAGGCGCCCCCACATTTTATCAGTTCTAATGTGTATTCATCTGAGGGTGTGTATGTGAATGGTTATGTACAATATCATCTCATGTGCAGATCCAGGTAACCACCACTATGATTAAGATACAGAATTAAACTATGAAATTTATAGTCACACCTATCCCCTACAACCACACCCTCTATCCTTATTCCCTGGCAATCACTAATTTGTTTCCCATCCTTATAATTTTGTCAATTCGAGAATGTTATATAAATGGAGTCATACAGTATGTACACCCTTTTGAGATTACCTTTTTCTACTCAGCATAATGCCCTTGAGATCCATCCAAGTTGTTTCACGTATCAAGAGTATACTATTTTTATTGCTGTTCCTTTTTAAAAACACTTGTTCAAATCCTGTTTCTTCTGTGAAGCTTTACTGACCTTCAAGTAGAACTAAACCCTCTACTGTTCCTTGGGTTCCCACTATAGCCAGTATAGACTATCACAACATTTTTGATCTTTGAATATCTTTATTTGGTCATTCATCTATAAGGCCCTTTGGTCACATCTTTGTATCTTTAGTACCTAGCGAGTACTTGGTAAAACTAGGCATGTGTTAAATGTTTATCAAATTAATGAATGTAGACTAACTTTAAGTTATGGGTAGAAGTATTTAAAAAAAAAAATTTTTTTTTTTACACTTATTTATTTTTGAGAAACAGAGGGAGACAAAGCATGAGCGGGGAAGGGGCAGAGAGAGAAGAAGACACAGAATCTGAAGCAGGCTCCAGGCTCTGAGCAAGCAGTCAGCACAGAGCCTGAGGCAGGGCTTGAACCCACAAACTGTGAGATCATGACTTGAGCTGAAGTTGGACTGAGCCACCCAGGCGCCCCCGGGCAGAAGTATTTTTGAAAATAGTATGCAAGTGTTCCTAAAAGGCTACACAGCTCATATTATAGTTGGTCTTCATTATTCCAGATCCTACAGTTTGTAAATTAATCTACTTGTTAACATTTATTTGTAACTCTAAAATCAACATGTGCAGTGCTTTCATAGTCATTTGAGAACACATGCAGAGTGGTGAAAATTTTGAGTTGCCTGATACACATGTTCCCAACCAAGGTCAAACAAGGCAATACTCTGTTTTATTGTTTCAGCTCTGATAGTGTAAACAAATGTCCTTCTTGTGGTAGATTTAGTCACAAGGCTTTTTTTATTTTTGTGCTTTTTGGGGTGATTTTGCAGTTTCAAATGGCCCCCAAGCATACTGCTGAAGTGCAGTCTAGTATTCCTAAGTTTAAGAAGACTGTGATATGCTTTATGGAGAAAATGTGTGTGCCAGATAAACTTCAGGCATGGGCTATAGTATTGCTGGCCATGATTCATTGTTAAAAACACTATATATTAAATAAGATGTCTTTGAACAGAAACACACATAAAACAAAGTTACATACTGATTGGTTGATGAAAACTTATAACCAGAGGCTCATAGGAACTTAACCCTGTATTTACCTTAGGAACAATGTTGAGTATTTGGTAACTCAGTGTTTGTGGCAACTTTATACAACATAACTACTGTGAAAAATGAAAACTGTACTTCTCAGTTCTAAAATCAACAGCTCCCCATAGCCCACAGAATGAAATAAGAATACAGTAATTTCTTAACCTCAGATACATTGCTCACCACAATCTGTACTACTGACAAAGACCTTTCTGTTCAGCCAAAGCAATGTATTCTTCTTCATGTTGTGCCTAGCTTGGCAAGATGTGTCCCATGCCTGCTATGGTGATTTCCCGCCTTATGTCCTCTACCAGACTTGGCCTTATAGGTCAAGACCATGTCATAATCATCATCACACCCACCATAGTGTGCCATCCATACATCCTTCTGTCCATCCTATAGTCAGATCTTGGTGGGTCCTTACTCTGTGGTAGGCCTGTGCAAGCTCAGTGCCAGAAAATGGAGGTGCAAAGGCAAATAAGATGCAGTACAGATACTGCCCAAGTGAACTTACACAGAGCAGAACCTGGAGAACTCTGACATAAATTAGGTAAAAATCTCCAGGAGGAAATAAGCCTGTCTCTTACCCTAGGAAAAACACCATAAACTAATTTAGAAATGTTTCCAACTATGAAAGAAATCTGCTGGTTTGGTAAAACAGAAGGCAGATATTAAACTCTAGATATTCCTAGTTGAACACCACTCTTAAACTTTTATTATTAGGCCTGTAAGGCACACTGTTTGATATCTTTACTTGAAAGCTGATAGTTTCCAAACAGTTAATATTGGACCGAGATCCTGTCCTCTTGAAACCAAAACATAAAAGAAAAAATAAGGATAGGAAAGAAGAGGTGGGCAGAGAAATAATAACCATTACCACCATACCAGTTACTATTATTAGAGTCTAACTATATGGCAAATGCTGTATGTATTAAATATTTTACATTTGTCTTCCTTTTAATGCTCACAACAATCCTTTAAAGTAGGTATTGATACTCCCATTTTTACTAAGAGACTAAGTAACCTAAGATCACTCAATGGAAAGCTGATCCAGAATTCAAGGCCAGGTCCATTTGACTCCACAGCCTGTGTATGCTCTTGTTTCAGGATACAATGCCTCTGAAATGTGATTGAAAAGAAGAGGTAGTGTTGAATAAATCATCTTTACAGTGTTGATTTATATTTGCTTATAAAACAAGCAAGGAAAAATAAATACCAACAACTTCTCCTTTATTTTAAGTAGCCAGTTTGAAGAAAGTATTCTCTCTGGGAGGGAAAGTGGCTGAACCCTGAAAGACAACTGCAGAGGCTCTTAGCAGACTACTGCAGATTTTGGGGCAAGTTTATATTGAGTATGTTGGCACTCTAGAATTAGGAGATGCCAATCTCCAGGGATTGTGCTTTTCTCAGGTTCTGTTGAACATCTCCTTTGACAATACAGGGTTAACTGGTGCTTATTAGTACAGTTGATCCTTGAACAACATGGTTTGAACTGAGCAGGTTCACTTATATGTAGATTTTTTTTGATAAATATAGCACTGTACTATTAATGTATTTTCTCCTTAATAACCTTTTCTTTTCTCTAGCTTAAATTGCAAGAATACAACATATATTACATATAACATACAAAATATGTGTTAAATTACTGTTGATGTTATTGGTAAGGCTTCCTGTCAACAGTAGGCTATTAGTACATAAGTTTTTGGGGAGTCAAAAGTTATACGTGGATTTCTGACTGCACAGGGGGTTGGCACCCCTAACACACCCATGGTGTTCAAGGATCAACTGTATTCTTTGGAGGCTACTTTGACCCTTCACTACAGGACTAAGTTCTGTTACAAGTGAAGGTAAGAGGCAAAATAAAATGCTTAGAAGTTTCCCAGTTTACAGAGTTCCACCTACATATCCACTAGTAATCCCCAGAAATGAATTTGAGATGTGAATATATTAAAAAATAAAATTATAAAAAAATTATAAAATTATGTGCAGAGAAGGGTTAACATAGCAGACCTGACAGCTATTCTTTTGGAAGTCTTGCTTACAATGTTGGCCGTTGGCTGGCATTTAGGAACTTGGGTTTGGAGAAGCTTCCCACTATTCCCAGAACTGGAAAGAGTGTCTCACTATGCCCAAACTGTTTGTGGAAACAATATAATTTTTGCTGAACACCTGCTTTCCTTCTGGGATTCTGGAATTTTGGGACATGCCACTGCAGAGGGTACATACATGATCAGTCCTCAACTAAAAATCCTGGGTACTGAGTCCCTAATAAGCTTCCTTGCTTGGGAAATTAAATATGTCCTATGTGACTCTACTGCAGGTGGACCCTTGGAAGCTTGTGCCTGGTTTCTGTTGGACTTTGCCCTGTGTGCCTTTTCTCTTTGCTGATTTTGCTTTGTATCTTTTTGCTGTCATAAATCATAGCCATAAATATGACTGGATGCTCAGTCCTATGAGTTCTGCTAAGGAATTATCAAACCTTGGAATAGTCACAGTGTCAGCTGGTGTCAGAAGTGGGACTTTGGTGAAATATGGTGAAAGCATTGTTTGGATAAAGAAAGTTGGAAGGGATAAGGAATGGTCAACCTTTGGTGCCTGAGTGGATATGAAGTCATTCATCCATGGTATGAAACATGTGCTATCTGTTGTGAGAGGTAAAAGTTACCTATGGTATTTTAAAATGATAGATCTAATCTAGGAGAGTTGGCTTCATGGTTCCCTTAACTAGTTTTGGTTATGCTAACTAAAGTGAAGGAAAAAGGTGCAACCTTGTAAGGCCTTTGGCTTTGCTCTTTTAGGTGACAAGAGAAAGTATAACAAAATTTCCAAAAGTGAGCCTTGCATAGGCCAGAAATGCAAAGTTTTTATTGTTCTCTCCTTCAGGTGGGAGGAAGAAAAGAGTTAAATTGGTTCTCGGGGCTGGAGCATAATTTTAGATAAACCAGAGGGGGAAAAGGGAGAAAGACACTCCAGCCATTTCTGCAGCTTAGCTGCTGTTAGGTCAGTTGCTGCAACAGCCAAGAACTGCTCTCTTCCCCACTTCCCTTGCATTCCAGCAGGGGTCTTCCCCAGCAGCTTAATATTAACCCTGTAAATGCTAAATATACTGCTAGGTGAATAAATTTTCTATGAGAAAGAGGTGGGGGGGGGGAAGGGGGAAGAGGAGGATTAAAAAAAATGGTTTTGTGGCTACTGTATTTGGATATATGGTAAAAAATGGATATAAAACATTACATGTTTCTAACTTCATAAATGCTAGAGGTATCATCCCAATGAAAGCTGCAAATTGTTAGTAGAACACTAACTACTTCCTTGATTTTGCCACTGGCGAGTGGGTTAGCATTTAAACTCTGAGTACTGGAAACAGAACAAATCTCCAGAACTAAGGATTTTTGCTTATTGAAGCCTCTAGAAAAAGGGAGATAACATTGGAAAGAAAAGCAATTTCCAGATAGAGATACACCTTGGGAATTAAAAAAAAAATTTTTGGAGCCCCTGGGTGCCCAGTTGGTTAAGTGCCAGACTTCAGCTCAGGTCATGATCTCACAGTCCGTGGGTTTGAGCCCCACATCAGGCTCTGTGCTGACAGCTCAGAGCCTGGAGCCTGCTTCAGTTTCTGTGTCTCCCTTTCTGCCCCTCCCCTGCTTACATGCTCTCTCAAAAATAAATATTGAAAAGAATTAAAAAAAAAACCCATTTTTAGTTTGCTAATGAGCTTGTATACAATTAGATCTTTGATCTTTGGAGGCTGGTGATTTTCCAGTGTGGTGTGCATATTTTTGAGTAGGTAAATTTGGACAATACCAAAAGGGCTTAGGAAAGCCTTGCTTGTTACTTGAACTTAGAACACTGCTGCCTGGTCCTGCAGCATCTTGTCTTTGCTGCTGCTGAAGAAAAGTTGCTGGCTTCTTTTGGGACTCCTAAGTCCACAGATTCTAATTGTCTAGACTTGACTTTAAATAAAAACCTGACACTGTCTGTTGTGAGCTGTTTTGGCATCAGAATGTGCAGTGGTGAAATGAAAGCAAGCAGAGGCTCAATGAACAGGACTTTGACTCTGTGACTGTTGTAAATTTAGGATACCCCTTTTAGGGACCTGAAATTTTGAAAATATCATGAGTATTATCTGTATCATCTGGGTCACATACAAATGCCCATAGGAAAGGGTTTGTTTTTTGATAGGACCATCTAAAATCAAGCTGCTGATTGGCTTATATTTGGTATAGAGAATGAATGCATTCCTAACTTGTGATTCCTGACAAAAGCTGCAAGTTGGGGTAGGGCACACCACGAGGAGTGTGACTCCTCTGCCCATTCCTGACAGACCAGACTCGACTTCCTTTGGGGGATGTCTTACTATGGTTGACTTGTGTTCAACTTCCCAGATTAGTTGCAGTTTGCAACAACAGACTAATAAATAGCTTAACTCTATTTTTTAACCTTTCCTCTGGTGCATACCTTAGAAAGACAATCTGGATTTTTAAATGCTGCTGTGCTCAAAAAGGGACTGATTTTTTCTAGGCTGCTCACCAGATAAATGAACAGGACAAAAGGGGTGGGAGATTATGTAAACTCATTTAGAAAATTTTTTGTAATTCAGGATTTTGACCTGACCAATTCCTAAACATGATGGGTCTTTCTGGTGAAGTTGTATAAAAATGATTTTCTGTAGGGGTGCCTGGGTGGCTCAGGTGATTAAGTGTCCTACTTCAGCTCAAGTCATGATCTTGTGGCTTGTGAGTTTGAGCCCCACATCAGGCTCTGTGCTGACAGCTCAGAGCCTGGAGCCTGCTTCAGATTCTGTGTCTCCCTTTCTCTGCCCCTCCCATGCTCGTACTCTGTCTCTCTCAAAAATAAATAAACATTAAAAATAAAAAATAAATAAAATTATGATTGCTAAATATAGGATATACTGATTTTGTAACAAAGGAGAAAACACAAAACAAAACCCTGGCACCTGGGGAGGTGTAGGGGAGGGAGGAAGGCATTAAAATGTTTGCTTTTCAAAACTATTCCTGGAAACTTTCCTCTCTTCCTTTCCTGAAGGAAAACTCCCCATGCTGGCTTTCCAGGCTGTTGCAAGTGCTTTGAATTCAAACTCAATGTTGAGTCTACAATCACAAATGACAGTGGTGACTAAGAGACAGAAGGCAGTAGCCCCAGCGCCATCACTTTCACACAAAACACCTTCAGAAGTCATGTACACTCATGAGGCAGATAAACTGGTATCATGGAGAAGCAAATTTATTTGAGACTGCCTGCTTTAGGCAGTCCCTCTGAAACCAAGGACCGAACTAAATTGTTTGGACTGACTGAGAACCCAAGTGGGGGGCAGGTACCACACTGGGCCTAATGCATGCCCTGCGCGGGGTGCTCTAACAATTAATTATAGATTTTGTTTCCAGGGGTATCATGTATGCTCTCTGGGATTGTACTTCTTATGTGTACCCTGATATTAAGACACTGCTTCAGCCCTGGAAGGTGTTCAGGTCAGCTTCAACTTAGAATTGTGCTATTCCTGAATTGATGCCTTGGGCCAGGTTTAAAAAAAAAAAGGTTAATATAGAAACTTAAGGAGGAAGCCACCTTACTTTCTAAGATGGACTTTAATGATTAATAGGATTTGTTTTTTTAATTCAATGTTATTTTTTTAAACATTTATTTAGTTTTGAGAGACAGAGACAGAGTGTGAGTGGGTGAGGGGCAGAGAGAGAGAGGGAGACACAGAATCCAAACAAGGCTCCAGGCTCTGAGCTGTTGGCACAGAGCCCCATGTGGTGCTCAAACTCATGAACTGTGAGATCATGACCTGAGCCGAAGTCAGACGCTTAACTGACTGAGCCCCCCAGGTGCCCCGGATTTGTTTTAACTGGTAGATTCCAGGACCTCTAAAAAGCATAACTGGGACCCATACTGCAAGTTGCTCTTACTTTTCTGTAAAAATGTCTTGGTCAAGAGTAAAGGGGGTGATATACGTAGAAAAGACTGATATTCTTTGAAAGCCTTGCTTTTAAGGTTGGCCTTTGGCTGGTGTCCAGGAACTTGGTTTTCAGGAGGGTTCCCAACATTCCCAGAACTGGTGTGGTTCAATAAGTCTACACTGTGCAAACTACATAGCTTGTGTTGAATACCTACTTTTCTTCTGGAATTCTCGTACCTCAGTGGAGGGTACCTGTCTTTGTGATCAGGTCTCAATTAAAAACCTTGGGTACAAAGTCCCTAATAAGCTTCTTTGCCTGACAACACTTCACATGTGTTGTCTCAAATCACTGCTGGAGGAATTAAGCTCATTCTGTATGACTGTCCTGGGAAAGGACCCTTGGAAACTTGTGCCTGGTTTCCCCTGGACTTCTCTCCATGTGCCTTTCCTCTTTGTTGATTTTGGTTTGTATCACAGCCATGAGTATGACTACATGCTTAGTCTTGTGAGCCCTCTTAGGAAATCATCAGACCTAGAGGTGGTCTTGGGAACCCCTGACACATTGTATGAAAAAGCATACACTTTGGATGTTTCATTCACAATTATGTCAGTTACTATGTATGTGATCTTGGAAATATTACTTAACATCTCTTAGCCACAGCTGTCCTATTTGTAAAATGGGGCTACTATCTATGCCTTAGGGTTTGTATAAAGATTAAATGAGAGAATACTTTCTGAAGTGTCTGGCACAGGTTATGGCACAGAGTAGGATATTAATAATTATTAATTCCCCTGTCTGACTGAGAGGTAGAAAAGGCTGTAAGAACTGAAGAGGTCACCAAATCAGCCACAAAAATTTCAAAGAAAACTTTCACATCAGAGATTCACCCACTTTTGGAAGGCTCAGACCCAATTCCTCTTGAAGGTAAGCAGGAAATTGTGCCAGTATCTTTCACTGCAAACCTCTTCAGTGTTTAGTTATGTTTCCATGTAATCTCAGGACGATTCTGCTTTCTGGCAACAGTAACATGAAGGAAGGAAGAGAGAATATGCTCACTTAAAGGAAAGCATGCTGAAAGCGAGATGGTGTGGTTTCATCCTGCACACAGTGCCTTGCCCAGGTCATGTCCAGCTGGTGAGTGGTGTTCTTTCTTGCGATCACAAGGTCTATACATCTTAAAGGATCATATATCCTGAGTACCTACCATGTGTTATGTCCTTGCCTTCAAATCACCTCTCTTAATTCTACATCACCTCATATGTGGCTATCATTGTCTGTCTTTTACAGGTGAAGAAACAAGTTTAGAGAGGCTATGTGCCTTCCCCAAGGTGTACCTAATAACTGGTTCTTTATATCATCATGCTGTCTCCCTGTCATGATTGTCAATACTCAACACATTTTTTCCTGCACTAGAGGGGCTGTAATAAATAATGGACTTCCTTCCAAGGAAGAGACAAGTCATAAGATGCAGGTCACCCTCATATTAGGAATGAGGAATGTGTGTAAAAACTTATTTTTTAAAGGTTAGAGACAGGGCAAAAGCAGTGACTTGCTGGAAATGGATAAAAGGAACTCAGCATTACCAAATCAAGCAGCATGGACCTCTGCCCTTTACCAGGTGTTTTCATTATCACTTTTGATCTTATTATCACAATATATTAGTGAGGACACATGACATTATCCTCACTTGAAAGATGAAGTAACTGAAATATAGCAAAGAGAAATAATGTACTTAATGTACCTCAGCAAATAGATGGAAGCGCCAGCATTAGAACCAACATCTCTCTGACCCCAAGTAAAGATGACATAGGAGAAACTATTGAACCATTTATCAAAATACTTAGTCCAGGTGTTAGTAGACTATGTTTAAGCATCTCTCTAATCTCCCCCTGCTGGGCTGCATTTTTATCAATCTCATTTTAAGTACTGCAGCATCCCTTGACTATTCTTCTGGCTTTAGTCTTTCTTTATGTCAATTCATTTTTCCAGGCTTCCAGTGAGATAGAATGGAAAGAATCAGTACCTTGATATTTAATTTCTACTTCCTGGCTATGTGATCTTGGTCGAAACACTTAACTTACAAGTTTCAGTTCCTGTATCTGTAAATGGGAATATTTGCTTGGTATAATAGATTTCGGACATGGGTTTGAAATCTTTTTGTGCCTTTAATTTTTTCAACTATAAAGTTAATAGCAATTTCATAAGCTGGTTGTAAGGATTCAATTAGAGGATACCTGTAAAGTGCATAGCATAGTTACTGATACACAGTGGGAACTCAATAACTGGTAGATAGCCTAACGGTTGTCATTTAGAAAGAGAGCGTTGCTGAAAGGAGGGAAGGAAGTCTGTTGTTTTATATGGGTTGGTCAGAAAGGGCCTCAATGAAAAGGCATCATTTGAGTAGGGACTTGAAGGACGTAAGGGCATGAGCAATATATATTTCTAGAGGAAGAAAGTGTAAGTGCAAGGCCCTAAAGTGAGAAAATGTTTTGTTGTGTTTCACAAATAGTAAGGATGCCAAGATGACTTGAAAAAATTGAGTGGGGTCAGAGAAATATACCAGGGAGTCACATCAGGGAGGGCCTTTCAAAAATTCAGAACTAGATGGGGAACTATTACAGGATTGGAGAAAAGAAGTGATGTGGTTTGCCTTATATATTTTTTAAAAAGTCTCTTGGTTTTTCAGAAAAAGAAAATGAAGGGGTAGGGTGGGTGGTGCATGGGTTGAGGCAGAGCAGCCAGTTAAGACATTACTGCAATAATATGGACAAGGGATTATAGTGGCTTGGCCTAGGGTTAGTTGTAGAGTCAATGAGAAGTAGATTCTGATATATTTTGAAGATAAAACCAACAGAATTTGCTTGTGAGTTGGATGGAGAAATGAGAGAAAGAAGAGTCAAGCAGGACTCCAAGGTTTCTGGCCTGAAAAAAAAAGGGGGGAATGAAGTTGCCATTTAATGAGACGAGGAAGACTATGACAGGAGCAGATTTGGGTGAGGGGAGGGATCAGGAGTTTAGTTTTGACTATGTTTAATTTGAAATGTCAACCAGACATTAAGTGGAGGTGCTGAGTAGGCAGTTGTATGTATAAATATCTGGAGTTCAGGAGAGAGCCTGGGCTGGAGATAATACACCTTTGGAGTTGTAACTGTATATATGACATTTAAAGCTACAAGACTGAGATCACCTAGATAATGAGGGCAGATAGAGAAGAGATTAGAGGACTGACATTTATTGAGTACCTACAATGTGCCAGGCAATGTGAATTTACAAATTATGGAGTAATGTACAGGTAATTACTCTTACTTTGATGATACCATGATGACCATGTCACTACCTTGCTCAACAAATTTACATGAAATAAAGCCAAGTTCTCTTGCTTGGTATTCTGGGTTTAATACAATTCCCTTTTAGCCTTTTCCTAGAACTTGACTATATACAAACCCCATTTTTCAACTAATCTAGTTTGCACGCCACTAGCCATGCCTTGTGCTTTCCAACATTAGCTTCTTTCTTCAAGCTGTCCTGGCTGCTGGAGAATGTTCTCCTCTTACCAGTTCACCAAAAACCCTATCCATCTCAAAAGTTTTGTTTATCTGCTATACAAAGCCTTTCCTGATCACCCAGGTCAGCATGCATCTTGGTCAACTTTGACTTCTGTTGCCCTTTTTGTCTAACTACTCTTAGAATGAACTCACTGCATGAACTGCATTATGGGGATTATTTTTGTATGAGAAACCCAGGTATTCTCAAAGGCAAGGACCATGCCTTATTCCTTGGCACTTAACAGTGTCTAGAAAAGTAAAAGTTTTCTGGTAAACAGAGTGTGAAATACAACTAAGTATATACTTTACCTACATCTGGCTGTGACTTTGGAATAGGAATTACAAAGACAATATGAAAAATCAGAGATGATGAAATCTTTTCAAATGTGTAAAACTGAGTTTCATTTACACATTTAAAGTATTTTTTTAGATGACAAACTACTTCCTTGGAATAAATCAGGAGGCATGATAGCATAGGGATTAGGAGCAGACTCTAGAGTCACACACTTAGGTTTGTTTCTGGTTCTGATATTTACTATGACATTGGGCAAGTTACTTAACCTCTTTTGTGCCTGAATTTCCCCATCTCAGTGAGGACAGGATGAATGTTTACCTTCAGAATAGTTTTAGGATTAAATGAGATAATGCATGTAGGGTACTTAGATTAGTGCCTAGTATAGTAAAACCTCAATAAATACTATTATTTAAAAAAAATTTATGCTGAACATTTGGCTATTGGATAATCATCATGATAATTATCATTTTTAATATTTCATATCTCACAGTTTATAAAACACTTTTATATACATTGCCTTATCTGAGCCATGATATGGTCCTGGGAGAAGCAGAATTTATTGCTTCTGTTTCAAGACAACTGAGATTTAGAAAGGGGGTGTGCCTTGTTCAAGGTTGTACAGCTAATAAATGATCTTTTGATTCCAAGCCCAATGTTCCTTCCTCTATATCATTGCCTTTCTCTATTCCATCTCCTTAATCATTCCAACAATCAAGCACGGACACCTAAGAACTATGAGTTTTCAGACTGAGTCAGTTTGTAAGGCATTGTTAAGGCATAGGATGCTTCATCTCATTACTTAAAAACAAAACTTATAATTTAGAAAATAATACATTTCAAAAAAAAAAAGAAAATAATACATTTCTTAAACAAAATGACTAACCTGAAGAAATATAAACCACTCTTGCTAGAAATAGTATTTTCTCCCTTTAATTAGACTGCTAATATACCAGATTAGTTTCACATATAGACCTATTTAGAAGTAACTATATTATTCTTTTAAATGTTTTGTTATTTAGTTTTTTTCTGTAAATATTATATGAACAGTTTAGCAGATGACTTCAACCTATAAATTCAAGCGTCCTGTGGTCAAAATATGCCACAAGAATCTCTCCTTACAACATCACTTTTGGAAATAAAGCAATTGAGAGGCCTCGTCTCTAGTCCTCAGTGGTCATGAACTGGATGTATGCTCTCAAGCAAGCCACTGTATCTGAGGCCCCCACTTTCTCTAACTGGCACTAACAATGACTGCCTTGCTGCCTCCCAAAGCTGACGAGAAAAGGGATAAGGTAGCTCTGTGAGTGCATTTTGCACCTGAGTGACACCTGTTGGTTTCTCTCAGGCAAGCAGTTTTTTGTGGCTTAAGGATGAGATGAATGTGGTAGGGAAGTAACTGCATGGGAGGTGGGGAGCAGGGGAGAAGAACTGAGCAGGAAGAGGAGATGGTGTGAGATTGTGTATGCTTCGGTAAGGAGTTTGGACTTTCTCTGGTAGGCCATTAAAATTTTTTTTTAATGTTTATTTATTTTTGAGAGAGATAGACAGATAAGGCTCAAAAAGGGGAGGAGCAGTGCACAAAAAAACATAAAATACCTATGAATAAATCTAATCAAAGAGGTGAAAAATCTATACACTGAAAACTATAGAAAGCTTATGAAAGAAACTGAAGAAGAAACAAAAAAATGGAAAAAGATTCCATGCTCCTGGATAGGAAGAACAAATAGTTAAAATGTCGATACTACCCAAAGCAATCTACATATTCAATGCAATCCCTATCAAAATAACACCAGCATTCTTCACAGAGCTAGAACAAATAATCCTAAAATTTGTATGGAAACAGAAAAGACCTCGAATAGCCAAAGCGGTTTTGAAAAAGAAAACCAAAGCAGGAGGCATCACAATCCTGGACCTCAAGCTGTACTACAAAGCTGTAATCATCAAGACAGTATGGTACTGGCACAAGAACAGACACTCAGATCAATGGAACAGATAGAGAACCCAGAAATGGACCCACAAACGTATGGCCAACTAATCTTTGACAAAGCAGGAAAGAATACCCAGTGGAATAAAGACCGTCTCTTCAGCAAGTGGTGCTGGGAAAACTGGACAGCGACATGCAGAAGAATGAACCTGCACCACTTTCTTACACCATACACAAAAAAAACCTCAAAATGGATGAAAGACCTAAATGTAAGACAGGAAGCCATCAAAATCCTTGAGGAGAAAGCAGGCAAAAACCTCTTTGACCTTGGCTGCAGCAACTTCTTACTCAACACATCTCCAGAGGCAAGGGCAACAAAAGCAAAAATGAACTACTGGGACCTCCTCAAATAAAAAGCTTCTGCACAGTGAAGGAAACAATCAGCAAAACTAAAAGGCAACTGAAAGAATGGGAGAAGATATTTGCAAATGACATATCAGATAAAGGGTTAGTATCCAAAATCTATAAAGAACTTATCAAACTCAACACCCAAAAAACAAATAATCCAGTGAAGAAATGGGCAAAAGACATGAATAGACACTTCTATTCACTTTTGACACTTCATGTCAAAAGACATGAAGAAGACATCCAGATGGCCAACCGACACATGAAAAAATGCTCAACGTCACTCATCATCAGGGAAATACACATTAAAACCACAATGAGATACCACCTTACACCTGTCAGAATGGCTAACACTAACGACTCAGGCAACAACAGATGTTGGCAAGGATGCGGAGAAAGAGGATCTCTTTTGCATTGTTGGTGGCAATGCAAGCTGGTACAACCACTCTGGAAAACAGTATGGAGGTTCCTCAAAAAACTCAAAATAGAACTACCCTATGACCCAGCAATTGCACTACTAGGCATTTATCCACGGGATACAGGTGTGCTGTTTCAAAGGGACACATGCACCCCCATGTTTACAGCAGCACTATCAACAATAGCCAAAGTATGGAAAGAGCCCAAATGTCCATTGATGGATGAATGGATAAAGAAGATGTGGTATATATATACAATGGAGTTTTACTCGGCAATCAAAAAGAATGAAATCTTGCCATTTGCAACTACATGGATGGAACTGGAGGGTATTATGCTAAGTTAAATTAGTCAGAGAAAGACAAAAATCTATGACTTCACTCATATGAAGACTTTAAGAGACAAAACAGATGAACATAAGGGAAGGGAAACAAAAATAATATAAAAACAGGGAGGGGGACAAAACAGAAGACTCATAAATATGGAGAACAAACTGAGGGTTACGGGAGGGGTTGTGGGAGGAGCGATGGGATAAATGGGTAAGGGGCACTAAGGAATCTACTTCTGAAATCATTGTTGCACTATATGCTAACTAATTTGGATGTAAACTTAAAAAAATAAAAAAATTAAAAAAAAAAAGAAGGGGAGGGGCAGAGAGAGAGAGGGAGACACAGAATCTGAAGCAGGCTGCAGGCTCTGAGCTGTCAGCACAGAGCTTGATGTGGGGCTTGAACTCATGTACCATAAGATCATCCAGCCGAAGCTGGAAGCTCAACCACCTGAGCCACCCAGGTGCTCCAAGAAGCCAGTGATCTTAAAAAGCAATGGCCATAAGAAAGCTTGGGTTTTAGTGTTGGCTCTGCTTTTATAATTGATCATGTGACATAAGTAAAGTGCATCATTTTATTATGCTTTGATTCTTCCATCTGTAACATGACAGCATTGCTTTGATATCTCTGAGATCCTTTTCAAATATAGTAACGATTCCAATGTAATGTAATGATACATTATTTTATCTGGTTTAGAGCATTCGGGTATTTTTAACATAAGTATCCATCATTGCTCTAAAGAAAGAATTCATTGCTACCATGCTTTCTTTAGCTGTAAGCCTTTCCTACCTCTTCTGCCTCTCTCCACTTAAGGTAATTACAGCAGAAACTATTTACTATGTGATAGGGACAGTTTACATTCTCTTATTTCTTTCCACAACTCTCTGAGATAGATGTTATTATTTTTCTTTCAAAGAAAGAAAGGTGAAGAAATAAACATTCAGCATGGTCAAGTAAGTTGCTCAGTGTCACACAGCAGGTATCTGATGGAGTGGGATTCAGATACAGGTCGAACTGCAACCAAAACTTTTATTTTTAACTATGCTCTGTTTCTACTCAGCCAACATCTCTCTCTGCAAGACTCAGTTCAAATTTATTTCCTTTATAATGCCTTCCCTTACCACTGCAGGGTGAAATTACCTTTCTTTCCAACTGTAGGTATAATTTGTAATGCAATTTGCTTTATGTGTGTTTTCACTAGAATATGAACTCTTCAAGGTCAGTAACAATTTTTTATTTCTGTATCATTAGCGTCTGGTATGGAGGTTGGCAGAGTAGCTGCTCAGCAAATGTTTTGTCATATGGAAGAACAAATACATGAACAAAATACAAATTAAACTACTTCTATTTCCTTATGTTGGCAAAAAGGATATCCTTGTGTTATCGATAAAGTCAAACATCATCCAGCAGTAGTTTGTGGATACAGACTGTAAGTTCTACAAGGGCAAGAATTATGTCATTATTTTCCAGTCCTGTGTTTCCAGCACTGAGCTTAATGCTTAATGTAATAAAGGTGGATGGGTAACAGAGGAAGGAATCTGCATACCCTAAATTTGTAAGGTGTTCCCCCCCAAAGTTAATTTAAACAAACCTTTACTAACTAAGGGCCTACTCCGCTAGAAGCTTGTTTATATTCACTGTCTTGTTCCTTTAAACATTAGAAAGAGAAAGAAAAAAAATTATAAGTTATACTTATAGACGGGGAAAAACTAGAAAGCAGGAGAAAAATACAAATACGTTCATTACTTTGTTTTAGAATATAAAATGTCTGATACTGTATTTCTGAATGTATCCATGTTTGTCTGTTTGGGGAGTTCATATCTATAGGTCTGGAGGAAGAAATGCTCTCAGAGCAAGAATGAGGGCTGTGTGATTACATAAGTGACAAGGAACACAGGGCACCAGTCCTGAAGCCAATCTGCCATTACCATCCTCCTTTCCTAGTATTCTCCAGTCATATTATAAACAGAAAGACCACACTTTCCAGTTGCAGCTGGAGCTTCTCTGAGTTGGCAAAAGAAGGAAAACAGAGGAGACAGTAATGGGAAAGAGTTATGGTATAAAAAGAAAAGGAGGCGGGAAGAGTGGAAAGAAGGGAGGAGAATAAAAAGAGTAAAATGGGATTGGAAAGAACAGGAGGGGTGGGAAAGAAGGAGAGAAAAGGAAAGAGGAAGGTTGGGGGATATTGACAACCTCACACTGAGTGGCACTGGGCCAGTACCCAGTAGGTCCAGAGGGGAACTGAGAAGATGGCAGGGGCCCCTTACTGACTCTGAGGCAGGGGGAGTAGTAAGTAGTAGGGGTTAGGATCATTCCTTAACTTTAGGACTCAACTACGTCACTACCAACTACCTTGCAATGCCCAAGTAAGCAAATGGGCCACTGATGTTCACATGGCTCTAACACATCCGAGAGGTATGGCTTAATGACTAAAGCTCTGGTAGTGAATACTACTTCTCTTGGTAACTGTTATGAGCAAAACAGAAAGCAAAACAACAACAAAAATCAAATAACTCAATGTTCCCAGCACCTTGACAATCAGCTTTGCTGGGAAAGGCCTGTGTCTGCTGCTATTTTGCTTGTCCCACAGTGCTTAGTTCAGTGGCATACCCACCAGACATTTAGTAAATAGTTGGACAGCTGGGAAATCTTAACATGAAGTATTGTTTTGATTGGAGGGTGGGGGCACAGAGAACGTTTACCATCCTATGGTGAGAAATCAGTCTCTGCTTTGTGGAGAAAAGGTTGAAGACACAATAAGACTCCTGGAGTTAAGTCTTATGTTATTTGTTATTAAAGAGGTGAGGTCTTAAGATGTGCTTTTTAACAGTCTTTAGTTTGGTTGTAATTTAAGATGACTTTTACAAATTAGATCCTAATCCTTGCAGACACAGATGGCTGTTACAGAATAGCCTTGTAAAAACACTAGTCATTTGACTTGAAAGAGCATTTAGAAAAGGATGAAGGGCTATTAACTCTCACCCTACCCCTGGCTCTAGGAGGTCTAGTGAGTCCTGGGTGGGCTTTCTGGGTTTAGGTCTGGGTCTGGAATCTGGGTGGGCCTATGGCATCTGTTCTTATTTGGAACAGCTTCTCTAGTTCACTCTGGAATCAGAGATTTAGGAACAGACCGAGATCATTAACATTTCACAACAGCAAGTAAATGGTTATGTGTGAGGTACCATTCTGGGAACTTCAGGGGAGATAGACATGAACATGATATGGACAGCCTTTGTAAGAAATCATAGAACAACAGGAAAAGTGATATGAGAGAGGGATGTACAAACTGCAATGGGTACAGAGCTGAGGAGCCTGGGAGAAGGGGAGGGCTTCTGAGAGAGCATCGATGACATTTGAGCTGGGCATTAAAAGATGACATCAAACAAGCCAGGAAAAGTGGGGAGAGTGGATATTCAAGGAAAAGAGAACAGAGTATACAGAAGCAAAGAGGCAAGAGAGTCTCGTGTCTTTTGTGAATAGTGAGCAATCTCATCTCCTGGTGATGGAAATAAGTAATGAAAGGCAAAGCTTAAGGTGGGAATGGTAGGTATGGGTCAGATTATGGAGAGTTTTTGAAAACATTCTAATGGGTCTATCCTTATCCTAGGTCCATAAGGAGCTATTAATGAGGTTTTCTGTTTGTTTGTTTGTTTGTTTGTTTTAAACAAGAAAGGGAATGATCAGAATAGGTTTTTAGAAAAATCCTCTTACAGAAGCAAGCCTCTGGTTAAACTTTTCCTCTGGGGAGCTGGGCCCAACTTGATCTAAACTGGCCTTGGGATAGGGTTTGAGATAGAAATGGGGTTAGGTATGAAAGGAACATTAGAAGAGCCTGTTAACGAGATTGAATAGCATTCTTCAGCAGTGTAAAGAGTGAATGCTTGAGATCTAAATGAAGAGCAAATTCTCTTGGGGAGCTTGGGTGGCTCAGTCGGTTGAGCATCTGACTCTTAATTTTGGCTCAGGTCATGATCTCACAGTTGTGAGATCGAGCCCTGTGTTGGGTCGAGCTCTGCACTGGGCATGGAACCTGCTTGGGATTCTCTCTCTCCCTCTCTCTCTGTCCCTACCCTTTGCACTCTCCCCGTGTCTCTCAAAATAAATAAACATTAAAAAAAGAGTAAATTTTCTCTAAAACTAGGTGACTGACCCTCGATTTAGGGCAAATCCATAGTTAACCTAGTCTGTACTGAAAAGGCTGAGTGTTCAGTCAGTAGAGCTCAAGGTGGGCAGATAGCAGGCCCAAAAACCTCTGCATTTCACTTCACAGTTCCCTTGCTTATTTACAACAGCAACTTTGTACAGTCTACATTTCTACCATATAGTCATTAATAGTAACCATAAAACTCAGCCTTTTTAGAGATTGTTCCTCTCTCTCTCTGTCAAAAATAACTAAAAAAAAAACCATTAAAATAAAAAGGGGTGCCTGGGTGGCTCAGTTGGTTAAGCGTCCAACTTCGGCTCAGGTCATGATCTCATGGTTTGTGGGTTTGAGCCTCGCGTTGGGCTCTGTGGTGACAGCTCAGAGCCTGGAGCCTGCTTCGGATTCTGTGTCTCCCTCTCTCTCTGCCCCTCCCCTGCTCCTATGTCTGTCTGTCTGTCTCTCTCAAAAATAAATTAAAAAATTAAAACAAATTTTTTTAGAGCTTGTTCCCCCCACGCTACTCCCAGTAATTGGGTTAAAAATTAATTTGAAAAAAAAAAAGTTTAATTTTAAAAGCCAGCAGTTCCTTAGACTTTCTCTCTTTTAGTACTTTCACTTTCAGATGAAAGGCCCAGAAGAGGAGTGCCTTAAAACCAAGGGTTGGGATTTTAGAAGTCCTCATCACAAGGGAAAAAAAAATTGTAACTATGTGTGATGATGGATATTAGCTAAACCTACTGTGGCTATCATTTCGCAATGTTCACAAATATTGAATCATTATATTGTACACTTGAAACTGATATAAGGTTATATGTTAATTATACTTAAATTTAAACAAGCAAACAAACAAACAAGAGCTGGGAGGGACTAAGTTGGTTCCTAAGTTTTGTAAGTTCTTTAAGAGAGATGTTCATCACAGAACATAAGTATGAGAACCAGGCTGATCCTGAACCCCTTGACAGGGGTTCTTTCCTAAGTGTTCACACACTTAGAATTTAACTTCAGTTTCAGAATTCAAGTAGTTTTTTACTTGGCCATGCAGTCCACAGAGCACGTACATGCATGTGTTCCCTGGGACATGTTTGTGTGTGTTATATATAACAAAGAGGAAGAGATTGGAGCAGTAGGTGGGGCTAGTGAGAGAGGAACCAATGGCTAGCACCTGGAGTCCATTCCAGTGTCCTTGGCTGAGATATAAGTAGTAGGATCCTCATCCCACCTAGGGATTTTGTGGCTGAGTGGTAGAGCTAAACATATACCACTGATTTCTGTCTCTACTCTGCAAATCTGACAGCCACTGTGAGGGACTAAGATGAACCTTAATTAAATTCTTGCTTTTGTGTTTTAGATGAAGTCTAAGTTATTAGAGTTTACATTATTGGATCAAAATGGAATCAAAGAATATTAAGATTTACTATGTATCCTAGAGGTAAGCTAGTCTAAGCCCTATCCCAGTTAAAGTAGGAACATCAGGAATGAATCCTTCCCCATGTATGTCCAGTAATGCTGGAAAGGGATCATTCAGTAGTGCATGGTTATCTCCAATGACAGGAAAATCACTACTTCATGACCCAAGATATTCCCTTCTTAGAAAATACTTCCCTATATGGGGCCAAATTCATCTCCTGTAACTTTGAAATCACTGGTCCCAGTTCCGTCTTTGGAGCCTTACAAAGTAAGATCTCTCTTTTTCATGGCAGCCCTTCAAGTAACTGAAGACAACAATCATGTCTCCCATAGCCTTTCCATCTCCAGAGGAAATGTTCCTCAAATGACAGGATTTCCAGTTCCCTCATCTTCCGATCAGCTCTGCTCTAGACATGCTCTTTTTTCTTCAGGCTTCAGCATGGAGTCGAAGGACTGTTTGAGGGAGAGTTTATTTTGTACACAGTTGAACAGGACCATTAAATTATCTTCTTGTTGGGATTATACCTCTAAAAATGCATCTAGCATTTTGTTAGCAGCCACAACACATTAATGCTTATTCAGCTCAATTCAACAATAACTTCTGCTAAGGCATGGTCTTTCCAGCCCAAACATGAGTAATTAATTTTCTAAATCTAATGTGGGAATCTATCTCTAAATATTTCTGTAAAATTTCTATAGGTTTATTTTTGTCTATTGTTTTAGTATTTTAAGGTTTTTTTTAAATCTTGTTTTTCATAATCTATAAATCTGATAAAGTCTTAAAAGCATGGTGAGTAATAAAGGATTGAATATAGAACTTCCTGGTCTACTTTAGGTGTCACTTTCTGGACACCACCATTTAGTCAGCAATGAGACTACCTAAGTATAGAGTTACATCTCTATTTTGCCCCAGAATACATTAGAGACTATCAAATACTTTGCTGAAATACAGATACATAATGAGTATAAGTCATTCTCTGTGACTTTCCAGGATAGCAAAAACTGTCAAATCACAAAAAACTCTTGGTTTAGCATGACTTGTTCTAGTGAACCTATAATTGTTGACCCTGATCAAACTGTTAAGCTGATAAGCACACAATTCTCAGATCTACTCTGAGGTATATAGAGATGAGATCTTGGGAAAGATCTTGAGTCTGTATACAGATGCTTGAATAGGGGAAATAGCTAGGAAGGAAGAAAGATTTAGTACCTAATTTCTCACATAGGCTCCTGGGTCATGTCTGTTGGCTTGGGAAGACATACCTCCTCCAAAGGCTGAGAAGAGAATGGTGTGTGCAACAAAGTACTCCTAGGCATGTGGTCTTGTAGTAGGCTGTACCATTGGACTTTTTTTGGACTACTTTGTCCAACCCTAATGATGGGATATCTCCCACTGGACATATTTCCTAAAATAGGCATGTGAACTTACGTCTCTCCTTGGAAAGGTACTCAGTAACTTGAACTCGTCCCATGGAAATCCTTTGGAAGCTACAAAATCAAAGACAATCTGGAGCTTATTGCTGGCCAGGAACCGCCGCTCAAGGAACTCGCCACTGGGGGTCCGGATCCGCAGTTTGCTCACAGGTTCAGCATTTTCTTCCTTTGGCTCTGGAGGCAGGGCCTGCTCTAAGGAGAGTCGAATGGCCTAAAGAGGGAAAAAAATCAGGTGTCAAAGTGTGTAACAGAAAGGACTGTGGAGAGTGGGGCAGGGAGAGACTAGAAAGAAGCTGCTGCTTTCTAGAAACTCATCAAAAAGTTATTGCCCTTTATTAACCAAGCCTGATGCTTGAACAATAGAATCATGTATTTTTCATTTTCTTAATATTAGCCCAATAAGCAATTAATTAAAAGAAATCCCACTTTAATGGCATATTAGTAAATTGATAGGTAACCACATAGAAAAGAAATGTAATTTGTTTTTTACTGAAGGGCTCATGGGTATCAAATACCCAAATTGCCTCCTTTGTAGGTTATGAATTAAGGCTATTAGAAGCATTTACAAAAGACATACAAGTAAATAATATATTTGAAAAGCATACATTTTCCAAGTCAAAATGACTGAAGAGTTTGTAGAATACTAGATATTATATGAACATGAAAATGGACTGGAAAGATTCGCTTGAGGTGATGAACAACTTTGGAAATAGTGGTGATGGCTGCACAACACTGTGAATATAATTAATGCCACTGAATTGTACACTTAGAAATGGTTACAAAGGCAAATTTCTGTTGTATATATTTTACTACAATAAAAACAAAGTGGAATGGAATGAAAAGAAATTCAAATGTTAGCTTTATTGGAGGCAGAAGACCGTAGACCTATTTTCAGCCTTGTCACTAACTTGCTGTGGGACTTGGCCAAGTTCCAATTTCTGGACCTAGAGATGGCCAAAATTCTTTACTTCACAGGTAAAAATACAGACTTAAACAGATGGAGTAAACTGTTGAGATCTGATGGCTAGAGTTGGGCTGAACCTAGGTTTCCAAGTTCACAACCTACAGTATTGCATTGTTTCATATTCATGATACTCCATTGGAAGGAAATTAGAAGGTCTCTGATATAGGAATCTATGGCAGAAATTCACTAAAACCTTTTTGTCTCTGGTACTCGGGAGGCATCTTATAAGTAAGCCTGCCATTAGTATGCTCAGCCTTATATTTATATTCTTGCCTGGTTACTTTGACATTTCCATGTTCCCAATTTGTCATCAATAGAAAAACAAAATATTCCTTCAATTTATCTGTGACTATTATAACCAAGTAACATGAATGAGAGAAATTGGAATTTATATTCTCTAAATCCTCAACAGCAATTTTCATTTTTTTATAAAAGTTTATTTGATAGAGGGAAAGAGAGAGAGTGAGCACAAGCTGGGGAGGGGCAGAGAGAGAGGGGGAGAGAGACAGAATCCTAAGCAGGCTCCACACTGTCAGCACAGAACTGAACTATAAATAATAAAGGGGAACTATAAATAAAAGATACAGAATATCTAGAAAACAATGATTGTTGAAATCCATCATGTTGGAATTAATGGGACTCATCCAAGGCAGTGCTCAGAGGAAATTCATAGCCTTAAAATTCTTCTATTATCAGAAAAGAAAGAACAAAAATAAGCTCAGTTGGCAGGGCATGCAACCCTTGATCTTGGGGTTTGTAAGTTCAAGCCCCATGTTGGGTGTAGAGCTTACTTTAAAAAAAAAAAAAAAAGACTAGGGGGAAACACTAGGGGGAAAAAGCCAATAAAGTAAGTGGGGAAAAAAGCTTAGAAGAAAATAATAATAAAGCTAAAGCATACAGGAATGCATTAGAAAAAAAATATATAGTTAACCAATAAATAAGCTGGTTCTTTGGAGAAAATCAATAAGCTTCTACAAATAAAAAGAAACGCATAAAAATGTTAACCTATAGAGGGTAGGGAAAACAGGGTGGGAGAAAAAATGTGTTTAAAATAACCAGCAAAGAAACAAAGTTTGTTCAGACACCAATAGAGATAAGAAACTAATTTTGTGTCATTCAGGATAATTTGGTTGGTTCTAATACTGGTTTTCAAAAACCATTAAGAATTTCTGTAGCGTAGGGGCGCCTGGGTGGCTCAGTCGGTTGAGCGTCTGACTTCGGCTCAGGTCATGATCTCGCAGTCTGTGAGTTCAGGCCCCGAGTCGGGCTCTATGCTGACAGCTCAGAGCCTGGCATTGGATAATACCATCTACCTTAAAGGGATAATAAAAGATGGGAATTACAAACATGATATATGTGAAGTTCCTAGTGTGGTGTTGGATACATAGTAGGCTTTAGTGAATGGTTGCTTGGGTTGCACTGGTTAAATAGTCCTATATTCTTGTTTTTTATATGGGGGAACTGATAACCCAGAAATGGAGACATAAGAAATATAATTCAAAAATCAGAATAATAGGAAGTTAAACCAGTTACTCTTGCCTTTTCTCCTTTCCTTTCTTTCCTTCTTTGGCTAGCCTGAGGGAATTTACTTAATATTGGTGTTCTGATCAGCAACCAGTTTCAGCTGAACATTTTCAAATATTAAGTTATTTTAGTAATATTGTCATATATTAATAACCCAATGAATAGATAAACCTGTGTATATCAAAATTAAATTCCAGTTGTACTATGTCTATTACAGCATTCTCCATACTGTACCATAGTTATTTGTTTAATGTCTGGCTTTCTCACTAGCTTACAAGTTCCTTAAGAGTATGGAAAATGTCTTACTGCTTATTGCAAGAGTAGCATATAGCACAAAATATATGCTCAATATGTATTTGATAAGAGAAGGAATAAACTAACATGTTAACTGAAATGATACATGCGAAAGTACTTAGTATGGTGATAAGTACACAGCATGTGCTAAATAAATGCTAAAAGAATCTGAATCTCAGGGGCTCTACTCCTAGTAACCAAGAACTCATCACTCCTTTCTCTGAGGTATGACTCCCTCCAGCATCAACTTCCAGACTAATTTTCAACATACATGTTCCTTAAGGGCTACCCAAAAGTTGCTTGTAGGAATAAACCACCTCTGTGGATTAGAGTTATATATATTTTCTAAACTGTTAAATGGGATCATTTGACTATTTCTAACACTGTGATTCTTTAAAACTATGTCTTTTATGGCCGATGTTCATCACCACTTACCATCAGGGAAATGCAAATCAAAACTACAATGAGATATCACCTCACACTGGTCAAGAATGGCTAAAATCAACAGTACAAGAAACAACAGGTGTTGTCGAGGATGTGGAAAAAAAGGAACCCTCTTTCACTGTTGTGGGAATGCAAACTGGTGTGGCCACCTGCAAAACAATATGGAGGTTCCTAAAAAGTTAAAAATAGCACTACCCTATAATCCAGCAATTGCACTGTTGGGTATTTACCCAAAGAATACAAAAACACTAATTCAAAGGGATACATGCACCCCTATGTTTATACAGGAGCATTATTTACAATAGCCAAGATACGGAAGCAGCATACATGTCCATCAATTGATGAATGTATAAGGAAGATCTGGCGTATATATACAATGGAATATTATTCAGCCATATAAAGAATTTAATCCTGCCATTTGCAATGACATGGATGGAGCTAGATGGCATAATGCTAAGTGGAATAAGTCAGTCAGAGAAAGACAAATACCATATGATTTCACACATATGTGGAATTTAAGAAACAAATGAGTGAATGGAAAAAAATGAGAGGGAGAAAGAGACAAACCAAGAAACAGACTCTTAATTACAGAGAACAAACTGATGGTTACCAGAGGGGAGGTGGGTGGGGCGATGGGCTGAACAGGTGATGGGGATTAAGGAGTATACTTGTGATGAGCACCAGGTGATGCATGGAATTGCTGAATGACTATATTGTATATCTGAAAATAATATAACACTGTGTGTTAAGTAATTGGAATTAAAATAAAAACTTAAAACTATGTCTTTGAGTTAAAAAAATATTTTTCCTGATTATAAAAGTAATATATAACCTTTGGAAAAAGAAAAATATTACAATTAATTTCCAGATTCACCATCCAGAGATAGCCACTGCTACCATTTGATTTTTTAAACCATTAATTTTTTAAACCATTTTTTAAGTGTATAATTTAGTGGCATTAAGTATATTTATGTGTTGTATTACCATCACCACCATTTATTTCTAAAACTTTTTCTTCATCCCACTCTCCATCAATTTTCCATGCATAGTTTTATATAAATATATATTTAAATCTTTTTTAAGCAAAATTTTAATCAGTGATATACTGTATAAAACTTTATGTTTTGTTCAAAGCCATATGTTCTATCATTTTAAAGTTTTTTTATTGAAATATGCTATGAAAAGGTACAATGTATATAGATAGTGTGCAACAGTATACAACTTGATAAATTTTCAAAAAGTGAACATACCCATATAACTGGCCATCAAAAGTCCTTTTGCCCCTTCCTGAAAATTATCTTTCTCAAAGTTAATCACTATTCTGACTGCTAACACTGCAGTTTAAAAAACTTTAACAATTAAATGCTATGTATGGTTAGGAAACAGGCTTTGGGTATGACAGACAGAGGTTCAAATCTTGACTCATAGGCATATAACAGTCTTTATGAACTTCAGTTATCCCATATAATAAATAGGGCCAATAATACCTTCCTCACAATTTTTTTTGTATAACATGTAGTAATGTTTGTAAAACATCTAGCAAGTGCTGACACATGGCCAGCACTCATTAAGTGCCTAGCATTGAACCTCACGCTGTAATACGGTGCTCAACAGATGACAGTTGTTGTTGTTGTTATCATTATCGTTATTATAATCCCTCTGCACCTACTTTAAATCAGAACTTAACGTGATATTTCCTGGTTTCTCCTCCTGTTCTTCCCTTTAATCCACCTGTATGCTTGCCTTCTATTTTGACATTTCCCTGCACACTATAACAACAGATGCTACATTATTGTCTGAATTCAACCAATTATACTACAGAAGAATAAACAACAGTAGCTCATTACCCCACTCATTGTGCAGACAATATCTGCTTCCTCAATGCACCTAGTCTCCAGGGCTTTTCCCCAGAATGAAAACAGACCTCAGATATCCCACACCAGTGGTCCCAATGTGGAAAACAATGAAGAGATATTAGGTAAGTTGGCAACCTTGGGATGTGAATACCCAAGTTTTACT
Organism: Herpailurus yagouaroundi; assembly: GCF_014898765.1. Lineage (NCBI taxonomy): Eukaryota > Metazoa > Chordata > Mammalia > Carnivora > Felidae > Herpailurus > Herpailurus yagouaroundi. The sequence continues at coordinate 40,429,799 of NW_024412388.1, forward strand.
GGCAAAAAAGAACAAACATACATCAGTAGCTAAGTTTCAAATATACTGGCTAAAAACAAAGGCCTCATATAAGTAAACACTGTTGTAAAACAATGACATAAAGGACACCTACACTTGAATAGCAGTCATAGTAAACACCATTGTTAAACTTCAATTTGATTTGCTCAACAAATATAATTTTTTATTTGCATTATTTTAGGTTTGTAACAAAACAAGGAAACCTAGTATAAGTTGGAAATATAAATTGATCTTGGACTTTTTGTTTGACTAAAAAATATGAATACTCAAAGCATTCACATTTGAAGGATGAGAAATGGGGACTTCTTTGAAGTGAAATTAGGAACTATAGATAGATACCCAGAAAAGACAGTTTCTATGCACTTACATTTTTTAAACAGGAAAAATAATATATTCGTACACCAATCTCTTACAGTAGGAATCAAAGACTGACTTAATTTACATACACAACATGCATACATAAATACATGCATATGCACATTATCTTCTGGGCTTCTGAGTACCCGTCATACTCACATATACAACAGTTTATAGCTAGTTGAAAGAGTTTGAAATAGGCTAAAGCTAACAGTCATTAATTCCGTAAATTCTTACTGAGCACCTTCTATATGCCAGCCATTGTTCTAAATGATAGGAAAATAGCAGTGAACAAAATAGATGAAAAAAATTCTGCTTATGTGGAAACTATATTTTAGTAGGGTGGAAGAAAGACAACAAATACACACATAAGAAAATGTATAGTTTGTCACCAAGTGATGAATGCTATGGAGAGAGCACAGGGAGGCTGGTAGGAGGGAGGGGTACAACTTTAAACTCTGTAAGCCTCAATAAGTAAAAACTGTAGGCCAGTAAGCAAAGGCCTAAAAGAGAGAGGGAGTCACATGGACATTTAGGTCAGAGAGAAGCATCGCAGGCAGTAATCACAGTAACTGTCAAGCCCTGGCGCCTGGCCTGACTGCAGAATAGCAAGGCAGCCAATGTGGCAGGAGCAGAAAGATCAGGGGGAGAAGGGGATGCAGTTGATTAGAGAGGAATCAAAGGAGAAGGGTGAGTAAGTCATACATGGCTTTGAGTAGCCCATGTAATAATTTTTTTCCTAATTTTAAAATTGGGGTATAACTGATATACAGTAAAAACCTGTCCCTCTAAGTGTATAATTTTGTGAGTTTTGGTAAATGCATATATTTATATAACATCAATCAAGATAAAGAACAGTTCTATCACCCCAACCCCCCCCCCCCCACACAGTTCCCCCATTCCTAGTCCCTGGCAACTTCTATTTTTCCTCCAGTTTTGTCTTTTCTAGGATGTTGCATAAATATAGTCATAAATATCATATAAATGGCTTTCTTCATTCAGTGTAATGCATTTGAAATTCATTCATGTTGTTGACTATATTGTAGTTCATTCTTTTATTGCTGAGTGGTATTCCATCGAATATACCAGTGTGATTACTCCTTCTTCAGTTGGTTGACACTTAGTTAACTTCTAGTTTTTGGTGACTAAAATACAGCTACTATAAACATTAACTACAGATTTTTCTGTGAACATAAATTTTACTGTTACTTGTATTTCACCTGTGTAAATACCTAGGCGTCTGACTGTTGGGTCACATGGTATGTGTATCTTTAACTTTATTTTATTTTAATGTTTATTTATTTTTGAGACAGAGACAGAGCATAAGCGGGGGAGGGGCAGAGAGAGAGAGAGGGAGACACAGAATCCGAAGCAGGCTCCAGGCTCTGAGCTGTCAGCACAGGGCCCGACACAGGGCTCGAACTCATGGACCATGAGATCATGACCTGAGCTGAAGTCAGAGGCTCAACCGACTGAGCCACCCAGGCACCAGGTTAAGTATCTCTTTAAATATTTTGTCCATTTTATTATTGAATGTTGAGAATTCATTATGCATTCTGGACAGTAGATATATGATTTTCTTTTAGTCTGTGGCTTGTCTTTTCAACAGTGTCTTTTGAACGGTATAAGTTTTTTTTTTTTTTTTAATTAATGTTTGCTTATTTATTTTGAGGGAGAGAGCAAGAGAGTGAGTGCAGGGTGGTGGCGGGGGTGGGGGGCAGAGAGAGAGAGAATCCCAAGCAGGCTCCACACTGTCAGCACTAAGTCCAATGAGAGGCTGGATCCCATGAACCAGGAGACCACAACCTGAGCCGCAATCAAGAGTCACATGCTTAACCAAGTGGGCCACCAAGGTGCCCTGTGATCAGCAGGGGTTCTTAATTTTGATTTGGTATAATTTAGATACTTGTTATTTTACGGATTGTGCCTTTGGTGTCAGATCTAAGAAATCTTGGCTTAACTCAAGATCATGAGATTTTTCTCCAATGTTTTCTTTGAGGACTTTAACAGTGTTAGGTCTATGACTTGTTTTTTGTGTATGATACAAGAAATGGACTGGGAGGTTTGTTTTTTTTATTGTTTGGTGTTTTTACATTTTTTTGCATATGCATACTCAACTGTCACAGCATTATTTGTTGAAAAGATTATTATTTTTTTCATTGAATTGTCTTTGCACCTTTGTCAAAATCAATTGATCATATGTGTAAATCTATTTCTGGACTATTCTGTTTCACTGTGGGTCTATCCTTCTGCCAGTTCCCACAATGTCTTAAATATGCTGTCTTGAACTCTGGTAGAGTCAATCTTCCAACTTTGTTCTTCTTTTTCAAAATTGTTTTGGCTTTTCCAGTTCGATTGCCTTTTCATAGAAATTTTAGAATCACTTCATCAATTTCTTTTTTAAAAATCCTGCATACGCTTAGAATCACTGTAAAGATTTAACTTGTATTTTGAAATATGAAGCCATCTGGGTCTTGAAGTGACATGATGTACCAATTGTGTTTAAAAGGACTTATTAAAAGACATATAGGGAAGGCAAAAATGGAGGCATCAAGTCAAGTTGGAAGGTTACTAAAGTAACCCAGGTAACAGATAATGGTGGCTTGCATGAGAATGGTAGTGGTGGTATAGGTACGTAGCATCGGAGTTGTGCATATATTTTGAAGGTAAAGCCAAAAGGATTTGCTCATTAAATATGGCATGAAAGAGACAAGTCAAGGATAATTCTAAGGTTTTTGGTTCAAACAACTAGAAGATTTTCCACTTATTAAGATAGGGAAGACTGCAGGAGGAGTAAGTTTGGGTGGGGAGGATAAGATCAGTTGTTCCACTTAAGATATATTAAGTTTGTGATGTTATTAGACATCTATGTGGAGATGATGGGCTAGTAATTAGATATTCAAGTCTGGAGTTCAGGGAAAGGGAGGACCTGGAGATTTAAATTTGGATGCCAAGTGTACAGACAGTATTTAAAGTCATGATACTGATGTGATCAAAGGAACAGAACGGATCCTATATGAGAACAATTGGTCTGACCCAATTCTGCAACCATTCTCTGTTCTGGCAACCAATCATCCATCTAGAGAGTATTGATTGCTTATAACAAATATAGTCTTACTGCTGGATAAAGTAAATCGAGGCAAACAGTCATGACCAAAATTGAGATATATGAATTTTGGGCTGCTTTTGGGATATGAGGAACAGTCTGTAGGTTGGTAATTGGATACTGTGAAACTAGAATTTCTAGTCTATTTTAATGGTTCATGAAGACAATGGCAGAATACTTCAAATTGAAACTAATAAATTGTGGTCTCTATAGTTATAATAAGGTGAATTCATGTATTGGCACCTACCTTATTAAGTTGTTAACAGAGATTCAATAAGATCATGTCTGTAAAGTGCTAAGCACAGGGTTTAGCACTTATTAATTGCTTAATAGCTACTGATGATGATGATAGTAGGGATGATTACCTTTGTGGCTCATGTAGTGGTGCTATTTTTGTGGGACAAGAAGCAACTTACATAAGATAAAAATACAAATTATAAGGAACAGTTTGACTTTAATAGTCTACTCATGTTCCCACTTTCATTCTTTCAATGTAGTATAACAGGTAGCAAGTATACCAGTAGGAGCTCTGGTTCTGCTTTTACCAGGCAAATGTTTGCTAAGAATTTTAAAATAGGCTTTTTAGGGGTGTCTGGGTGGCTCAGTTGGTTGAGCATCTGACTCTTGATCAGCTCAGGTCATGATCTCATGGTTCATGGGATCGAGCCCTGTGTTGGGATCTGTGCTGAGTGTGGAGCCTGCCTAAGATTCTCATTCTCTCTTACCCCCCACCCTGCCCCTCTCCCCTGCTCATGATCTCTTTTTCTGAAATACAAATAAATAAGTAAATAAAATGGGCTTTTAAATCCTGCTATGATCTGATTTCTTCATCTGTAAGATGGTAATGATACTCAAGTGAGTTTTGTAGGATGGTTATAAAGAGCAGATCAGAAAACTAAAGGGAAGTACCAAGGCTTCTAATTCCATGTTCTTCTGTTCTCTCATTTAATGGTCTTTTAAGATTAGAGTAGGCACCAAGATGTAAAAGAAAACAACTTTGGGGGCGCCTGGCTGACTCAGTCAGTAGAGCATGAAACTCCTGATCTTAAAGTTGTGAGTTCAAACTCCACGTTGGGTACAGAGATTACTTAAATAAACTCAAAAACAAAACAAAACAAAACAAAACAAAACAAAACAAAACAACCCACCAAAACCAGAAAACAACTTTGGGGAGATAGGCAAAACTTAACCAGCAGCAAAAGGGAATAGCTTTGTGCCTATTCTCTCTCACCCATGATTCTCCAAAACTTGGCTCTTTTAACCTTATCTAATTATTAGACAGTGTTCTAAATTTGTCCATTTACTGTTCCCTGAAGAAGCCCTGTGTCCTTCTCTCTTTATTCATATTACCTAGCCCATGCCCTACCCTTTCCCATACATTCACCATCCACCTATTCATGACTCCATCCAAAAAGCTCCTCCACTTCATCTTTAACCATAAAGCCATGTTCCCTCTGTGAAATCTTTTTTATTGCTTTCCTAGTCAGAAATCATCCTCTTCTAAATATTTTTAATACTCTGTGCTATTTTAATGATTTTTATAATGTATAGTATCTTTTCCTATAATTATTTTGTATTCATCTACCCTCCTGTATTAGTGAGCTCCCTGAGGGCAGGGGCTAGGTCTCATACATGCCGCAGCACCCGATTTAGTGATTTGCACAAAGGAGATTAACAAATATTTGCTGAATACTGACTGATTAAAAGACCTGAGAGCCAAAAATCTTAGCTGAAACCTTTTCTACTAACCAAAAGCTTGGTGGCAAAATTCAATACTTAGAAAAGATTTCTTAAAGAATATGTAGCTCATACATTTCTCTAGTAACTATAAAATCTGTCCTTTAAGCTGGACCACCAAAAAATACATTATTTGGGTCCTGCAGAGGTGCTTTTAGTAAACTGTGCTTTGGCCTTATGCTTTCAAATTATATAAAGCTGTAAGAAGCTGTTATATAGGACTTGCTTTTGCTATTATAGCTGTAGCTATAGTATTCACCATATTGCAGTTCCCCCCTTCCCCCCTTTTTTTCTTTTTTGAGAGAGAGAGACAGGGTACAAGCAAGTGAGTGGCAGAGGGGGAGAGAGGGACAGAAAGAGAGAGGGAGAGAAAAGCAGAGCTTATCCGAAGTGGGGATTGTGTTTACCCGAAGTAGGGCTCGTGCTCACCTGATGCAGGACTTGAGCTCACTCAATGCAGGGCTCGAGCTCACCCAAAGTGGGGCTTGAGCTCACCCAAAGTGAGGTTGGAGCTCACCTGAAGCAGGACTGGAGCTCACCCGATGGGGGACTTGAACCATGAATGGTGAGATCATGACCTGAGCTGGTCAGATGCTTAATGACTGAACCACCCAGGCGCCCCTCTTCTTTTTTTTTAAAACATTTTTTAAAGTTTATTTATTTTTGAGGTGGGGGGAGGGGCAGGGAGAGATGGGGAGAGAATCCGAAGCAGGCTCTGTGCTATCAGCACACAGCCAAATGTGGGGCTCAATCCCACGAACCGTGAGACCATGACCTAAGCCAAAATCAAGAGTTGGATGCCTAACTGACAGAGCCACCCAGGTGTCCCTGCACAGTTTCCTCTTGAAGGAAATCATAAGAAGCATTGCTCTAAGGTCTTAGTACTTGAAAAATCTGGGCATCTTTTGATAAACTGGTCTTTATCTGATGTAATAGATTAAGTGAAACTTGTAAACAATCATTTTAGCCCAAGAAAAGCACCGAACAAATTTTGTGGTTCATCCTGAGCAGGTGGGTATGCTGGATTGTCTGTTGTCAAAATGTTAATCTTACTTTTGGCTTTATTTTCCTTTGTCCTGATTATTGTATCTTTTCTTTCTTCCTTAATCCATTTGAATTGCACATATTTATGTAAAATACTTGAAACTCATTTTGGAAGGAACACGTAAAATATATAAATTGGTAAAATATGGGAGGTTTTTTTTGTCCTTTGAGAATAGCTTTAGAGCCTTTCTCCTTATCATGGTCAAAGACCAGATAAGAATGTCTTCCTAGATTTTGCTGATTTCACTACAACAGTTACCACACAGCAAAATGAGACCAACTACTAAGGAATTTCACTGTAACCAAGGTGATTTGACTATTTAATACTTCATCTTTCCAAAAGATTTTGAAATACTAGAGATAATTAAAATAATAAAACCATTCTTGTTTCTCAATACAATTATACAGGTTAGGATTTCTGGTTAGAAGGAGAGGCAGTATTACTGTAAAAAGTCAGGTGACTGGGCTTCTAGTCCAGATTATGTGTCCAACCAGTTTGGTGACCATAGGGAAACTGTATAATCTTCCTGGGTCTCAGTTTCTTTAGAGGTTGCACAATAAAACCACCTTTCCCAAGGAGTTGTTTGCTGTACATGAGTGTGCTGAAATATGTTAATTGGTGCTCCATGAAAAAAAAGGGTCAAATAAATTTGGATAAGACTTAAGTAAATTAAGATACACAGAAGATAAAGAGTTCCTTAATGGTGGGGTTTATAAGAGCCTTTAACTGTGACTCTCTGGGGGAGGGTGGGTAAAGTATGGAGTATTACCTGAACTTGTGTTTTTTGGGAGTACACTCATGGATAAGTGCAATAATGACTAGTTGCAAAATAGAGTGTTCCACCCTCTCACATACTTGTAGCCAGAACATAGATATTGAAGTATGTAAAGGATGTTTATGGGGTCTTCTGTGAGAGGACAGGCTTTATCTACATTGGGAGAGAGAACAGATTTTAGCGTGGGGTAAATAAGATAAATCACCAGAAGATAGTACATGTACTACTAAGCTCTAGATCCAGAACATGTGGTTAATTGTGTACACCTGACCTTTAGCAAGTATATGGTTTTAAGATATACTATTGTGAGAGTGTGTGCACTGTGAAAGAGCATCAAAAATGAGAGTCCTAAATTTTCAAACTATGTTTCTTGAAATAGCCTAAAAGCATAGTGACAAATCTGTTTCTTAACTTCTGTGAAACATTGCAAACATGATTCCTATAGACACATGCAATGATGTATGACTTTGTATTGGAATGAAGTAAGTGAAACATCATGAGCTTTGGAGTCATAAAGACTTGGTGAGAATCTCAGCTATATTCCAATTTCTTTTTTTTTTAATGCACGAACAGGAGAGGGGCAGAGAGAGAGGGAGAGAGAGAATCCCAAGCAGGCTTTGCTCTGTCAGCACAGAGCCTGGTGCAGGGCTTGAACTTCTGAACCGTGAGATCATGACCTAAGCTGAAATCAAGAGTCAGACGTTTAACTGACTGAACCACCCAGGCATTGCAGCTTTTCCATTTCTTTGTGTGACTTCTCAAAGAGTTTTAGTTTTCTCATTTGTAAAGAAAAATCTCTAAGCTTGTAGCTTATTTTAATGGTCAATGAGTAAGCATATGTAAGGCCGCTAGAAAAGTATTTGATACACGGAAGATGCTCAATAAATCTACCTTCCATTATTGAGAGTTTTCAGTGTACAGAGACTAGGGTTTGGCAGACATCGTATTTTGCATGTCTGTGATAGGCACTCAATAATGTGTTTGAATATGAATAAACTTTGATTTCCAAACAGTGAAAGATTACACATCTTTTAAGACATGGCTTGAATATCACTTCTTCTATAGTGTAGTCTGATTCTCAAAGCTGTGAAAGATTTTACTTTGCTAATGAACTCTCTAAGTATACTTCTATGTTATTTAGCATGGTTTTCCCTTGATTTGCTGTTCCTTGTAGACATGTCGTATCTTCCCTACCAGATGAAATTTCTTGTAGAAACTGTTTTATTATCTTTTGTTTCTCTTTCAGTGCTTAGCATAATTCTTGTTCAAAAAACATTTATTGAATAAGTATGAAGTGACATCCTCTGACCAGGAACGATGACTAATGGAGTTTTCCTTAGCCCAAGTTAGAGCCTTCCAGGCCTTTCCATCACTTGTTAGATGACTTCTTTTTATAAGTAAATCTTGCTGTTAATCCCATGTCTAGAAAAAGTTTCAAAAGTCCTTCTTTGTGAACCCATCCTAGGAAATCATTTGATATCCCTTCCTTCTCTTTGTTCCCACTGCACTGTAGGCACATCTCTATTATAGCTTTTACACATAGTTTTGTAATTCTATTTTTACAAGACTATGAGCTCCTGGTGGGGATGACCCATGTCTCTATCTCTAGTCCTGATCAGATTTTGGGCATGTACTAAGTATTCAAAAAATATTTGCAAGATGAGTAAGTGAAAAATTCTCTATATTGTTTTGAATATGACAGGAACTTGGGAAGAGGGGAATAAGCCATGCTAAATGGATTTCCCATATTTAGGGGCCCAATGAAGATATCACAGAAGTAACTCACAGTGTCTTTTGGTGGGGAAAGTGAAGACTGGGAAGGGGGCCGAAAATACAGTTTTGTATTCTTGGGGTGAGACAATATCCAGGAAGGATGGGAGCATTTGTCATGTAAAAAAAGGAAAAGGAATTTCTTGAAAAGAACAGAAAAGCATGAAACTAGTATAAGGTCAAGTTTTCTAAGAGTTCCATACAATAGAGCAGGAATGATTCTTTCAAGGAAAGGTTAGGTCTTCCATACTGAAATGGGTCTGGGGAAAGTGGAAAGACATTATACGAAATATTAGTATCTTCAATATCAAATGCAGTGAAAATAAACCTAGCTTTTGAATAACTTTACTTGAAATTATCCCCTACCTCACGTTCCTCTTCTTGTTCTTTGCGAATCTGCTCCAAACGAAACTGTTCTGCCATCTCTCTCTCATGAGCTTCCCTCTGTCAATAAAAGAGAAAGGGAGCCAGCACTCAATAAACACTGGTTTACTTAAAAAGGCGGGGGATGGAGGGGGAAGAGAGCTCACGCCCAGCACCGTCATAATAGAAACGTTTCTCTCTGGAACAAGAGTGGAAATGGAAGGAACAATAAAGTATAGCTCTCTGATCATGTTGAGTACCCATATAAACACCTGTTCAGCTCTGGGAGTGTGGCATTCAGGATTCTTCGGAAGACCTTTCTCTGGTCTTCTTTTCTGGTCTTTTCTGCTATCTCTCCTATACCCAAATATCAGGCTCTATCTGCATTAGCTTCTATCACGCACCCATGCTTTCTGGCTCCTTGCTGCTAGCATATACCACCTCTTGTCTCCTACCCTTTTTCTCTATTCAGTTCACATTTTTAACCCCTTCCATGAAACTCTCCCTAAGCAGATTTCCACTTATTAGCTCTCTAAAAAAAGCTAGAAAAAAACTTTCCACTGAAACTCTTGTTCCCTAATCTCTCACAGAACTCAGTGCTTCCCTTATGACTTTTATGATCCTTGCCTAAGTATTATAGCTAACTATGTTCTTGAGTTAATCTATTCTACACCACATTGTGAGTCTTTTGAGGGTAGAAATTGTGGCTTATTTTCTTTTCCCTCCTTCAATACTCAGTACAGAAGCAGGTACTCAAGAAGTATTAAATAAATCAGTGGTTTAAACATTGCTGAGTTTTTACTACAGACTGGTTAAAAAACAAGTAAAATAAATATTAGGCCTATTTTTGTTTTCATTTTTCATGAGTGTTAAAAAACTTTGTGTTGTCAAAATGAATCATGCTTCAAAAGCCACGGGTAGAATTATATTCTGTTAACTGAATCTAGCTTTCTCCATTGCAAATCTAACATTCTTATGGATTAAGATGATAAAAGGGCTGGCACTTAAATAAATAATAAAAGACTATTTAGGATTGAATTTTTTGTCTCAGAAGCCCCTTGACCAAACCTACCTTGGCTCTGTCAGCCTCAAGTGAAAGGCGATAGGCCTCATCTTGCTCTCTTTTCACATTTTCTCTGGCTTCACGTTCATCCTTAAAAGAAAGGAAAAGATTCAAATGTCTTTTACCATATTACTTTTTTTTATAGAAGAAAACAATGATGATCATCTTGTCTTAGTCCTGTGTAAATTTATTAGAATTAAATAAGGCGCTTTAAAGTGTATAGGATAGAAATAAGCAAACAAGAAGAATAGCACAGTAGATGGTGAAATAAGAATGTTTAGGCCTAGCTCTACCACTTATAAACTGTGTGACCTTGGGCAAGTTATTTAACCTCTCTGGATCTCAGTTTCTTCAATTATAAAATAGAAATAGCATTTGTTTCATAGGGTTGTTGCGAGACTCAAATATAATAACATATAAACGGTCTTGCAAAGCACTTGACATTTCATTTTCACAATGATTAATTCCCTTCCCCTTTTCTCCTGATTTTTTAAAGATAAACTTGGCGTTGTCACCACTGAGGCTAAGGACTGGGAGAAAGTAAAGGACTAGAAAGTAATCCTCTGGTCAGCATGAGAAGAAGCTGAAAGCAAAATACCCTGGTTAACTACAGTCCACACTACACCACTAAAGCTTGGTTATCGAACTCAGTGCTTCCAACAACATTCACACTCATCAAGTGTGGATGACTTAAGCAGTTATCCAAGTTGAAGATCCTTTAAAACATTTTTAGCTTCTGGGGCGCCTGGGTGGCGCAGTCGGTTAAGCGTCCGACTTCAGCCAGGTCACGATCTCGCGGTCCGTGAGTTCGAGCCCTGCGTCGGGCTCTGGGCTGATGGCTCAGAGCCTGGAGCCTGTTTCCGATTCTGTGTCTCCCTCTCTCTCTGCCCCTCCCCGCTCATGCTCTGTCTCTCTCTGTCCCAAAAATAAATAAACGTTGAAAAAAAAAAAAGAAAAAAACATTTTTAGCTTCTGAAGTGATTGTGCATCTGCCTACATTTAAATTACTTCATATGAAATTAAAAGTTAATTCAACTACCAGAATTTCTACATGTACTTAAATTTAATAAATACCCACACCTGTTGACATTAGAATATAGGTTCCCTTTTTGGCCATTTTGTGTCATAGCTGAATGAATCATATAAAGTCACCAATATCTGAATGTTTTTGACCTCTAAAAATGGAAATCTCATATGGCTGAACTTAATACTTTCTAATGTTTTGTCTTCCCAATTCAATATATACTTAGGTGCTCTCACTGATACCCATTTAAGACTGGCCTTCTCTCTGAAGCCTCAATCTCCTTTTAGTTTCAATGATTCAGCTACTTCCAAAATCTCTGATATAAATAGTAACATTTCACTGATTCCCAATCTTTTAAATAAAAAATCTGAAATAATTATAAGTTGCTGGCTAAAGCTAATTGCTATACTATCTATGATGAAAGGGTATGCTAGGTGATTTATATCAGGAACAATATTTAACCTGAGAGATCACTCAGGCTGTGAAGCATTCAGGGATAATTTACATGTCATATAATATTACACATGAATAAAAATGGGTTTTAAACACTTCCACTTGGAGACTTGTACTAAGCAATTAGTATTCATATTTTAGAGAAACAGCATACATCTTTAAATATATTTTCACTAATTCCAGCTGGGTATTTCCCACTTTGGTATATATACTAGGTTTTACTACGACCAGATACAATCAGCCTGATAATTATATTTTGTGCATTTCTGTTTATATTAGCATTTCCCTAATTCATTACTCTGTGAACTCCTCCTCCACTCCATATCCAAGTTTGTACACAGTGGCCACTTAATAGTTCATTTAGCCAAGGCTGATCTATATATTTGATACATAATGTCTTTATTTTATAAGTCACTGAGGAGAGGTAATGGGAAGATTAGCAGATCTGTATTCAAATCCAATCCTGGCCAGTAGCAAGCTATGCGTTTTTGCTTCTGTCTCCCTTTCCCGTTATTTATTATATTAAAAGATTGAATTTCTAAGGCTTTTATGCCTCTGTGGACAAGTCTACCTTTCAGAAATCCCCAATATACTTAATATAACCTACGGGAGTAACTTATCTTTCTATATTTCAAATGGGGAAATACTTTAAGATGTTTAAATTTTTAATTTTACATTACTTTCTTGATCCCACTCCTCTAGTTTAGGTTTCTCTTGTAACATTCTGTACTGTCCCTTTAAAACCTTTATCACAATGACAATTAATTATCATATAATCATTTCCTTAATGTGAGATCCCCCCATGGCACTGTAAGCATCATAAAGGCAGGGTCCTTATCTATATTACACACCTCTATATTCCAAGGGTTTCACACATTGTGTAGTTTTTGGGAGGTGTTTAATAAGCATCTGTTGAATAAATAAACTATCTTTCCAGGCACAAAATATTTATTGTCTGCAGTAAAAATTAAGGAGGAAGAGAATAGCTTAACAAAAATGCAACCCTACCTGACTCAATGAAATCAACTAGCTGGGCAGAAATGACCTATTATGACACTATGTACAGACAACAAAGGGACCTTCTAAAAGCTACCACAGCTGGAAGCCCTTTGAGCACAAATATAGTTGGTAATAAAAGCATTCTAAGTAAACAGCTCTGTTTTAAAACAGACTGTTGCAGATATGAAAGGCCATTAAATATAGGGATCTCTGCCACAAAATGTGGCACCTGTTATGAGAGGACTTCCTGCACCAGCTAACTTGCTTCCTTCTCTTCCCTGTACCCTCCTTTTCATATTAGGCATCACATCAGCACTGAGGATGCAGATGCAGGCCATAGTTTAATAGGGGAAGACACAGATAATCTTGCTTGCTTGGATCACCTTCATCATTTTTTTGTGAAGAGTTCGGTGTTCAAGTTTTGCATTATTTTACTTTTATTCCTTAAATAATGTCACTCTCTTTCTACCTGTAATAGTTCTGCTCCATTAGCTCTATCATTAAAAATCCTACCAGCTTTTTATAGAAATATAAGAGGGCGCCTGGGTGGCTCAGTTGGTTAAGTGTCTGACTTCACCTCCGATCATGATCTTCCGGTTTGTGAGTTTGAGCCCCGCATCAGGCTTTGTGCTGACAGCTCAGAGCCTGCAACCTGCTTTGGATCCTGTGTTTCCCTTTCTCTCTGTGCCCCCTCCCCTGCTTGTGCTCTGTCTCTCTCTGTTTCTTTAAAATGAATAAACATTAAAAAAATTACAAAAAAAAAAAAGCAATATAAGAGAACAACATGTACAAAAGAGCCACTATATAGAGGGAGAAACTAAAATCACATGAGGATAGAGGATTCATACAAGACTACCCATTAAGTCAGTGGCAGAACTTAGACTTGAATCCAGGTCTCCTGACAGCTTCTTCTCTCCTGTCTGCTACAAACCAATGCTCTTTTCCTTGCTCATAGCCCTCCTGGACTATCAGACAGAAAGGCCAGATCAGGCATGTGGCTCAGCATGAATTTTTCTAAACTTATCATGGTCAGAACTTCTTACTTGTTTGGTAGTTGCTTGTGAATAGCTATTATTTCTTCTTTTCTGTCTTATGGATCTTATACTTGCTTCTCTAACTGCCCTGTTCACTATCATCTCCAATTTGGAGGTTTAAAGAACACTGCTTAGGCATCTCCCCCATATTATTCTATATGATTAGATTTTTTAAAGGAAAATTCCAGGTGTGATTAACATTTCATGCACTAATTTGTTCTCATATCTATACATGTGTCTCCTGGAATTTCTCCTCTACCCTACAAATATAGTCCTTGCGGAGACTCCCTGTGCTAAATCTGAGTGGGCACATTGCAGAAAGTGACGAAAAATACATGTATATTGTGTGGAAGTAGAACAGCTGGTTCAGGAACTGGTTTCAGGTGCTGCTTGGGCTAGAGCTTGGGCTACTGGGTATTAAAATACTCTTTATCACACCAAAATGTGAAGTGGGATCGCTCAGAACTAAGTGATAGCCTCCACTGAAGCCTTTCATCTACAGCATACTTGTAGCTGCGCTCTCATACTGCTTTGTGCTATACTCATTTGTATGTTTCTTTACTGTTTCCTACCTCAGCTGTTAAGCTCCCAGAGGGAAAAGACTCCATTTGATATGTCTTTGTATTTCCTATGGCATCTAGCGTACTATCTTACATATGGCAAGCATTAAATACACATTTGTTAGATGAATGAATGGAATTACCAGTGCTCAAACAGTTATACACCTCAAGTTCTGGAGTCTCTAAGTATTCTTCAAACTAGTAATTTTTATTTACATGTATTTTTTTTATTCTGAGTAATAGGGTGACTTGTTAAGAAGTACAAGAGTTAGAATTTAAACCTATGTTTAGGGGCGCCTGGGTGGCGCACTCGGTTAAGCGTCCGACTTCAGCCAGGTCACGATCTCGCGGTCCGGGAGTTCGAGCCCCGCGTCGGGCTCTGGGCTGATGGCTCAGAGCCTGGAGCCTGTTTCCAATTCTGTGTCTCCCTCTCTCTCTGCCCCTCCCCCGTTCATGCTCTGTCTCTCTCTGTCCCAAAAATAAATAAACGTTGAAAAAAAAAATAAAATAAACCTATGTTTAAAAGATTTAAAAACCTTTCTCACCCCAAAGCCTTTGTTTTTTTTTTTTTTTTTTCCCACTGTGTCAGACTAGGTGGCTTGGTATAGTTCTCTGAGACAGTAGCCATTGAGTCAGACTTCCCTATAAACCATTAAAAATAATGAAAACATTCTGAGCTGTCAAATGGTTCCTAAATGAGCTACTTAACCTGAAATGGAATTTAGATGTAACTTGTTACTCCTCTGTAGTGTTTAAAATTGGTAATCATCAGTTAATACCCAAAGGCTAATGCAAAGTTCTGAATTATCAAATTGAAGTAGGCTATAGTGGTTAGGCTTGTTTCAAATACTTACCAAATACATACACAAATATGTACATACATATATGGTATTTATCTCTTCTTCTGAATGCCCAGGTCAGAACATATACCTTGCTCTTTGCTCTGTTGAGTAAAACCTTGTAAACAGGGAGATGGCTCTGGTATGTATCCCTGAAGAGATATGGATCAAGATACCTTGAAATTCTCTCAATATAAACACTTAAAGACGATAGAGAAAATGTAACAAAATTTTTAAAAAGTATTACTCAGCATGTGAGAAAGAAAGAAACAAAGAAAGAGAAATACCTGGGTACCAGAAATAAAAAACTGAAAAATTAGAGCCGTCAATGATGAGGTAGCATGGAACCTGACAAGTTAGATTATCCATTTTGGTAACCTAGAGTCCCAGAAGATTTTATTTTGGACCCAAGTGAGGTAGGGAAATGGAAAGTCATCTATGGGATAACTTTTGGCAGTATGGTTTAAGTATAATTTGAGTCTGGGAGTAGGGTGCAGGGGTGGGGGGAGAAAGCTTATTTTAGGAAATGATGGCCAAAAGTTTTCTGAATTTGATAAAGACTATAAAGCCACAGATCCAAGAATCTACATAAAAACACAAAGAAAGCTACACCCAGGCACATCATAACCAAATTGCACAAAATTAATAATAAAAAGAAAAATCTTAAAAGAAATCAAAGACATAATATGTACTGGGGAACAAATTAAGAATGAAAGCAGTTGTCTCAGAAACAGTGCAAGTGATAAGATAGTGAAGCAACATCTTTTAAAGCACTGAAAGAAAACAACATGTCAACCAAAAGTTTTATCAAAGGTAGAATTACCTTTCAATTGGAGATGAAATAAAGACTTTTTCAGATATACAAAGGGTGAAAGAATTAATCACCAGCATGTGCATCGAGGAAAAGCTAAAGGAAGTCCTTTAGGGAGAAGTACCCACAGTACCAACCAGATGGAAATCTGGATCTACACAAAGGAGAACTGGAAATGGGAGCTCCGTGGGTAAATTAACAGACATTTTTTTCTTATTGTTTAAATCTCTTTAAGAAACAACTGAGTGCATACCAATGACATTTTTTAAAGAAACAGAACAATCCATTCTAAAATTCATATGGAAACTCAAAGGACCCCAAATAGCCAAAACAGCAGCCAAAGCAATCTTGAAAAATAACAAAGTCAGAGGACTGACATTTCCTGATTTCCAAACTTACTACAAAGCTATAGTAATCAGAACACTGTAGTACTTTGCCTAGTCTTATAAACAATGGAATATTACTCAGCCATACAAAAGAATGTTATCTTACCATCTACATCAATATGGATGGACCTAGATGGTATAATGCTAAGTGAAATAAGTTAGAGAAAGGACAAACACCATATGGTTTCATTCATATGTGGAATCTAAGGAACAAAACAAACCAACAAAGGAAAGACCAAAAAACAGACTTATTTACAGAGAACAAATTGGTGGTTGATAGGGGAGATGGCTGAAATAGATAAAGGGGATTAAGAGTAATACTTACTGTGATGAACACTGAGTAATGTATAGAATTACTGAATCATTATATTGTATACCTGAAACTAATAACACTGCATGCTAATTACACTTCAAATAATGATGATGATGATGATGATGATGATGATAAAATAAAAACCATTGTAGTACTAGCAGAGGATATGTATCTGGACCCATGGAACAGAGTAGAGAGCTCAGAAATAAACTCTCACATATAAGATAAATTGATTTTTGACAAGAGTGTCAAGATCATCCAAAGGAGAAAGGACAGTCTTTTCAATGCATGGTGCTGGGAAAGCTACAAAAGAATGAAGTTGGGCTCTCACTTTATACTATATAAAAAATCAACTCAAAATGGATCAAAGACCTAAAACTAAAGAATTAAAGCTATGAAATTTTATAAGAAAATATAGGTGAGCAATCCCTATCAAAACAACACCAGCATTCTTCACAGAGCTAGAACAAACAATCCTAAAATTTGTATGGAACCAGATAAAACACTGAATAGCCAAAGTAATCTTGAGAAAGAAAATGAAAGCTGGAGGCATCACAATCCTGGAATTCACGCTGTACTACAAAGCTGTAATCATCAAGACAGTATGGTACTGGCACAAAAACAGATATTCAGATCAATGGAACAGAACAGAGAACCCAGAAATGGACCCACAAAAGTTTGGCCAACTAATCTTTGACAATGCAGGAAAGAATATCCACTGGAATAAAGACAGTCTCTTCAGCAAGTGGTGCTGGGAAAACTGGATAGCGACATGCAGAAAAATGAACCTGGACCACTTTCTTATACCATACACAAAAATAAACTCAAAATGGATGAAAGACCTAGACGTAAGAAAAGAAGCCATCAAAATCCTCGACGAGAAAGCAGGCAAAAATCTCTTTGACCTCGGCTGCAGCAACTTCTTACTCAACACGTCTCCAGAGTCAAGGGGAAACAAAAGCAAAAATGAACTATTGGGACCTCATCAAAATAAAACCTTCTGCACAGCAAAGGAAACAATCAGCAAACCTAAAAGGCAACCAACAGAATGGGATAAGATATGTGCAAACGACATAGTAGAAAAAGGGTTAGGGTACAATATCTATAAAGAACTTATCAAACTCAACACCCAAAAAACAAATAATCCAGTGAAGAAATGGGCAAAAGAAATGAATACACACTTCTCCAAAGAAGACATCTAGATGGCCAACCAACACATGAAAAAATGCTCAACATCACTCATCACCAGGGAAATACGAATCAAAACCACAATGAGATACCACCTCACACCTGTCAGAATGGCTAACATTAACAACTCAGGCAACAATAGATATTGGCAAGGATGTGGAGAAAGAGGATCTCTTTTGCACTGCTGGTGGGAATGCAAGCTGGTGCAGCCACTCTGGAAAACAGTATGAAGGTTTCTCAAAAAATTAAAAATAGAACTACCCTAGGAAACAGCAATTGCACTACTAGGTATTTATCCAAGGGATACAGGTGCTGTTTCCAAGGGGCACATGCACCCCAATGTTTATAAGCAGTGCTATCAACAATAGCCAAAGTATGGAAAGAGCCCATCGATGGATGAATGGATAAAGAAGATGTGGTATATACCATGGAGTATTACTCAGCAATCAAAAAGAATGAAATCTTGGGGCGCCTGGGTGGCTCAGTCAGTTAGCTGAACAACTTCAGCTCAGGTCATGATCTCGCAGTCTGTGAGTTTGAGCCCCACGTTGGGCTCTGTGCTGACAGCTCAGAGCCTGGAGCCTGCTTCAGATTCTGTGTCTCCCTCTCTCTCTGCCCCTCCCCTGCTCATGCTCTGTCTCAAAAATTAAAAAAAAAAAATTTAAAAAAATTTAAAAAATAAAACAGAATGAAATATTGTCATTTGCAACTGCATGGATGGAACTAGAGGGTATTATGGTAAGCAAAATTAGTCAGAAAAAGACAAGTATCATATGACTTCACTCATATGAGGAATTTAAGATACAACACAGATGAACATAAGGGAAAGGAAGCAAAAACAATATAAAAACAGGGAGGGGGACAAAACATAAGAGATTCTTAAATATAGAGAATAAACAGGGTTGCTGGAGGGGTTGTGGGTGGGGGGGATGGGCTAAATGGGTAAGGGGCATTAAGGAATCTACTCCTGAAATTATTGTTGCACTATATGCTAACTTGGATATAAATTTAAAAACATATATAAAATAAATAAATCAATTAAAAAATATATGGGTGAAAATTTTCATGACCTTGGATTAGGCAGTGATTTCTTCAGTATGACAAAGCATAGGTATTAAAAAGAAAAAAAAATAGATAAGGTAGGCACCAGCAAAATTAAAAACTTTTGTGCATCAAAAGACACTGTTGAGAGTGAAAAGAACATTCACAGAATGGAAGAAAAATATTTGCAAACATATATCTGGTAAGAATTTAATATCCAGAACTACTATAAGTCAATGACAATAAAAATGAACAATCCAATTAAAACATGGGCAAAGGACTTGAAAAGACAATTCTCTAAAGATATATAAATGGTCAATAAGTACATGTTCATAGCAGCACTATTCACAATAGCCATAAGGTGGAAACAATGCAAATGTTTATCAACAGATGAATGGATACACAAAATGTGGTATACAGATACAACAGAATATTATTCAGCCATAAAAGGAAGGAAGCTCTGATACATACTATAACATGGATAAACCTTAAAGACACTATACTAAGTAAAAGAAGCCTGAAATAAAAGGACAGATATTGTATATTTCCACTTACATGAGGTACCTAGAGTAGGTAGAGTCATAGAACTAGAAAATATATCAGAGATAACCAGGGACTGAGGGAAGGAAGAATGGAGAGTTACTGCTTATTAGTCTGGCTAGATCTCTAATTCAATGGTTAACAAAGTGATATGAACAGACATCCCAGCCTTTTTCCTGATCAAAAAAACAAAAACAAAAACAAAAACATTCAATCTTTCACCACTCAGTAAAATGTTAGCTCATAGGTTTTTTTAAATAGATGTCTTTTCAGGTTCTACTCTGTTCCTACTTTACTGAAAGTTTCTATCAGGAATGCATTAGCTTTTGCCTAACGCATTTTCTACATCCATTGAGATAATCATATGGTGAATCACACGGATTGATTTTCAAATTTAAGGCAAGAAAAGGAAATAAAAGACATCTAGAGTGAAAAGGTAGGTACAACTCTTTATCACACATAAAATTATCAGAGATATGGAAAATTATATGGATTCTACCAAAAAGCTATTTGAACTAATAAGGGATTTTGTAAGGTTGTGAGATATAAAATTGATATACAACTAGCAACTGCATTTCTATTCACAAGCAACAAACAATTAGAACCTATAATTTAAAAAATACCACTTATAACAGCATAAAATGTGTGAAATACTTAGGGATAAATCTGACAGAAAGATGTACACTGAAAACTACAAAATACTGCTGAAATTAAAGACCTAAATAAGTGGAGAAATACAACATTTTCATGAATTAGAAGAGTCAATACTTTTATATGACAATTCTCTTCAAGTGATGTACATATTCAATGCAATTCTAATAAAAATATTGGCAGTATTTCGTTTTCTTGTAGAAATTGACAAACCTATTATAAAATTCATACAGCAATGCAAAGGACCTAGAGTAAGCCAACACAATTATGAAGAGAGAAGACTTACACTACTTGTATTCTTTTTTTTTTTTAATATGAAATTTATTGTCAAATTGGTTTCCATACAACACCCAGTGCTCATCCCAACAGGTGCCCTCCTCAATACCCATCACCCACCCTCCCCTCCCTCCCACTCCCCATCAACCCTCAGTTTGTTCTCAGATTTTAACAATCTCATAGTTTGGCTCCCTCCCTCTCTAACTTTTTCCTTTTCCCTTCCCCTCCCCCATGGTCTTCTGTTAAGTTTCTCAAGATCCACATAAGAGTGAAAACATATGGTATGTCTTTCTCTGTAGACTTATTTCACTCAGCATAACAACTCTCCACTTCCATCCACGTTGCTACAAAAGGCCATATTTCATTCTTTCTCATTGCCACGTAGTATTACATTGTGTATATAAACCACAATTTCTTTATCCATTCATCAGTTGATGGACATTTAGGCTCTTTCCATCATTTGGCTATTGTTGACAGTGGTGCTGTAAACATTGGGGTACAAGTGCCCCTATGCATCAGCACTCCTGTATCCCTTGGGTAAATTCCTAGCAGTGCTATTGGCTGGGTCATGGGGTAGATCTATTTTTAATTTTTTGAGGAACCTCCACACTGTTTTCCAGAGCGGCTGCACCAGTTTGCATTCCCACCAACAGTGCAAGAGGGTTCCTGTTTCTCCACATCCTCACCAGAGCCTCCTGATTTGTTCATTTTAGCCACTCTGACTGGCGTGAGGTGGTGTCTCAGTGTGGTTTTGATTTGTATTTCCCTGATGAGGAGTGATGTTGAGCATCTTTTCATGTGCCTCTTGGCCATCTGGATGTCTTCTTTAGAGAAGTGTCTATTCAAGTTTTCTGCCCATTTCTTCACTGGATTCTTTGTTTTTCGGGTGTGGAGTTTGGTGAGTTCTTTATAGGTTTTGGATACTAGCCCTTTGTCCGATATGTCATTTGCAAATATCTTTTCCAATTCCCTTGGTTGCCTTTTAGTTTTGATTTTTTCCTTTGCAGTGCAGAAACTTTTTATGTTCATGAGGTCCCAATAGTTCATTTTTGCTTTTAATTCCCTTGCCTTTGGGGATGTGTCAAGTAAGAAACTGCTGCGGCTGAGGTCAGAGAGGTTTTTTCCTGCTTTCTCCTCTAGGGTTTTGATGGTTTCCTGTCTCACATTCAGGTCCTTTATCCATTTTGAGGTGGGTTTTTTTTTTTTTTTTTGAATGGTGTAAGAAAGTGGTCTAGTTTCATTCTTCTGCATGTTGCTGTCCAGTTCTCCCAGCACCATTTGTTAAAGAGACTGTCTTTTTTCCATTGGATGTTCTTTCCTGCTTTGTCAAAGATTAGTTGGCCATACGTTTGTGGGTCTAATTCTGGAGTCTCTATTCTATTCCATTGGTCTATGTGTCTGTTCTTGTGCCAATACCATGCTGTCTTAATGATTACAGCTTTGTAGTATAGCTTGAAGTCTGGGATTGTGATACCTCCCGCTTTGGTCTTCTTCAAAATTACTTTGGCTATTTGGAGTCTTTTGTGGTTCCATACAAATTTTAGGATTGCTTGTTCTAGCTTCGAGAAGAATGCTGGTGCAATTTTGATTGGGATTGCATTGAATGTGTAGATAGCTTTGGGTAGTATTGACATTTTAGCAATATTTATTCTTCCCATCCATGAACACAGAATATTTTTCCATTTCTTTATACCTTCTTCAATTTCCTTCATAAGCTTTCTATAGTTTTCAGCATACAGATCTTTTACATCTTTGGTTAGGTTTATTCCTAGGTATTTTATGATTCTTGGTGCAATTGTGAATGGGATCAGTTCCTTTATTTGTCTTTCTGTTGCTTCATTATTAGTGTATAAGAATGCAACTGGGGCGCCTGGGTGGCTCAGTCGCTTGAGTGGCCGACTTCGGCTCAGGTCATGATCTCACAGTCCGTGGGTTCGAGCCCCACATCGGGCTCTGTGCTGACAGCTCAGAGCCTGGAGCCTGTTTCGGATTCTGTGTCTCCCTCTCTCTCTGCCCCTCCCCTGTTCATGCTCTGTCTCTCTCTGTCTCAAAAATAAGTAAATGTTAAAAAAAACTTAAAAAAAAAAACGCAACCAATTTCTGTACATTGATTTTGTATCCTGCGACTTTGCTGAATTCATGTATCAGTTCTAGCAGACTTTTGGTGGAGTCTATTGGGTTTTCCATGTATAATATCATGTCATCTGCAAAAAGTGAAAGCTTGACTTCATCTTTGCCAATTTTGATGCCTCTGATTTCCTTTGGTTGTCTGATTGCTGATGCTAGAGCCTCCAACACTATGTTAAACAACAGCCGTGAGAGTGGACATCCCTGTCGTGTTCCCGGTCCCAGGGGGAAAGCTCTCAGTTTTTCCCCACTGAGGATGATGTTAGCTGTGGGCTTTTCATAAATGGCTTTTATGATGTTTAAGTATGTTCCTTCTATCCCGACTTTCTCGAGGGTTTTTATTAAGAAAGGATGCTGAATTTTGTGAAATGCTTTTTCTGCATCGATTGACAGGATCATATGGTTCTTTTCTTTTCTTTTATTAATGTGATGTATCACATTGATTGATTTGTGAATGTTGAACCAGCCCTGCAGCCCAGGAATGAATCCCACGTGATCATGGTGAATAATTCTTTTTATATGCTGTTGAATTCAATTGGCTAGTATCTTATTGAGAATTTTTGCATCCATATTTCTCAGGGAAATTGGCCTGTAGTTCTCTTTTTTTGCTGGGTCTCTGTCTGGTTTAGGAATCAAAGTAATGCTGGCTTCATTACTTTGAAAGTTTTCCTTCCCTTTCAATTTTTTTGGAAAAGCTTGAGAAGGATAGGTATTATCTCTGCTCTAAATGTCTGGCAGAATTCCCCAGGGAGGCCATCTGGTCCTGGACTCTTATTTTTTGGGAGATTTTTGATAACTGATTCAATTTCTTTGCTGGTTATGGGTCTGTTCAAGTTTTCTATTTCTTCCTGTTTGAGTTTTGGAAGTGTGTGGGTGCTTGGGAATTTGTCCATTTCTTCCAGGTTGTCCAGTTTGGTGGCATATAATTTTTTATAGTATTCCCTGATAACTGCTTGTATTTCTGAGGGATTGATTGTAATAATTCCATTTTCATTCATGATTTTATCTATTTGGGTCCTCTCCCTTTTCTTTTTGAGAAGCCTGGTAGAGGTTTACCAATTTTGTTTATTTTTTTCAAAAAACGAACTCTTGGTTTCATTGATCTGGTCTACTGTTTCTGTTTGTTTTGTTTTGTTTTTTTTTAGATTCTATATTGTTTATTTCTGCTCTGATCTTTATTATTTCTCCTCTTCTGCCGGGCTTGGGGTGTCTTTGCTGTTCTGCTTCTATTTCCTTTAGGTATGCTGTTAGATTTTGTATTTGGGATTTTTCTTGTTTCTTGAGATAGGCCTGGATTGCAATGTATTTTCCTCTCAGGACTGCCTTGGCTGCATCCCAAAGCATTTGGATTGTTGTATTTTCATTTTCATTTGTTTCTATATATTTTTAAATTTTTTCTCGAATTGCCTGGTTGACCCATTCATTCTTTAGTAGGGTGTTCTTTAACCTCCATACTTTTGGAGGTTTTCCAGACTTTTTCCTGTGGTTGATTTCAAGTTTCATAGCATTGTGGTCTGAAATGCATGGTATGATCTCAATTCTTATATACTTATTAAGGGCTATTTTATGACCCAGTATATGACCTATTTTGGAGAATGTTCCATGTGCACTCGAGAAGAAAGTATATTCTGTTGCTTTGGGACGCAGAGTTCTAAATATATCTGTCAAGTCCATCTGATCCAATGTATCATTAGGGCCCTTGTTTACTAATTCTGTGTCTAAATGATCTATCCATTGTTGTAAGTGGAGTATTAAAGCCCCCTGCAATTACCACATTCTTATCAATAAGGTTGCTTATGCTTGTGATTAATTGTTTTATATATTTGGGGGCCCCTGTATTTGGTGCATAGACATTTATAATTGCTAGTTCTTCCTGATGGATAGACCCTGTAATTATTATATAATGCCCTTCTTTATCTCTTGTTACAGCCTTTAATTTAAAGTCTAGTTTGTCTGATATAAGTACGGCTACTCCAACTTTCTTTTGGCTTCCAATAGCATGATAGATAGTTCTCTATCCCCTCACTTTCAATCAGAAGGTGTCCTCAGGTCTAAAATGAGTCTCTTGTAGACAGCAAATAGACGGGTCTTGTTTTTTTATCCATTCTGATACCCTATGTCTTTTGGTTGGAGCATTTAGTCCATTTACATTCAGTGTTATTATAGAAAGATACGGGTTTACAGTCATTGTGAGGTCTGTAGGTTTCATGCTTGTAGTGATGTCTCTGGTACTTTGTGGTCCTTGCAACACTTCACTCACAGAATCCCCCTTAGGATCTCTTTAGGGCTGGTTTAGTGGTGATGAATTCCTTCAGTTTTTGTTTGTTTGGGAAGACCTTTATCTCTCCTTCTATTCTGAATGACAGACTTGCTGGATAAAGTATTCTCCGCTGCATATTTTTTATGTTCATCACATTGAAGATTTCCTGCTATTCCTTTCTGGCCTGCCAAGTTTCAGTAGATAGGTCTGCCACAGTCTTATGGGTCTTCCTTTATAAGTTAGAGCCTGTTTATCCCTAGCTGCTTTCAGAATTTTCTCTTTATCCTTGTATTTTGCCAGTTTTACTATGATATGTCGTGCAGAAGATCAATTCAAGTTACGTCTGAAGGGAGTTCTCTGTGCCTCTTGGATTTCAATGCCTTTTTCCTTCCCCAGATCAGGGAAATTCTAAGCTATGATTTGTTCAAGTACACCTTAGCCCCTTTCTCTCTCTCTTCCTCTTCTGGAATTCCTGTTATACGGATATTGTTTCATTTGATTGCATCACTTAGTTCTCTAATTCTCCCCTCATACTCCTGGTTTTTTTAATCTCTCTTTTTCTCAGCTTCCTTTTTTTCCATTCTCTCCTCTGCCTCTTCAATCCATGCTATGGCCACCTCCATTTTATTTTGCACCTCATTTATAGCATTTTTTAGCTCCTCATGCCTATTTCTTAGTCCCTTTATCTCTGTAGCAATAGATTCTCTGCTGTCCTCTATGCTTTTTTCAAGCCCAGTGATTAATTTTATGACTACTATTCTAAATTCATGGTCCATTACATTGCTTAAATCGTTTTTGATCAATTCGTTAGCTGTCACTACTTCCTGGAGTTTCTTCTGCGGAGAGTTCTTCCATTTCGCCATTTTGGGTAGTCCCTGGGGTGGCTCCAAACTGCAGGGCACTTCCCCTGTGCTGTAGGGAGTAACTTATGTTGGTTGGCAGTGCCACAGTCAGACCTGATATCTGTCCCCAGCCCACCGCTGGGGCCACAGTCAGACTGGTGTGTACCTTATCTTCCCCTCTCCCAGGGGCAGGACTCATTGTGGAGTGGTGTGGCCCCTTTCTGGGCTACATGCACACTGCCAGGCTTGTGGTGCTGCTTCAGTGGGATCTGGCGTATTAGCCGGGGTGGATCCACAGGTGCACAGGGGCGGGAGGGGCAGGCTTAGCTAGCTTTGCAGTCGGTGGTTGCCTGCGGGAGGGGTCCTGCAGCACTGGGAGGGAGGCAGATCCGTGGGAGGAATGGATCCATAGAAGCACATTGTTGGGTGTTTGCGCAGTGCAATCAAGTTTGGTGACAGGAACTGGTTCCCTTTGGGATTTTGGCTGGGGGATGGGAGAGGGAGATGGCACTGGCCAGAGCCTTTGTTCCCTGCCGAGCTGAGCTCTGTCTTCCGAGGCTCAACACCTCTCCCTCCCGGTGTCCTCTTGCCCTCCTGCTCTTCCAGCAGAGCTGTTGACTTAGAACATTCCAGACGTTAAGTTCCGCTGGCTGTCAGAACTCACGCAGTCCGGCCCCTCTGCTTTTGCAACTTAGACTCAGGGGCTCTGCCTTGCTGGGCGGCTGCCCCTCCACCGCCCTGGCTCCCTCCCGCCAGTTCGTGTAGCACACACCGCCTCTCTGCCCTTCCTACCCTCTTCCGTGGGCCTCTTGTCTACGCTTGCCTCTGGAGAATCTGTTCTGCTAGTCTTCTGGCAGTTTTCTACGTTATTTAGGCAGATGTGGGTGGAATCTAAGTGATCAGCAGGACGAGGTGAGCCCAGCGTCCTCCTATGCCGCCATCTTCCGTATCTCCTCCACACTACTTGATTTCAAGACTTATTATAAAGCTAAAGTAATTGTGTGTGATATTTGTATTAAGATGGGCAAAAAAACCACTGGAACAGAATGGAGTTCAGATAGAGATCTGCACATATATATCAACAAAGATGCAAAGTTCAATGCAAAGGACAGTGTTTGGAACAAATAGTGCAGGAACTACTGGGTATCCATGTCTCCCTCTCCACTCTCCCTCCCTACTCTCCCTCCCCCAAAAGAACTTCAATCCATACTTCATACTACATATAAAACTTAACTCAAATGGATCACGGACCTCAGTATAAAACCTAGTTATAGTTATAATACTTTCAGAAGAAATACAGGAAAAAATAGTGACCTGGAGTTAGGCAAATATTTCTTAGATATGACCCAAAAGCATGACACATAAAAGAAAATATAAATTGGACTTCATCAAAATTAAAAACTTCTGTTCTCCTAAAGAGAATTGAAAATGATATTAGGCCACAAACTAGGAGAAAAATCTGTGCAAATTACTTATCAAATAAAGAACGTGTATCTAGAACATATAAAGAACTCAAAATGCAAAAATAAAAAAGAATCCAATTTAAAAAGTGGGCAAAAATTTGCAGACCATCAAAAGACATATGGACATCAAGAAAGCACATGAAAAGAAGCTCAATCTCATTAGTCGTTAGGAAAATTAAAGCCACAATGAGGCACCACTATATACTTGTTAGTATGTCTGTAATTTAAAAAGATTAACCTCACCTAGGGTTAACAAGGAGGTAGAGCCACTAGAACTCTCATACACTCCTGATGGGAATGGAAAATGGTGCAACTACTCTGGAAAACATTTCGGCACTTTCTTAAAAAACTGAGCACATATATACCTGCTATATAATCTAGTCATTCTAGACCTAGGTAGTTACCTAAGACCAATGAGAAAATATAAAAAACTTGTATACAACTGTTCATAGTAGCTTTATTTGTAATAGTCCCAAACTAGGAAATAATCCAAATGTATGTCAACAGGTCAATGGACAAAAAATATGAGAAAATACAGTTTTGAAAGCAGCAGTAGGTGCTTTCCTCAAACCATTGCTTGTTCAGGGCAGACAGGTATTGGATCCTCTGTCATACTGTAACAATTCCCCTTCATAGGATTTCAGAGTGAGAGTGGTAAGCCAATTATCAGTGGCTTTTCTGCCAATTTAAAGCCAATCATGACTAGTCTGGAGAAATGAGTTCTGTAATAGAGACCAAATCTCAGAAACTCAAAAGAAGAGGTACGCTTAGAACTGAGTGACTTAAGGTCAGTTTACTGAGGGCAGCCAGCACAAAGTGGATTCCTCTCAGGAATACAGCACTGAAATGCAAGGTTAAATGAGACTGCTCAGCTTCCTTCTCAAAACAGTAAAAATAGAGGAAACAGATTCAGTGAGCACTGAAATACCCATTCTCAGCTTTGTCTACCTAATTTTACTAAATGAAAATGATGACGATGGTATAGTGGTCATGTAGAAGGCTGAATCAAAGTGGAGGCTGACAGTCTTTCCACTGGGGACTAGGGGCACATTAGTGTTTAGAGTAAATCAAGTAAAATTTGCAGTGTTTGTTTCAGGTACTGACAGGAACTGAGCTCAGGCAGTTACCTTATAAGTACAAAATAGCTATCATATTGTTCAGTGGCTACTGGAGGGAAGACTTATCCTATATATTAGTAGCCTATTTTAGGATCCAGAATAGCTAACAATGAATGAAGCATTTGGATCTGCTGGAATACTGTGTGTGTGTGTGTGTGTGTGTGTGTGTGTGTGTGTGTGTGAGAGAGAGAGAGAGAGAGAGAGAGAGAGAGAGAGAGAGAGAGAAGCTAATCAGAAAGAAAAATACAGTGTAATTTGAGCTATTTTGCTATTTAAAAGCTTCCCTTAAAAAAGGCATTTACGGGGCGCCTGGGTGGCGCAGTCGGTTAAGCGTCCGACTTCAGCCAGGTCACAATCTCAGCCAGGTCACGATCTCGCGGTCCGTGAGTTCGAGCCCCACGTCAGACTCTGGGCTGATGGCTCAGAACCTGGAGCCTGTTTCCGATTCTGTGTCTCCCTCTCTCTCTGCCCCTCCCCCGTTCATACTCTGTCTCTCTCTGTCCCAAAAATAAATAAACGTTGAAAAAAAAATTAAAAAAAAAAAAAAGGCATTTACGCAAAATTTTAGATGCAACTGTTAAATTATTCTTAAAGGTATCATTAATATTGTTAGATGGTGGTTGTACAACATTGTGAATATACAGAATGCCACTGAATGACACATGTTACAGTGATTACCTGAATGTTATGTTAATTCCACCTCTATTAAAAAATTATTAGATCTAAAAAAATAGTAAAATTTCTGTATATAGTGGAACACTACTAAATAATTAAATGGAATGAATTACTAACACAGGCAACAACATAGATGAATCTCAAATAATTATGCTGAGTGAACGAAGCCACACTAAAGAATATATACGTATGATGTAATTTTTTAAAATAAAACTTGAGAAGATGGAAGATCATTTGGGGCATGGGACCTGGAAGGTTGGCATGCAGATGCAGGAGGAAGGAATTATAAAGGTCTATGAGGAAATGTTTGAGAGTGATGGACATGAATATGCTCACTATTTTGATTGTAGTCAGAGTTTCATGACATATATGTATGTCAGAAATTTTCAAATTGTGCAGTGCCTGGGTGGTTCAGTTGGTTAAGCCTCTGACTTCTGCTCAGGTCATGATCTCATAGTTCATGAGTTCAAGCCCTGCACAGCCTACTTCAGATCCTCTGTTTCCCTTCTCTCTCTACCCCCCACAGCTCACACTCTCTCTCTCAAAAAGCAATAAACATTAAAAAAAAATTTCAAGTTGTATACTTTTTATAGGTTAGGTTTATTGTGGATCAATTATACTTCAATATAGCTTTAGAAAATAAGTGATTAAAGCATAAGAGACTCTTAAAAACTGAGAACAAACTGAGGGTTGATGGGGGTGGTGGGGAGGGGAGGGTGGGTGATGTGTATTAAGGAGGGCACCTTTTTGGATGAGCACTGGGTGTTGTATGGTAACAATACAACACCTGACAATAAATTTCATATATTGAAAAAAAATAAATTAAAAAATAAATGATTAATAGTACTAAAAAATTAATGGATGGATTAAGCAGCAGCTTGGACACAGGTGAAAAGAGAATTAATGAAAAAAAAAAGAGAATTAATGAAGTAGAAGTAATGTGAGAAAATCACCTAAACTGAAACACAGAGAGATATAGAGAAATAAAATATGATAGAGGAGTTAAGAGACATGGAGGATATAATCAAGAGTATCTAATATATATCTGCTAGGAATTCTAGAAAAGAACAATACTCAAAGAGATAATTGTTTTGAATTTTCTAGTATGAGATAATGAGTAAGGATTATTTCAAATGGTAACCTCTAATTCTATAGAAACTACTGAACTGCATAAACGTATCAATTGGTTGAAGTCACCATAGTCAAGGAGTAGAGCTTTGAATTCCACCTCACATGAAGAACACCAGTTCTGATTCTCAATTCTCCTAATCTAATGATAAGACCTTGAATGACTGGGCTGTAGTAATAAAAGTAGTAGTTAAAACCTTGCCAATCAAAGTAATTCAACAAACAACACTGAAAACAATTGGAAGCTCATCAGAAATGCAGAATCTTGGGCCCCATCCCAGATTGATGAAAGCAGAACATAAATTTTAATAAGATTTCCAGGTGATTCCTATGCACATTTAATTTTGAAAAGCACTATTTAAGAAGACTGTGTAAGTCTGAGCAGAGAATCTTACAGAAAGCTAGAATTTCTTTGCTTAGAAGTAATATATCTATATTGCTTAATTACAAGTGCTTGGGATGGTTTTTGCTTGCAGTAAAGTTATAAATGGGGGAAATTCATACACACTGGTACACACTGGTACAGAAGAGTGGTTCAATACTATTGGATGAGGACTTAACCTGTTAGTGTAGAGGCAGCAGTTTGGGAGACAAGACCTGTGCTATTGTGTGTGTGTGTGTGTGTGTGTGTGTGTGTGTGTGTGTGCGTGTGTGTGTGTTTAATGTTTATTCATGTTTGAGACAGAGAGAGAGTGAGCGAGCGAGTGCATGAATAGGGGAGGTGTAGAAAGAGAGGGAGACATCTCTCTCTGCCCCTCCCCCGTTCATGCTCTGTCTCTCTCTGTCCCAAAAATAAATAAACGTTGAAAAAAAAATTAAAAAAAAAAAAAGAAAGAGAGGGAGACACAGAATCCAAAGCAGTGGTCACGCAGACTGCTCATATAGGAACATGTCCATTGAGAGCATACACTCTGAGAAAGTTAAGAGAAAGACAGTTATATTTCCTCTCCCATATGGCAGCCCTATTACATGGAAAGTCCAGTTAAATGCTCTGGAGATTTTGGGGTGTGTGTGTGTGTGTGTGTGTGTGTGTGTATGTGTTTGTAACAGAAATGATGTAATGGTCTCTGATAACATCTACATTTGGTTGCCACTTCTCTAGTTGGGATTCCTTCCTGAAAGTAAATAAATAAGACAGGAAGAGAAAGCTTGTTTTCCATCATAGGTGAGCAAACTATGGTTTTAGGGCCAAGGCTGGCCTGTGGCCTGGTTTTGAAAACAAGTTTTACTGGAGCATAGTCATGATCATTTGTTCACATATTACGTATGACTCCTTTTGTGCTACAACAGCACAGCTGAGTAGCTGTGACAGAGAGAATACGGCCCCAAAGTTAAAAATATTTACTACCTGACCCATCACAGAGAAAGTTTGCTGACCCTTTTAAATCATTATAAATGCTGATTACAGCCTTTTTAACTTTTAACTTTTAGTAAGCAGGGAATAAAACTCTAATGAGTTCATGGGAATCTAGGGAGTACTTCAGGAAAAGGAAAGGTCAGATGGAAAGAGTAACTAATTTGTTCAGTACAAAAAACCAGAAGCCATAACCCAGCTCTGACGTTAGTGTTAAAGATTTAAAATCAAGGGGCGCCTGGGTGGCTCAGTCAGTTAAGCATCCAACTCTTGGTTTTGGCTCAGGTCATGCATGATCTCAGGTCCATGAGTTCGAACCCTACATCGGGCTCTCTGCTGTCAGCACAGAGCCCATTTCAGATCCTCTGTCTCCCTCTCTCTCTGCTCCTCCCCTGCTTGTGTATGCACGTGCTCTTTCTCTCTCTCCAAAATAAACATTAAAAAATATTTAAAGTCAAAGGTCTCGTAGCCACATATTTCAAAATTTTCATAGGCTAATAATAGAAGGTCTTGAAAGTGATTTCGAACTACAGATAAAAATAATTCGATTAGGCATAAGCATGCAAGAGAATTATATACTTAAGTTACTAGAAGACGTGGAGGAATACTTTTTTTAAAAAATTTTATTTATTGAGAGAGAGTGAGCAGGGGAGAGGCAGAGAGAGAGAGAGAGAGAGAGAGAGAGAGAGAGAGAAAGAGAGAATCTCTCCATGATGTCAGGCTCCGTGATGTCAGCACAAAGCCTGACATGGGGCTTGATCCCATGAACTGTGAGATCATGAGGAGAGCCGAAATCAAGAGTTGGACATTTAACTGACTGAGTCACCCAGGAACCCCCGAAGAATACTTTCTAACTCTAGACACATTTGAACAAATCACCTGTCTTGGAGGCTTAGGTATAGAATTTTTTTGTTTTTCACTTGGTATCTTGGCTTAGTTTCAGGCAATGACTCTGTTGAACACCTACTATAAATAATACACTGAGCCAGGTACTGTGGGAAAGAGAAAGAACCAGGTACACTAGTCCTTACGTTAAAGACTGTTTTTAATTTCATCTAGGAGAAAGGGACAAAGGATTTTTGTTTTTATTTTTATGGAGATTTTGTAGTTATATATTGCTGTTATCAAATTTCTATTGTTGAAAATATAGTGTCAGTAAAAGAATTACCTTTCTACAATAAAAATCACATTACAACACTCTTCTGCCAGTGATTTCCCCACACCTTCAGGATAAAGTCTAAATCTTAACACAGCTGCCCTCACGTCCTTAATCAGCTTCATTGGCCACTTCCCCTGTCCACATATCCTATGTAGGCATATAGAGCCCTGGACAGACCAAGCTTTTGCATGCCTCCCTGCCTTTATACATCCTTTATCCTTGGCCTGGAATACTCTTCTCCTTTGGGCAAAATCACACTTGTCTTTTAGGCCCACCTTAAGTGTACATGTATTCACAAGTACTCTTCTGGTAGAATGGCTTCACTTCTATGTTCTATTCACATTGTAGTGTTATAGTTATATATTTACTTATTTGTCTCTCCTACTAGACTATGCATTTAGAGGGCAAGGATACTGTTTTATTAATCTCTGAATTTCCAGCATACCTTAACATCACTAAGTGCCAACTTAACATAACAGTAGTTAATGTTTAGTGAATGCTTACTATATGCCAGGCACTTTTCTGATTAGTTTGTGTATTATGATTTGATTTAATCTTCATGTATATTGAGGGAAGGAGGAAAGAAAAGAGGTGATTATGTATATAAGAAAGAAAGGGAAAGGGCGCTAAGGTACCTGCTCTAGAAATTATTATGGATCCCAGAAGTGTGAACAGCCTTTCCAAGCTAAATGCTCTTCTTTTACTTTCCTCTTTTTACCATTACTGCTATTACTTCTATCTTGGGTTCTGAGACTTAAAAGATGGCTAGAAGCCTTTGGAGAAATGATAATAGGTAGGGATGGGTGTTAAGAAAACAGCTCTACTGAGGAAATAATCCTTTTGTGTAGATTGCTAGATTATTCCAGGACTACTCTCTGTGACATATTCTGCATGAACGACAAGTTTCTTTTCAGGGGACTCTTCATGCTGATTACTGGGCACAATGTTTGGCACAGAGGAGATATTCAACAAGTGTGGACTGAATTGAACTGGATAGACAATTGACTCCTTCTGAGTCACTAAAATAGACAAGCCAGTCCCTGGCAATTTTGTAGAGTCAGTGATCTCAAAAAGAAAAAAGTAAGATAATTCAAATATATAATAATTTAAAGCCAAGTTTTTTTTTTTTTTTTAACGTTTATTTATTTTTTTGGGACAGAGAGAGACAGAGCATGAACGGGGGAGGGGCAGAGAGAGAGGGAGACACAGAATCAGAAACAGGCTCCAGGCTCTGAGCCATCAGCCCAGAGCCCGACGCGGGGCTCGAACTCATGGACCGCGAGATCGTGACCTGGCTGAAGTCGGACGCTTAACCGAGTGCGCCACCCAGGCGCCCCTAAAGCCAAGTTTTAAAGCCATAACCTGCCTCCAAAGCCAGTGATCATTTTATTTTCTAAGTAAGTACCTGGTTGGTATGAGAACAAAGGAAGCAGAATTTAGTAATTAAATTATTTGTAAGGGGACTAATTGATTAGGCACCAGAAAAAATGTAAGACTGTGCCTTAATTTCTTCTTCAATGTTTGGGAGATGAAAGCCTTGTTTTTGTTTTTGTTTTTAAATCTCCATTTTATGATCTAATTGGAATTGAGCTGGAGCTTAGATATTTAAGATCTTATTTCTGAAAATTTCTTAGGCCATAGGATATTCTAATAATTTTGTTTACAAAACAAGATATTAAAACAGTATTTATTTTTAAAGTATCAGAATTAGACATTTCTCCGAAGAATATATACAAGTGGCCAGAAGCATATGAAAAGATGCTCTACATCATTAGTCATTAGGGAAATATAAATCAAACCACAGTGAGATACCACCTCATATCCACTAGGATGGCTAATATTTAAAATATGGGGTGGGGGGACAACAAGTGTTGGCAATTAGAAACCCTTGCACATTGCTGGTTGGAATGTAAATAATGCAGA
The DNA here is from genome assembly GCF_014898765.1 of Herpailurus yagouaroundi. Taxonomy (NCBI): domain Eukaryota; kingdom Metazoa; phylum Chordata; class Mammalia; order Carnivora; family Felidae; genus Herpailurus; species Herpailurus yagouaroundi. The sequence goes on from NW_024412388.1 coordinate 40,464,197, forward strand.
CAACTGTGGGAACAGCTTGGTGGTTCCTTGAAAAACTAAACAGAATTACCATAAGATTCGGCAATTCACTTCTAAGTATATATTCCCCAAACTGGAAACAAGGACTCATACAGATACTTGCACACTATTATTATTCACAACAGCCAAAAGGTGGAAAAAAATCCAAATGTTCATCAACAGATGAATGGATAAATAAAATGTGGTATGTCCCTACAATGAAACATTATTCAGCCATTAAAAAAAACCTGAAGTACTGACATATGCTACAGTGTGGAGGAACCTAAGGGAAAGAAGCCAGACAAAAAAAATCACATACTATATAATTCCACTTGTATAAAGAATCTAGAATAGGCAAATCACTGAGACAGAAAGTAAAATGGTGGTTGCCAGGGGTTTTTGGAGGAAGGGCAAAGGGGTTGTAGGAGTGACTGCTTAATGGATATGGGAGTAATGAAAATGTTTTGGACCTAGATAGAGGTAATAGTTGCACAACATTGTGAATGTAAAAAATGCCACTGAATTGTACACTTTGAAATGTTAATTTTATGTTATGTGAATTTTACCTAAACACTCACCCAGTATCAAAATTACAGAGGGAAGTAATATGAGCTGCTGTCTTGATAGCTACAGAGCCAAGAACTAAATAACAACAAAGCTCTCTTAACAACAAAGCTCTCTAACAACAAAGTTCCTCTAAAGAGAGAGGAATATTTTTATTTTTTCTGCACCTGCAGTATAAATGATGAAAGCACTGCTTGAAAAGATGCGTTAAATTGGCATTCCAAAGAAGCGCTGCCAGGTAGCATTGGCTTCATGGTGTACTGCAGCCAAAACATTCACTTTCCAACCAAATAACTTGGATTATAGTCCTCATTCCATTCTGATGTCAGAACAGTACAAGGAAAATGTCATAGGCTTAATACACAGACTCGGTTTGAATTCTAGGTTTTGGTGTCCTTGGGTGAGTTCCTTGATCTCCTTCAACACTGATCAATTATATCTCCAAAATGGGAGAAATACCTCCTGGCTAGATTACTGAAAGGATGAAATGAAATGATGAATACATATCACCCAGTATAGTATCTGGAACTACAATAGGCATTTGATAAATGTTATCTTAATCATCATCATCACCATCATCTCCCTAATAATATCAATCCCTTTCCTTCTAATAACTAGGTGTGTTATCTCAGCCCAAACAGTTGAATTTCTCCACTTTCTTTTAAGGATTGCCTGGGGAGGACCTGGGGGCAAATCACCATTCATTAACAGCATCATTTTTTATGGGTAGATTGGCAATGGTAGAGGAGGGAAAGCAGGGAAAGGTTCATGAACAATTATACGAACACAATCCTCGGGTCTCTGAAGCATTTTTCCATTCTTCCCTGGCTGACTGCTATACCTCATCCAAGTCACTGCCTAGGTACCAGGGCTGTGATAAGTATCCCAGTGCCAAAAATATGAACATTAGTGGTCCTAAGCATAACTGATACACCATATGCAATTTAGGAAACAAGCTTATACTAAACTGTAAAATAAGTTTAACAAATTTGACAAAATTCTGATTTTTCTGAAATGCCAAATTTCAAAAAGGTAGCTCTCTGTTTTTTTTTTTTTTCTGTTTATTTGGTGAACCTTCTCTGCTTATTCCGTAAGTGCTTAGTCTGCCTTTAGGTATTGACATTCTAAGTTAAAGGTTGTAGGGGCTGATAGTGGAGGGAGGCTCTTTAACCTAAGGGCCCATGGTAAGCCCCTAAATTTGCTGTTTTTGGGTGACCCAGGTTTTGAGTATTAAACAGAGGAACACATGGTGAGGCATCGTTCTGAAATGTACAAAGATTCCAGACTGAAAGGGATTATCATTTTGTTAATGGAATCAGGAATGACTTAAGAAGGCCTGATCCACTCCATGATAAGAATGAATTCCTTAAAAAAAAAAAAAAAAAAAAGAAAGAAAAAAGAAGGAAAGAAAGAACAAACGAATTAATTCCTTAGTCCTAGGCCTAATCTATCACTGTGGTTTCCATTCTGTAAAAACCTCTCATTTCCTTGTTCAAATCAAAGCTACCCTTAATTATTTGCAAAGGAAAATGTAGTATTAATGAATATCTCCCACCAATATTTTTACCTACAACTTTTAATCCTTTAAAGTCTTATATTCCAAAGTTTAAAAAGCACTTTCACATGTGATACTCCCAATAATTAGGTTAGCCAGGAAGGAGCTTTTATATATATTCCCATTTAGGGATGAGGAAACAGAGACTAAGAAAGTTTAAGTGATTTTCCCAGGGTCACACAGCTTATTAGAATGCAGGCCACCTGGTATCTCATCTTTAGCTCTTTCTGCCATTTGATTTCTCTTCAACCTATATGCTTAATATGTTTCTCCTCTCTAAATTTTCTTCCTTCCAAATATTGTAAATACAGTCCTTCAATCAGTGTAGGAGATAGTCATGGAATGATTTTCCTGGGAATAAACTGTTTACCCTTGCTGAATGAACTGAATAATAGGAAAAACAAATACAGGTTTAATTTATTTTATTATCAATGGATTCTACAGAGATGAGCAAGAGAGTAAGAAATGGATATATACCTCCAGCCTTATATTATGCTGCAGAGTTGTCATCATCTACTCACATGTCTATTTTTCTCTTCAGATCCTAAGCAAATTGAAGAGACTTTTCCTTGTTTATTTCTGTATCCCTAGTCACAAACAGTGCCTGGGACTTCATAGATCCTTAAAAGTTGAACAATGAAATGAACATTTGGCTCTACAGACATCTGTATTATAAGTTTGTTTGTTAAACTGATTTGCCTATAAAATCATTAATGAACTGCTAGTGCTCAAAAACAGTGAAATAAGGATTATGGCAAACCTGATACTCAACATTCTTTCAGCTTACATACTTGAAAGAATGTTTGGTACCTATTATATAAAAGACTGAGTCTAAATGTTAGACTAACAAAAGTTATTTTCTAAACTTTAATTCTCCAAAGTTTTAAACAGAGAAATCTTAAGACAGTCCATTGTAAGACCATGAAAACAGAGAGATGAATTCATAAGTAGCAAGTAACTTCCAAGCCCTAACTGAGACGGTCTTGCTTTGGTAGAATATAAGTCTCTGGAATTTCCGGTGGAGATGTTTAGAAAAGATTCTTTTTCATCTGGATAGAAGTGGTATGTGGGAGTGAGTTGAAAAGCTGGATTTAAGACTGGTTTGCTAATTTCTTTAGTGGCAGGATTTCAAACGATGGACTGCCTTGACTGCCGTCTCAATGTCTGTTTTGGAGGAAGTGGGCTAACTTGTGAGAGTTTATATGTTAAAGCTAAACCAGTCCAGAGAGAATCTACATATCTGCTTGGTAATCTAGGATGAAATCTGCACATTTTTCAAGCATGATGTCTCAGTTCAGAACCCTGTCATCTCTTGCTTACACTATGGCATTAGTCTCTTTATAGGTCTCCCAACTTCTAGTTTCTCCCTATAAAATTCATCACTCATTCATCCACTTACACATTTATAAAACATTTATGCATACCTTCTATATGCCAGGTTTTGTGTTAGGAACTGGAAACAAGCAGATGAGTAAGACAGTTTTCTTTCTCTTACTAGATGTACGAGATAGAAGTATAAACTGGGAAAGGAAGGCAGTATACATGGGGGCCTATTGTGAGTTAGTCATTTTACATATGCTGTTTCTTTTCACCCCAACAATGGGGTATTATTATTTACACTTAACATATGGGGAAACTGAGACTCAAACTGGCTACATAATCTGCCGATGGTATAGAGTTTGTAAGAGATTCAATCAGGCTTTATACTTAGGTCTATCTGTTCTAAAGGCTGTGTTCTTTTCACTAAACCAAGGGTTCTCAAATTTTAAGATATACAAGAGTCACTTGCCATTTTAGGAAACTTGTGAAAACACAGATTCTCTGGCCCATCTGCAGAGATTCTGATTCAGTAGGTATAGCATAGATGCTCAAAAATCTAGTTGTAACAAATATCTACTCAATAGACCACACTTTGAAAAGCACTATACCTCAAAAAGAAGGTTTTCTTTCAAAAAGAAAACAAAATAATAGATAAATTATAAAATCAAGATAAGTACTATCATAAAGATACCAACAAAGTGATGAGCAAATAGCACGGTCATCAGAATTAGTTTCCTAAATTACAAATCTAATTATGTCAACTTCCTGCTTAAAAGAAATGACAAATACTCCACTGCCCAGTTTAAGATCCAAATTCTATAGCAGAGTGCCTTCAACATGTGGCCCTAATGGCCATTTTCAGACTCTTATCTCCTCCCTTCCGTCTACCAACCCCTCCTTCTTGCTTTATTAAATTACTTCTCATTTTCCACATGTCCCGTATATCACGCCTACAAGTTGTATCACATTTCCATATTTTTAAATGTACTTCCTTAGTCCAAATGATTACTTCCTACTCATTATTCCAAACTCAGTTTATATTATACAGAAAGTATTTCATAAGTACTTAGTAGATGCCAGGTACTAATCTAAGCACTTTACAGATATCAATGGGTTTAATCCTATCAAATAACTACTAACTGAGGAAACTGAGGCACAGAGAGATTAAGAGATTATTCTCGGGGCGCCTGGGTGGCCCAGTCGGTTGGGCGTCCGACTTCAGCCAGGTCACGATCTCGCGGTCCGGGAGTTCGAGCCCCGCGTCAGGCTCTGGGCTGATGGCTCAGAACCTGGAGCCTGTTTCCGATTCTGTGTCTCCCTCTCTCTGCCCCTCCCCCGTTCATGCTCTGTCTCTCTCTGTCCCAAAAATAAATAAACGTTGAAAAAAAAATTTTTTTTTAAAAAGAGATTATTCTCAAGGTTATGTAGCTGCTAAGTGGCAGAATTAGGATTTGAATTCAGGCACTATGGCACCATAAACTCTTCATGACTAATTTATAGTTGCCTCTCATGAGACAGTGAGCTACTCTCAGGCAAGGACTTTCTTCTAGTTACTGAGGGCCTAATTCAAACCACATCTCTCTTCAGATTCCTTTAATTTATTCTTTTCTCTTAATCTTCCAAACAACTTCTTTCCATTCCACTTGTGTGTCTCCCTGTTTTGAACCTAATTATTGTCTAATTGCTTCATGTACTGAGGTTTCCTTTTTAGAGATAAGTGGCAAGCTCTCTGAGGGTAGAAACTGTGTCTCCCAGTGCATCTTGGTACATGGCAGGTACTGAAGGAATTTTTGTTGTACTAAAATGCAGAGCAAGTATTTTACCAGCTAACCTATGTTCAGTGATTAAAGAGAAAGTATATGAATAGGGAATGGGTAGTTCCTCCAGCTTGGAATGAGGGAGCAAGGGGGTAGGTATGTGTTAGTTACTTTTTTGACAGAAGGCTGTCATTTTGAGGAGCAAATATGAAAGGGCTCTTAGGCATATAAAGACTGTTCTCCATGGTTGACTGGTTCTGACTTTCAAAGAGAAATTCTGTAGTTCAGTCTCCTAGTAAATAGTAATTAGATAGCTATAGCTATATATTTAAATTGATATTTGGATTAAAAAGTTGTATAGAAACTTTCACCCCCTTCCCAGATAAGAGATGTTCACAAACGCTTTAGGTTACTTGCAAAGCTGAATTTTTCTATTGCTTTGCATGAATAAACTAGTTCAGGACTACAAAGTACATGTTCTTTGTCTCAGTTACATCTGGAATATATGCAGTGAATAGATTCCATAGGCTCTATTCTTTGCATTTTACATAGTTATTCTAGTTCATATTTTCCTAAGGATAAACCTTTTTACAACTGTTAAGGTAGTATAATCAAATATATACAAATGTTTATAAGAGCTTTATGAAAAAGAATTTAAGGAATTATTTTTTCTAGGATAAATCTATTTAAAAAGGCAAATGTGTAAATTGGTGCAGCTACTATGGAAAACAGTATGGAGGTTCCCCCCCAAAATTAAAGTAGAACTACCATATGATCCAGCAATTCCACTTCTGGGTATTCATCTGAAGAAAACAAAAATACTAACTCAAAAACACGTATGTACCCTCATGTTCACTGCAGAATTATTTACAATAGCCAAGATATAGAAACAACCCAAATATCTACCAATGGATGAATAGATAAAGAAACTGGAGTATAAATATGCAATGGAACACTACTCAGCCATAAAAAAGAATGAAATCTTGCCATTTGTGACAACATGGATGGACCTTGAGGGCAATATGCTAAGCGAAATAAGTCAGACAGAAAAAGACAAATACTGTGTGTGATCTCACTTATATGTGGAATCCAAACAAGCAAACCAAAAAACCAAGCTCATACATAACAATGAAAAGACTGGTGGTTGCCAGAGGTGGGGTTGGCCGAAATGGATAAAGGTGGTCAAAAGACACAAATTTCCAGTTATAAGATAGATAAGCCATGGAGATGTACCATACAGAACAGCAACTATAGTTAATAATACTGTACTGCATTTTTGAAACTTACAAAAATCCATGGGGCGCCTGGGTGGCTCAGTCGGTTAAGCGTCCGACTTCAGCTCAGGTCACGATCTCACGGTCTGTGAGTTCGAGCCCCATGTCGGGCTCTGGGCTGATGGCTCAGAGCCTGGAGCCTGCTTCCGAATCTGTGTCTCCCTCTCTCTCTGCCCCTCCCCCATTCATGCTCTGTCTCAAAAATAAATAAACGTTAAAAAAAATTAAAAAAAAAAAGAAACTTACAAAAATCCTAAAAGTTATCATTACTCACAAAAATTCTATTACCATGTATGGTAAAGGATGTTAAGAAGACTTATTGTGCTGATCATTTCACAACATATACATATATTGAATCGTTATGTTCTACAACTAAAAGTAATATAATGTTGTATGTCAATTATACCTCAACTAAAAAAAAAGGAAAATGTTACTTAAAAACAAAAGGTTGTAATTTGAAAGCATCTGAAAATCTTTCTCCCAACTCCTATACACCTACTGGATTTCTTATTATAAGAGAAATATTTAATTTCAATTAAGAGAAAATAACATTAAAAGGAGAAAAGATAACAACAAAAGGCCTGATTCTGTAAGTGATTTTGGGCAAACAACTTATATAACTCTCAATTCCTCAACTGTAGTATTAAATTAAGATTAAATGATATCTAAAATTCCTTTCAGCTCAGCCTAGAATAAAAATAACAGCAATAGATAATATTTATTTATATACCTTTTAGTAAATACTAGGTACTAGTACCTATTTTACACATATTATCTTATTTAATCTTCCAAACATGCACATCAGGGTAAGTATAATTATCATCCCATTTTATACAAGAAGAGACTGAAAACCAGAAACATGCATTTTAACAGACTCTTCCGGTAATAGTGATGTTAGCAGCCACTGTACCATACTTTTGAGAACTGCTACTCCAATAGATGCAGTCTATACTGGTAAAGTTAGTACAATCCCAACTGCTGTGTATAAAATAAGATTCCCCCGACCCCCAATTTGTATCTGGCTTGGGAAAGTCATTTAATGTTCTGTGCCAGTTTCCTTTTCTGTACAATGGGTATAATAATACCTATCTTGAAGAATTTATAGGAGGAATGCAAATGGCCTGGTCCCTAAGAGTAGGGACTCAATAAATGTTGTTATTATCACAGGCAACAAATAACATTAGTAATACAATAAAAAAGAACAATAAAAGAACTGTAAATTTTTGCTGAAGCCCATTTTATGGTTACTTCTATGGGCTGTTAATTTTCTTTGCTTTTGATCTTATTTTTTAAGCAAACATACTACAACATGGATTATTTTTGGTATATAGTTCTATAAGTTTCAACACACGTATAGATTCATGTAACTATCACCAAAATATGATACAGAAAACTTCCACTGTCCCCCCCAAAAATCCCTGGTGCTATTCCTTTGTAGTCATATTCTCTCCTGAGTCCTAACTCCTAACAACCACTGATTGGTTCCCCATGCCTATAGTTTTATCTTTTCAAAACTATCATATAATGGAACTATATAGTATGTAACCTTTAAAGACTGACTTCTTCTACTAAGCAAATGCCTTTTTAATATATCCAAGTTGTTGTAAATATCAATAGTTTGTTCCTTTTTATTGCAGAGTAGTATTCCATTGTATGGATAGAACATGGTATAATTTATCCATTTATCCACTGAAGGTGAACTGAAAGATAATGAAGGACATTTGAATTGTTTCCAGCTTTGGAAATTATGAACAGAGCTTTTATGAACATTCATGTACAGGTTTTGGTGTGAACATTAGTTTTCACATTTTTAGAGTTAATATCTAGGCTGTATGTTAAGCGTACGGTCAAACTTTCTGAGGAAAGGTCAAGCTTTTTCTGAGTGGCTGAAACATTGTGTATTCCCATGAGCAAATGAGTTAGAGTTCAAGTTGTTCTCCACCAGGCATATTAGTGTTCTCTCTTCTAATTCAAGGGTAATAAACATTCCTAGTCCAAGACTCCAAAGGTGTGCAAAGCTGTGATGAATATTTTAGTATATAAGCAGTGAATTACTTCAATAAAACAATGCCATGCAGCTAAGAATTCCAAAAGCAAATCCTCTATTAAAATAGTTTTGTATATCTGCCAAAATTTTCTCTAGGATATTTTCCTATATATGTCCAGACATTAAAACACACAAACATAAACACACATACATACACCTCTAACAGTAACAAAACTTTAGAAGTGTGGAGTGTAGGGAATCTTTTTTTTTTTTTTTTTTTTTAGCTTAATAGAATTCTCCCTGGTGAGGTCTTTCTTTCTAACTCTGATAGGCAGATTTAACACCCTACATATGTCTCTATCATGGGAATTATATCATTATACTGGAATCCTTTGTTTGCATGTCACTTAACATCTAAGGACTGTATCATCTTGTACATTAGTGCTCAGCACAATGTGGGCATATAGCAAGTCCTTAATAAAAATGTGTTGGTTTAGGGGTCAAAGAAATGAATTAATGGTGGTTTACCTGGTAAACACCTATATATCATCCTTTAAGACTTAAATGTTTCCTCCTCTAAGAAGTCTTCTTTGGGTCATCTCTGTTCCTTGTATTTATTGCCATTGCTATGTTTTCATACTATATTGCAACTACCTGTTTGCTGGCATGATAGCTAATTAGATATACTGCCTAGTGGGAGAGAAATATTCACAAAGAATATTTGTCTCTAAAGATAAGGATTTAGGTAGTGTCATATTTAAGACACGAAAAGTTTCTTCTGCCTCTTTTTAAAGGATTTGCCTTAAGAGAGTTTCAGTTAACATTTTCTTTGGATGCCTGTCAGGTTTATTACATTGGGAAGGTCTCAACAGCCACTTGAGAACACTTTAAAAGTAGGTTTTAATTTTTATTTGGAGCTACTTTTAAAACAATGGTACACAAAATAAAATATAATAACTAGATATATTACCCACCCCAAGCTAGGTAATATAGCATAATTAAGATAATAAACATATTTTGTTAGACTGTACTTTTACTAAAAACAAAAAGTGGACAGGTTGGGCAAGTTGTTTAACAATGACTGCTTCTACAGTAATAAATGTTGACAGCCCAAATCAAAAAAGAATGCATTACTGAGATATCATCAATTGTGTTCTGTCATTACAAGGCAGCTCCACCCAGTCTAAGCTTGTCAAAAAGTGTTACTGTAATCCATGAAGAAGCCTCTACACCTCAGGCAAAGGAAGGAAAAAATGTGAAGGGCTGGCTCAACAGGTGTGTTGAATTGTAATGCCAATACTGAGTCATAAATCCCTTTACATTAGTTTCATATATAACAAATATTAACTTCACTCTGAGGTGTCAAGCATGGCTGGACGGATCCATCAGCAGGCACTTTAAGAGCAACAAATGTAAATAAACAGGGTGTGGATATAACTTTTTAACAGTGAGCATTATTCCATGCATAAGAGTAGACAGTATGACAAATTTTCTTATTCTACTCAAGTGAATATGGTATTTGGGAATCTAGGAATGTCTGACCTACCTTTCAGGTCAGCCCACTCTGATTCTACCTAATCTTGATAAGAACATTGCTTTCAGTTCATCCTTCAAATCTTTAATGTAAATGTAACTCAGCTTTACAGGGGATCATGATATACAAAAGGACAGAAGTATGTATTCTGGTTTTGACACAGTTGTGTGACTTTGGGCAAACTTTTGTAAGTATTATATGTGTCTGCTTTCTCTTCAATAAAATGGGGATAATAACTATTTCACAAGGTTATGATGAAAACTAGAAGTGATTATTTTCAGGAAAAGTCTAACAGTGCTCAGCACTAGCAGATATTCAACACATTTACTTTCTTTTTTAAGGTACTTCAACTGACACCCTTGCTTCCCTGAGGTATAAAAGTTTGGAATTTAATACAGACTAATAAACTGCTCAGGATTAAAGCCTATGAAAGCAGGGCTGGAATCTTTTCCATTCTATGTCAGTTCCCAGTAGTTTCCAGCAAGTACTGACCTCAACAATCAAGAACTTCTCATGTTGCCAGTCCACAGCAATCTCTCACTTCTCAGCACTCAAAACCACTGAACGTGGATTTTGTTAGTGGGTTATTTTTTTATTATGCTAAAATACACATAATATAAAATTTACTATTTTAAGTGGACGATTTAGTGGCATTAACTACATTCACAGTGTTGTGCAAACCATTACACTATTTCCATAACATTTTCATCACATCAAACAGAAACTCTATACCCATTAAGCAGTAACTCCCCAACCTGCCTCATACCTCCAGTCTGGAGTAAGCTCTACTGTACTTGCTGTTCTTATAAATTTGTCTGTTCAAGATATACAAGTAGAATGATACAATATTTGGCCTTTTGCATCTGGCATCTTTCATTTCAGGGTCTTCAAGGCTCATCCATGTTGCAGCGTGTATCGGTACCTCAACCTGTATTATAGTTGAGTAACATTCTTGGTATGGATATAACACAGTTTTTAATCCATTCATCTGCTGATGGACATTTGGACTGTTTCCACTTTTTGGTTATTGTAAATAATGCTGCAATGAACATTTATGAACAAGTATCTGAGTTCTCGTTTTTAATTCTTTTGGGTATTCATACCTGAAAGTGGATTAGCAAGTAATGCAGTAATTCTATATTTAACTTTTTGAGGAACTTCCAAACTGTTTTCCACAGCACATGCACCACTTTACATTCCAATCAGCAATGTACAAGGCTTTTACTTTCTCCAAATTCTTGTGTTAATTTCTATTCTTTTTGATTTTAGCCATTCTACTGGATATGAAGTGGCATCTCCTTGTGGTTTTGATTTGTATTTCCTTAATGACTCATGATGTTGAGCACCTTTTCTTGTGCTTGTTAGCCATTTGAGAATCTTCTTCAGAGAAATGTCTATTCAATCTTTGCCCAATTTTGAATTGTGTTGCTTGGCTTCTGTTGTTCAGTTGTGGGTGTTCATTATATATTCTGGATATTAATCCCTTTTTATATATGATTTGCAAGTATTTTCTTCCATTCTGTGGGTTTTCACTCTCAATAGTGTCCTTTGAAGCATAAAAGTTTTTAATTTTTTCCTAAAAGTGTTTATTTAAATTCCAGCCAGTTAACAAACAGTGCAATATTAGTTTCAGGTACAGAATTTAGTGATTCATCACTTACAACACTTGGTGTTCATCCCAAGTGCCCACCTTAAGACCCATCATCTATTTAACCCATCTCCCCTCCAGTAACCCATCAGTTTGTTCTCTATAATTAAGAGTCTGTTTCATGGTCTGCCTCCCTCCCTTTCTCTCTCTCTCTCTCTCTCTCTTTTTTTTTTGCCCCTATGTTCACTTGTTTTGTAAAACGTATGGTTAAATTATATGGTATTTGTCTTTCTCTGACTTACTTACCTTAGCATAATACTCTCTAGCTCCACCCATGTTACCGCAACTATTAAGATTTCATTCATTTTTATGACTGAATAATATTCCATTGTATCTATATACCACATCTTTAGCCATTCATCAGTCAATGGACATTTGGGATCTTTCCATAATTTGGCTATTATTGAAAATAACAGAAGAGAAATAACAACCAACACCACAGATACAATTAAAGGACAATATTATGAAAAATTATATGGCAAGAAATTGGATAACCTAGAAAAAAATGGATAAATTCCTAGAAACATAAACTACCAAAACTGAAATCGGAAGAAATAGAAAGTTTGATAGACTGATAGCCAGCAAAGAAATTAAATCTGTAATCAAAAATCTCCCAACAAACAAAAGTCCAGGGCCAGATGGCTTCACAGGGGAATTCTACCAAACATTTAAAGAAGAGTTAATACCTACTCTTCTCAAACTATTCCAAAATATAGAAATGGAAGGAAAACTTCCAAATTCATTTTATGAGGCCAGCATTACTGTGATACCAAAAGTCTTTGGAGACAAAGACTCCACTACAAAAGACAACTACAGGCCAATAGTCTCAATGAACATGGATGCAAAAATTCTCAATAAAATACTAGCAAACTGAATCCACAGTACATTAAAATAATCCCACCATGATCAAGTGGGATTTATTCCTGGGCTTCAAGAGGGGTGGTTCACTATTCACAAATTAATCAACAAGATATACCACATTAACAAAAGAAAAGATAAGAATCATATGATCCTCTCAAAAGATGCAAAAAACGCCCCCACATTTGACAAAGTACAACATCCATTCATGATAAAAACCTTCAACAAAGTACAGTTAGAGGGAACATACCTCAACATAATAAAGGGCATATAGGAAAAACCCATAGCTAATATCATCCTCAATTGAGAGCTTTACCTCTATGATCAGGAACAAGACAGGGATGTCCACTCTCACCACTTCCATTTAGCATAGTGCTGGAAGTCCTAGCCACAGCAATCAGACAACAAAAAGTATCCAAATTGGCAAGGAATAAGTGAAACATACACTATTTGCTGACGACATGATACTCTACACAGAAAACCTGAAGGACTCCACCAAAAAGCTGCTAGGACTGACACACGTGTTCAGTAAAGTCACAGAATACAAAATCAGTGTACAGAAACGTTTGTTGCATTTCTATACAGCAGTAAGTTTTTAATTTTTATGAAGCCCACTTACCTGTTTTTTCCTTATGTTATCTGTGCTTTTGGTGTCATATTTAAGACAAAATCATGAAGATTTTTATCAGTATTATGTTCTAAGAGTTTTATAGTTTTAGGTCTTCGATCCATTTTGAGTTAATGTTTTTATATGGTGCTATATATGGGTTCAACTTCACTCTTTCCTACCTGGGTATCTAGTTTTCCCAAACCATTTATTGAAGAGACTGTTCCTTCCTCATGAATAGTCTTGGGGTCTTTGTTGAAAACCAACCGACCATACCTATGAGTACATTTCTGGGCTCTCTTTTCTATTCCATCGGTCTTTATGTCTATCTTTTATGCTAGTACCACACTGTTTTGAAACTGTAGGTTTTTGATAAGTTTTGAAATTGTGAAATGTGATTCCTCCAACTTTGTTCTTCTTTTTCAAGATTGTTTTGCCTATTCAGGGTTCCACATGAATTTTAAGATGGGTTTTTCTATTTCCGCAAAAAAATGTCTCTGGGATTTTGACTAAGACTGCATTGCATTATGGATAGCTTTAGATAATGTTGTCATCTAAACATTATTAAGTCTTCCAATCCTGTGAACAGGGGAGGTATTTCCATTTATTCGGGTCTTCCTAATTTCTTTCAGCAGTATTTTGTAGTTTTCAGTATACAAGGCTTGGGTCTTCTTGGTTAATTTATTTCTAAGTATTTTATTATTCTTGATGCAGTTGTAAATGAAATTTGTTTTCTAAATTTCCTTTCCAAATTTTTCATGGCTAGTGTATATAAATACAACTGATTTTTAAATTTGGTATCCTGTAACTTTGCCAAATATGCTCTAACAGTCTATTTGTGTGGAATCTTTAGGGTTTTCAAAATATAAGATATTATTTTTGAATAGAGGTAATTTTACTTCTTCCTTTCCAATGTGGATGCCTTTTATTTTTCTTGCCCAATTGTGTTTTTTTTTTTTGTGACTTATTTCACTTGGCATAATATTTTCTTTTCTTTTTTTTTTTTTAATATGAAATTTATTATCAAATTGGTTTCCATACAATACCCAGTGCTCATCCCAACAGGCGCCCTCCTCAATACCCATCACCACCCACCTCTCCCTCCCACCCCCCATCAACCCTCAGATTGTTCTCAGTTTTTAAGAGTCTCTTATGGTTTGGTTCCCTCCATCTCCGACCTCTTTTTTTTTTTCCTTCCCCTCCCCCATGGTCTTCTGTTAAGTTTCTCAAGATCCACATAAGAGTGAAAACATATGGTATGTCTTTCTCTGTAGACTTATTTCACTCAGCGTAACAACTCTCCACTTCCATCCACGTTGCTACAAAAGGCCATATTTCACTCTTTCTCATTGCCACGTAGTATTACACTGTGTATATAAACCACAATTTCTTTATCCATTCATCAGTTGATGGACATTAAGGCTCTTTCCATCATTTGGCTATTGTTGAGAGTGCTGCTATAAACATTGGGGTACAAGTGCCCCTATGCATCAGCACTCCTGTATCCCTTGGGTAAATTCCTAGCAGTGCTATTGGCTGGGTCATGGGGTAGATCTATTTTTAATTTTTTGAGGAACCTCCACACTGTTTTCCAGAGCGGCTGCACCAGTTTGCATTCCCACCAACAGTGTAAGAGGGTTCCTGTTTCTCCACATCCTCACCAGCATCTATAGTCTCCTGATTTGTTCATTTTAGCCACTCTGACTGGTGTGAGGTGGTATCTGAGCGTGGTTTTGATCTGTATTTCCCTGATGATGAGTGATGTGAGCATCTTTTCATGTGCCTGTTGGCCATCTGGATGTCTTCTTTAGAGAAGTGTCTATTCAAGTTTTCTGCCCATTTCTTCACTGGATTCTTTGTTTTTTGGGTGTGTAGTTTGGTGAGTTCTTTATAGGTTTTGAATGCTAGCCCTTTGTCTGATATGTCATTTGCAAATATCTTTTCCCATTCCGTTGGTTGCCTTTTAGTTTTGTTGATTGTTTCCTTTGCAGTGCAGAATCTTTTTATCTTCACGCAGTCCCAATAGTTCATTTTTGTTTTTAATTCCCTTGCTTTTGGGGATGTGTCAAGTAAGAAATTGCTGCGGCTGAGGCCAGAGAGGTTTCTTCCTTTCTCCTCTAGGGTTTTGATGGTATCCTGTCTCACATTCAGGTCCTTTATCCATTTTGAGGTGGGTTTTTTTTTTTTTTTTTTTGAATGGTGTAAGAAAGTGGTATAGTTTCATTCTTCTGCATGTTGCTGTCCAGTTCTCCCAGCACCATTTGTTAAAGAGATTGTCTTTTTTCCATTGGATGTTCTTTCCTGCTTTGTCAAAGATGAGTTGGCCATCCTTTTGTGGGTCTAATTCTGGAGTCTCTATTCTATTCCATTGGTCTATGTGTCTGTTCTTGTGCCAATACCATGCTGTCTTGATGATTACAGCTTTGTAGTATAGCTTGAAGCCTGGGATTGTGATGCCTCCCGCTTTGGTCTTCTTCTTCAAAATTACTTTGGCTATTTGGAGTCTTTTGTGGTTCCATACAAATTTTAGGATTGCTTGTTCTAGCTTCGAGAAGAATGCTGGTGCAATTTTGATTGGGATTGCATTGAATGTGTAGATAGCTTTGGGCAGTATCGACATTTCAACAATATTTATTCTTCCAATCCATAAATACAGAATGTTTTTCCATTTCTTTATACCTTCTTCAATTTCCTTCAAAGGTTTCTATAGTTTTCAGCATACAGATCTTTTACATCTTTGGTTAGGTTTATTCCTAGGTACTTTATGATTCTTGGTGCAATTGTGAATGGGATCAGTTCCTTTATTTGTCTTTCTGTTGCTTCAGTATTAGTGTATAAGAACGCAACCAATTTCTATACATTGATTTTGTATCCTGCGACTTTGCTGAATTCATGTATCAGTTCCAGCAGACTTTTGGTGGAGTCTGTCGGGTTTTCCATGTATAATATCATGTCATCTGCAAAAAGTGAAAGCTTGACTTCATCTTTGCCAATTTTGATGCCTCTGGTTTCCTTTGGTTGTCTGATTGCTGATGCTAGAGCCTCCAACACTATGTTAAACAACAGCCGTGAGAGTGGACATCCCTGTCGTGTTCCCGGTCCCAGGGGGAAAGCTCTCAGTTTTTCCCCACTGAGGATGATGTTAGCTGTGGGCTTTTCATAAATGGCTTTTATGATGTTTAAGTATGTTCCTTCTATCCCGACTTTCTCGAGGGTTTTTATTAAGAAAGGATGCTGAATTTTGTGAAATGCTTTTTCTGCATCGATTGACAGGATCATATGGTTCTTTTCTTTTCTTTTATTAATGTGATGTATCACATTGATTTGTGAATGTTGAACCAGCCCTGCAGCCCAGGAATGAATCCCACGTGATCATGGTGAATAATTCTTTTTATATGCTGTTGAATTCAATTGGCTAGTATCTTATTGAGAATTTTTGCATCCATATTTCTCAGGGAAATTGGCCTGTAGTTCTCTTTTTTTGCTGGGTCTCTGTCTGGTTTAGGAATCAAAGTAATGCTGGCTTCATTACTTTGAAAGTTTTCCTTCCCTTTCAATTTTTTTGGAAAAGCTTGAGAAGGATAGGTATTATCTCTGCTCTAAATGTCTGGCAGAATTCCCCAGGGAGGCCATCTGGTCTTGGACTCTTATTTTTTGGGAGATTTTTGATAACTGATTCAATTTCTTTGCTGGTTATGGGTCTGTTCAAGTTTTCTATTTCTTCCTGTTTGAGTTTTGGAAGTGTGTGGGTGCTTAGGAATTTGTCCATTTCTTCCAGGTTGTCCAGTTTGGTGGCATATAATTTTTTATAGTATTCCCTGATAACTGCTTGTATTTCTGAGGGATTGATTGTAATAATTCCATTTTCATTCATGATTTTATCTATTTGGGTCACCTCCCTTTTCTTTTTGAGAATTGGCATAATGTTTTCAAGATTTATCTGATATTGTAGCCTCTACCAGAATTCATTTTTAAGGCTGAATAGTATTCCATTGTATGCATATGCCACTTTTTTGTTGTTGTTATTTTTTACCCTTGTCCCTTTATGGACACTCGTGTTGTTTCTACCTCTTGGCTATTACGAATAATGTTGCTATAAACCATGCACAGATTTTTAAAAAAAGTTTTCATTTAAATTCCACTTAGTTAACTTATAGTGTAATATTAGTTTCAGGTGTACAATATGGTGATGCAACACTTTCATATAATACCTGGTGCTCATCACAACACATGTACTCCTTAATATCCATCACCCATCACCTATTTAACCCATATCCCTGCCCACCTCCCCTCGGGTAACCATCAGTTTGTTCTCTATAGTTTAGAGTCTGTTTCTTGGTCTGCCTCTCTTTTTTTACCCCTTTGCTCCTTTGTTTCATTTCTTAAATTCCGCATGAGTGAAATCCTATGGTATTTGTTTTTCTCTGAGTTATTTTGCTTAGCATAATACTCTCTAGCTCCATCCACATTTTGCAAATGACAAGATTTCATTTTTTTTGATGGCTGAGGAATATTTTATTGTACGTGTGTGTGTGTGTGTGTGTGTGTGCGTATATACACATCACATCTTCTTTACCCATTCATCAATCGATGGACATGTGGGCTGTTTCCATAGTTTGGCGGTTGTAGGTACTGCTGTTATAAACATCAGGGGGCACCTATCCTTTTGAATTTTTGTATCCTTTGGGTAAATATCTCATAGTACAATTACTGCATTGTAGGGTAGTTCAGCCACGGTCAATTTTGGGGAATTAAGAAGATAATATAACTGATTTAAGCAAGGAAAAATGAATATAAGTTTAACAGTAACATGTGAATGACATAATAGTTCAGAAGCCAAAGTAAACTGCCCCAGTTAAATGAATTTGTCTCAATAAAACAACCAATGCAATCCTTGTTGTATATGAGCAGCCTATAAAACAGATATGATGTATGAAATGCGATTTATTTTACATTTCAAAATGTGAAATACATGTTAACAAAATTGATTACATTGCTTATTCATACCAAACTGCCTGGAATCCTTGGTGGATAGCTAAGTATTCTGGTAGTCTAGGAATTACACTGAGAAATACCTATGGCTGGCATGTAGCAGGAACCTGAAGAGTAGCTATTATTATTATCTTCATTCTCACCTGTTATACCTGCCTCATAGCTTACATGGAGAATGCAAGAGCCCTTCTCTGTCCTCCATGTCAAGTTGCCTACACAGCATGTCTAGCTCACTCTGGCTAGGTGCTCCCACGGCTCTATCTTCCTGATTACTTCCTGAGTTGTAAGCCCAGTGGCCCTATCTTGCTCACAGCTGTGGTACTGGTGCTTTACATAGTGTCTAGTACATAGGAAAAGATCAATAAATATTTATGAAATGAATATACAAATCAAGATGAAAGAAATTATTATCTTCTGTGATCTGGGATTAACTATGGAGAAAAAACATTGGATAAAGAATCCTTTTTAAAATATTTATGCACCCAACATAGAAGTACCTAAATATAGAAAACAAATATTAACAGACCTAAAAGGGAGAAAGAGGCAGCAATACAATAATAGTAGGGGACTTTAATACCCCAATTTCATCAATGGATATATCATCCAGACAGAAAGTCAATAAGGAAATACTGGAATAAAATGACAGGTTAGATAAGATGGACTTAAGAAACATATACAGAACATTTTATCCCAAAGAGATCAGAATACACATTCGTCTCAAGCACACATGGAATACTGTGCAGGATAAATCATATGTTAGGGCACACAAAAAATCTTAATAAAAACTGAAATCATATCAAGCATGTTTTCCAACTGAAATGGTATGAAACTAGAAATCAATTACAAGAAGAAAACTGGAATATTCACAAATATGTGGAGCTTAAACAACATGCTGAACAACCAGTGGGTCAATGAAGAAATCAAAGAAAAAATAAAAAATACCTTGAGACAAATGTAGATGGAAATACAACCTATCAAAACTTATGGGACACTGCAAATGCAGTTATAAGAGATAAGCTCATGGTGGTAAATGCCTATATCAAGAAACAAGAAAAATCTCAAATAAACAATCTAACTTTACTCTCAAGGAACTAGAAAAAGAAGGACAAAGTCCAAAGTTAGCAGAGGGGAAAAAATGGTAAGGATCAGAGGAGAAAGAAAAGACAATAGAAAAGATCAGTGTAACTATATTTATCATTGTGAGCACTGAATAATGTATAGAATTATTGAATTAATGTTGTATACCTGAAACCATTTTATATCAATTAAATTTCAATAATAAATAAAATATACCATTTTATGTCAATTAAATTTCAATAATAAATAAGAGTTCAGTGAAACTAAGAGCTGAATTTTTGAAAAGATAAACAAAATTGACAAGCCTTTAGACAGACTCACCAAGAAAAACAGAGGGCTCAAATAAATAAGATCAGAAATGAAAGAGGAGATGTTACAATTGATAGCACAATATTACAAAAAGGATCATAAGAGACTACTACGAACAATTATATTCCAGTATACAAATAAATTAGATCATTTAGAAGAAATGGATAAATTCCTTGCAGGGTGCCTGGGTGGTTCCATCAGGTAAGTGTCGTCCAACTCTTGGTTTCAGCTCAGGTCATGATCTCACAGTTTGCAGGATCGAGCCCTGCACTGGGCTCTGTGCTGATAGCACAGAGCCTGCTTGGGATTCTCTCTCCCTTTCTTTCTGTCCCTCCCCCTCCTCTCTTTCTCTCTCTCTCTCAAAATAAATAAACTAAAAAAAAATATTCCTTTCAACATACAACTTACCAACACTGAATCAGGAAGAAATAGAAAAATCTGGAAAGAAGTAATCCCTGCACCTATGACACTGAGGATTCTAAATACATTGTTGAATGGATGAACAAAGAAACGAATGAAATAATAAACAGACCAGGAACTAAGTATCATAAACTCTTTATAATCAGAGTTTTCTGGATTACTACTGGCTAAAGAAAATAGGGCATATGAAAATAATTGAATCTATTTACATGTTAGAAAGTATCTATTGTTTGGAACCAGGCTGTAAGTAAAAACAGATTTTAGATGTGGCTACTATCATGTAGTGATATTTACTCTCCTCCTCACCCCTTCATTGTCAATAAGCCTACATTGCAGCAAAGTACCTCTCTGTCCCCAGGACTGAGCCCGGAGCTATATACTTGATAGATGCTCAGTAAACACTTAAAAAACCAAACTAAATCATTACTGAAAGTGTCTGTGAATAAAACTATAGGCCGTTCTACCAAAACAAGAGGCTTATATAATGTATGCTTCTTGATTATATACAATGGAATATTCCTCAGCCATCAAAAAGAACAAAATCTTGCCATTTGTGACAACGTGGGTGGAGCTAGAGTATCTTCTGGTATCTAAGCAAAATAAGTCAGTCAGAGAAAGACAATATCATATGATTTCACTCATATATGGAATTTAAGAAAGAAAACAGATGAATATAGGAGAAGGGAAGAAAAAATAAAATATAAACAGAGAGGGAGGCAAACCATAAAAGACTCTTAAATATAGAGAACAGACTGAGGGTTCCTGGAAGGGAGGTCAGTGGGGGGATGGGCTAAATGGGTAATGGGCATTAGGAGGTCACTTGTTGTGGTGAGTACTGGGTGTTGTATGTAAGTGATGAATCACTAAATTCTACTCTTGAAACCAATACTACACTATATATTAATAACTAACTTAAATAAAATCTTGGAAGAAAAAGAAAAGAAAATAGAACAATTAGTGATACAAAGGTTAGTGCATTCTGGGCCATTAAAGAATAATTCAGAGAATGAATATGTTTGGGCTTGGTTTTATTTAATAAAAACTTTGTATAGTATAGGCATCTCTGGTTGCACGAATACAACGGAATCAGGGAAGTAATGGATACAACTGAACCAAAGTTAAGTTTACATAAATTCAGGCCTAGGAAGCTGTGCCCCAACCCTGTCTATGAATTTGATTATAATTGCAAGCTTAAGATAAAGCCTTACTTGAAATTTTTTGAAGAGTAAAAGCAAATTCGCCATTATAAGGGACAGTGTTTCTTGTCACGTACACAGCAGATACCAAATCATTTATGATCTATGCATAGTCCAAAACAAGTCGTTGAACCTAGAAAACCTTGTCTTAGGAACTCTACTTATGAACTGAATAATAACTTCCATGAAGACACTAAAAACAAAGAGAAATCCTTACCTCTTACAGTTAAATTTCAATAAAAATTTCAATTATATAGAGCCTTGGATTTTTCCTGTAACCCTGATATTAAAATTTGTGCTCAGTATTAAAGGAATTAAAGTCAATTTCTTTACCAATGAATTATGAGGAACACAAATTAAGACGAAAGAATGAACTGGGAATATGCATGCAAATATAGTGCATTCATATTATTATACAGCATAATCTGTAAATCTAGTACTAATGAGACTCAAGATTTAAATGGCTGAAGAATGTGTTTAGTGAATTATTATCAATCAATGCCTCTATTCCAGGATAAATGTAATCATGAATGGCAACACACCTATTATTACAAATTCCTAACTAAGTACAGTACTTCATTATTTCAAAATGTCATTGTCAATTTATAAAGTAACAGATAAACATCTTTCCACCATATACCTGATTACCTTTTCTTTAGAGTAAATGAAACATTGGCTATTAAGGAAAATTACAAACATCATTTTTCCAGCAATGAAAGAAACCTAATGTGTATTAAAACTCTAAACTAGTTACATCACTCCAAATTTTCGTATTTGTTAATTAGTGCTAACTTGTTAATCAGATTTTATACCACTATAATCAAGAATTCTTTTTTTCAACTAACATTCTTTCTTTTATTTTTAGTGTTTAGTTTTGAGAGAGAGAGAGAGAGAGAGAGCGAGCAAGCAGGGGAGGGACACAGAGAGAGGGAGAGAGAGTCAGAAGCAGGCTCCAGGCTCCAAGTTGTCAGCACAGAGCCCGATGTGGGGCTTGAACTCATGAACTGTGAGATCATGACCTGAGCTGAAGTTGAATACTTAATCAACTGAGCCACCCAGGTGCCCCATCAACTAACATTATTTCATGTGAATTCTGCCAAGTATTCATTTAGTCAATCATTTAGCAAACATTTGTTGAGTGCTTACTTCATCCTAGGTATACCGTTAGGGGATACAGTTATAAATGTGAATATGACCCAACTCTTGTTCTTAAACTCAGTCTAATAGAAGAAAGAGACAAGCAAATAAAGTAAAAAATATGTCTACATGTTTTCCATTTGTAATAGCTAATGGGTATTGTATTGAAAGTACTCCCTATAGCTAGAAACTTTTCATCATTACTCAGAAATCAAACTTTCTCTATTTGTCTATGAAAATAATTTTTTCAATTAAAAATATTAGGAGGGATAATTTAATAAGTACCTGTGAAATAAGCATCTCAAACGAACAAATGCTAGCATGTGTTTCATAATTTTTAGGCTGTTTTCCAAACCCAGAATTTTGACTGATATAGCAATAATGATTACTTGAGATTATTATAGGTCCTACTAGCCATGTGATCTTGGGCAAATGAACTTAACCCTTTCGATCTTCAGCATTCTCATCTGAGAAGTGAAGATAATAGTACCAATCTGTATTAGATTATCTCTCATTTGGTCCTCAGTATCCACACTTCACCTAGCTTTTTGCCCAGGGTGGTTCTCTTGATTTTCAGCTTCTGGTTGGGTTAGGTCAGTAGGAGGTACTAGTAGGAGATCAGAGCTTGGAAGGAAAGTAAAGCTATTTCTGGGTTTCCTCTCTACCAGGACATCAATGGCTATATCCCTCTACTAGATACAGTCCTCTCGATATACCACCTTCCCCAACGCATTTAGGCCTAGGGGTGGTTAACGGCTCCTCTTTGCCCTAGAGTTTGTACTAACTATTGCTGATTTCCATAAACCCTGATCTTACCTTTATAAACAGTTCTTTTTTTTTTTTTTTTTCAACGTTTATTTATTTTTGGGACAGAGAGAGACAGAGCATGAATGGGCGAGGGGCAGAGAGAGAGGGAGACACAGAATCGGAAACAGGCTCCAGGCTCTGAGCCATTAGCCCAGAGCCCGACGCGGGGCTCGAACTCACAGACCGCGAGATCGTGACCTGGCTGAAGTCGGACGTTTAACCGACTGCGCCACCCAGGCGCCCCAACAGTTCTTTTATTAAACTGTTCTCAAATAACCAAGTTTGAAAGTGCCATGTGTTTTCTGCCAGAACTCTGTGGCAGAGTTTCTGTGACTCATATACAACCTCATGGGGTTGTTTTGAGATCACTTCTTAGCTCAGTGCTTAGCACATTATAAATATTCAGTAAATGTTGACTACTACTGTCATTATCAATACTGCTATTATTATTATTTTATTTGAGGTTCCATGCTCATGCCATCTATACCAACTGAATATACTAAAGAGACTGAGAAATTCAGAATTCTGGAGATCTTTTACTAAGCCTCCCAGTGTTTCAAAAATATGTTCAAATGTAAAATCTGTTCACTCCTAATCAATCTCAATATTTAAAAAGAGTAGGAGGATCTTGAAAGTGAGTGAAAAAACCACATAGTACACAGGATTTCCTGGACTCTCGTTTCTTTTGTAAATATGCTTCGGAATTCATTTCTTGCAAATTGACCTCCTGTCACCACTCCAAATCTAGCAAAGTATAAATGTCCATAAAGTTAAACAAATTGTTGGGTCTTAGGGTCATGAAAAGAAAGGACTGAAAGGTAAACTCAATGGTATAAAAGTCCTTGGTTCATCTGGAAATGCATCTTCATTATCCTTATTTATCAATCATGACATAGGCAAGCATCTCCATTTGACAAATTATCCCATCAAAATCCTATTAAAAGTCTACTTAACCTTTCATCTTACCTCATCCTTTATATCTTCCTGTTGTTGGGCTGTGAAGATCTCCATTGCAGCCATGAGTCTCATCATTAGCTCATCCACTGTTGTGTTACCTAGCAACACACGGAGATTGCCAAATTTCACATTATTAAAGTTATAATAAAATGGAAAGCCATTCTAGAATTAATCAGTAAGGAGTAACTAAAGTCTAATAAAAATTGCAGACTACTATGCTAATATCTAGTTAAAACACTTTCACATTTTCATTGAAAAGTTTCATATGTTCAGTGTGAAAGAGTAAAGCAGCATACAGGCAGTTGAAATTTCAAATACAGTAGATTTGAGGCAACCATCTCTCAATGAGAAAGATTTTTCAGCACTATGAAGAAGAATGGTTAAGTTATGAGGATCAGAAGTTCTTTCAAGTTAGAAAAATGCAGGTACTTAAAGATACTAGCAACAACTACCAATTGTTTATATGCCAATAATTAGGCTAAATACTATATATATATATATATATATATATATCAGTTGGGCAAAAATATAAATATATATATAGTATTTAGATTATATATTTATTTACAGTAGAGTATATGTTATATATTTATTATTATATTTTATATTATATATTTATATATAAATAAAATATTTATATTTTATATATTATTATAATATGTATTTATATATTATATATAGTATAGTACATATTATATATTATTATATACAAATATATTATAGATATATTATTTATATACATTATATAGTATAGTATATAGTATATATTTATTTATAGCTATAGAATTTGGATTTACATTATATATATAATCTCATTTAACCTGTACAACAATGCTTTGAAAGTATCATTATGATTTTGACTTTGAGAGCTCAAGTAACCTGTGCAATCAAGATCAAGCTGATTAAGTGGTGGGGCCAGGGTTTGAAATCAAATGAGTCTGACTCAAAAAGCCTGTTCTCTTTGCCATCTCAGTACACTATTTATTTAGAATTATCTCTTATCACTAAAAACTCTGGTGACGCAAACAGCAATTCATTTTCTGGAAAAAAAAAAAAAAGAAGAGTTCTTTTTTTGCCCAACTGATATTTTTCCCTTTCAGCTGCTTTTAAATGACTATACTATAGGGGTGCCTGGGTGGCGCAGTCGGTTAAGCGTCCGACTTCAGCCAGGTCACGATCTCGCGGTCCGTGAGTTCGAGCCCCACGTCAGGCTCTGGGCTGATGGCTCAGAGCCTGGAGCCTGTTTCCCATTCTGTGTCTCCCTCTCTCTCTGCCCCTCCCCCGTTCATGCTCTGTCTCTCTCTATCCCAAAAATAAATAAACGTTGAAAAAAAAATTTTTTTTTAAAAAAATGACTATACTATAAACTTTATGAGAGTACTTATTTATTTTATTTTATTTTAATCTTTTAAAGTTTTAATTTTAATTCCAGTTAGTTAATATACAGTGTTATATTAGTTTTATAAGAGAGTATTTAAATATTTGATTTCCTTTTGGGGTGCTTGGGTTGCTCAGTCAGTTGAGCGTCAGACTTTGGCTCAGGTCAGGATCTCACGGTTCATGGGTTTGAGCCCCATGTCAGGCTTTGTGCTGATAGCACACAGACTGCTTCAGGTTCTCTGTCTCCCTCTCTGCCCCAACTCTGCTTGCGCACTCTCTCTCTCAAAAATAAATAGTAAAAAAATAAAAAAACAAAACAAATAAATGCTTGATTTTCCTTAATGCTATTTTATTCTCTGCCCAATGCCATGACAAAAGTATAGCACATAAAGCACATATACACCATTTCTTGAATGCATTGTCCTGTTACTTGCTTTGGATACATCTACAAGAGAGAAATCCATAAGGACACATAAAGATTTGGCAATTCTTCTTTTCTTTCAAAACTACATGCAAAAGTGCCCATCTTTCTCCGGGGCCTGAGAGGAGGTCTTCTTGTCCCATTGATGAAACGGGACAACAAATAGCAAGCATCCTTGCTGGTGTTATTCTAGAGTAGGGCTGGACTAACATGACCTTTCAATGGTCCTTTTCTCTATTTTCCTTATGACCACTGGCAGCAGGTTAGGGAGCATCTGTGGTCCTTAGTAAAAGAAACAATCTAAATAAATCAGTCATATCAGCACTAGTCTCTGAACAAATGAGCTAGAGAACAAATATTATCTTGGTGTGATACCATGGTAGTGAGAAAGCAGAGTTGGTTTTATAGCCACAGTTCTAACCTAACTCCACAACTTAAAAACTATATGTTCTAGTGCCTAGAAACTGTCTAGCACATGACAAGAGCTTAATTAACTATTCACTTAGTAAGCGAATAACTAAGTGAATGAGTGAATGACTATAGCTCTCTAAGGATCAATTTCCTTATCACAGAATACACAATCACTGGTAGTTATTAACTGGTATGACAAATGGAAAGAGTTTTGGAGAAAAAAAGAGAGGAGTATTTTAATAGATAATTGTAAATATTCTTTGATACACCTAAACTGACAAGTACAAGTTTCTCCAACTATGTGAAGAACTTGAAACCATTGATGAACTGTTTGTATTTTGTAATATTAAGATCCACTGACCTATCTTGGTCTTTGAATGGATCTTTTACCTATGCATGATTTTATAATATCATGCATTGGTCATGTTGAAAATATTGGTTCACTGAGTTATGCATTTCTCCTCAATATTGACATACCTAGTTATATGATATCAAAAAATCACATTTGTTAATCTTAAAACTGATGTCATCAGAAAATTATTTAAGCTGTCAATTTTATGGTGGATGACAATGTTTTGCTTAAAAGCTCAAGTTTTATCAGTGGCAACAAGTACTATCAGTAATACCTAGGCTATTTAAGTATAGTTTGTCTCTCAGTATTTTCAAGTAAAAATGATGTTCTGTAAGAAAAAAATGACTCGTTCAGCTCAAGCAACCATACAAGTGCTTTTCTTTGAGACTACCTTTGTACTCTGAAATGCAGCAGAAATGTGTTATCCATACCTCTTGTGTGTCACACAAACTATAAAAAGGGTGGAATTTAATAAAATAATTTTAAAATTGCACATAATAGAGGTAAAGAATATGCTACTGGTATAGTTTTGGTCATGACCTTGATTTGTGTGAAGGTGCCAGTAGTTTTACACAAATTTGATTTTGTGCCACCAATGCAAATGTTAGCACAGTAATAAAAAAAAAAAAAAGAGGCAAAAAAGAAAAGTCTTATCACTATCATGAAAACAATTTGATGTCACGGATCCAATGAAAGGGTCCAGAGGACCTCCAGGATCCATGGAATACATTTTAAGAACCACTGACTATTATAATACTGCCTTTGACAGGGAAAACAGGAATGAAATATTATCTTCATTATCCATTTACCCTATGTAATTCATTCCCCTAGAAGATTTTCTTTAGCATTGTTTATGAAACTCAATGCTTTAGTTACAGAGCAAACATAAAATACCAGAGGTTTTATTTTGAGTTTTAAAGGCACTAGAATTTACACCATGCCCCGACATCATATTATCCACTATAGAACTTTTAACTGAAATACAGGTAGAAATAAAGTATCTCAGGGCCACCTGGGTGGCTCTGTCAGTTAAGTGACCGACTCTAGGTTTCAGCTCAGGTCATAACCTCATGGTTAGTGAGTTCGAGCCCTACATTGGACTCTGCACTGACAGCCCAGAGCCTGCCTGAGATTCTCTCTCTCCCACTCTCTCTGTCTCTCCTCCACTAGTGCTCTCTCCCTCTCAAAATAAACTTAAAAAAAAAAAAGAAAGAAAGAAAGAATCTCAGACACAAGCTTTAGCTTGGGGCATGAGAAACATCTTTTCACTATGGCATAGGAAAGATATACTCTTTTCAATTTAAGCTATGTTCTAAATAATAATTTTATAATAATCCTTGGGGTATATCAGTAACAGTTTTATAAAAAATCAGTCACTGTTTTTGTTTGTAAAGAGTATGCTATGTGATTAAACTTACAGGCATCCTATAGCTTCATACCTTAGCACTGTATCCTAACACGGATTCACACAAATAAGGGGTACCAGCAACCACTGTGTGAACAACTGATTTATAATACCCAGTCACTGGCTTTTCTAGATAACTAAAGATCAGCATTTCTTTCAATTAATCAACATTACAGCAAGAAATCAATATATGTATAAAAAAATGTCATGTTTGACAAGTGATTATGACTTAATTGTTGGAGAATTTAGCAGTTCTGAACAATTAACATGATTATGCTATGTCCCAAGGGTTGTGCAATTTTATTAAGAAATTTCTGTTGGTGGGGCGCCTGGGTGGCTCAGTTGGTTCAGTGTCTGACTTCAGCTCAGGTCACGATCTCACAGTTCATGAGTTTGAGCCCCACGTTGGGCTCTGTGCTGACAGGTCGGAGCGTGGAGCCTGCTTCAGATTCTGTGTCTCCCTCTCTCTCTCCCCCTCCCCTGCTTGCACTCTGTCTCTCTCAAAAATAAATAAACATTAAAAAAATGTTTTTAAATAAAAAAAAAAAGAAATTTCTGTTGGATTTAATGCAGCGTATTTCATTCTTCATAGAACCTGTACTTTTTGAAGATGTTCTTTTTTAGGATATTCTATGTTTTAAAATACAAAGATGTTCACCAATATAGAGAATTACTTTCAACTTTGATGGTAAATATTATAAGGTTAACTCATACACAAGAAGACACTCTACTCCCTTTGTGACAGGTACTTTACCTTGTATCACATTTAACACTTCATTAGATGAACGCTTTCCCATAATAATCAGAAAAAGTGGAAACTGATCTGTTTTTTGAGTCCGAATGGTTTGTGCCACAACACTGCCAAAATGTCTATTGCACATTGTCAGAAATCTAAAATGAGACAAAAGTCAAAGTCAATTTCATTTTGGAGTTTAATAAACTTACTAGTTCCCCAACAAAAAACTCACTGTTTTACTAATTATGTTATAAATAGCCTGTCTGTTATCAGTACATACAGTCCTGCTATACTGAGTTTTCAACAATATCTTAAATGATACAGAAATAATTATCATACAGGAAAGCAGGCAGCAAGCCCTAAATGCTGGCTGGAGGCTGAGAGAATAGGATTCTTAGTCTTAAACATTGCAAGCTATACTGCCCTAAACAATGAGAAAAACAAACAAAATGAATTTTAAGAGGAAAGAATTTCTTAAATAGGACAAATACCGTGTGGTACAAAGTTAAATTGACTGGCAGCATCCTAGACTAAACAGGATTTAGCAACATTTTCACAAGTCTTTAGAATCAAGAATTGTACTTTAGAATTGTGTTTTTTCCAGTAGTAGTGGGCCTTCTAGTTTCATACTTACCATGAGATAAAAATAATAATTCTAAGCTTTTGACCAAAAAAGCTCAGAGATATTAGCATACTGAAGTCTAGCATTAGTATTCTTAACACGATCTGGAATAAATGAAAAAACTGATAAAGCTTTTCTCTTCTATTAGAGGACTGTTTGAAATTAGCATTTCTTTCAAGAGAAAAGGGTAGCTTATGATATGTTTTCAGATCTGATGGTAAAAAGTAAATGTCATAATAATAATGAATTATGAAAGACCAAATGCAAATATAGAATGCTTTAATAAGATCCAATTTAATAAAGTCTGTAAAAATAATGGACTTTTAATAACACAGGTCACAAAAGGCAAAACAGTGGAAATTCTGGGGACTAGCCACTGGTACTGGCTTATTAATTCTTAATTATGTTCACGAAAGGCAACTTAAATCGTGTGTTTTCTTATGCCTTATGATAATATTTTAGGTAACAACTCCTCTGAAATGTATGTTCTAGCTGATGAGCAAAATCCTGTTGTCACATGCATTAGAAGGTAAATCTATTTGAAAAGACAAACGGCATTAAAATGTCATGTGCTCAGATTCATTTGATATCCAAATTCAAAACAGAATCAAACCTCTTAATTTTTAAAGCCCATATATCTCTTGTCTATAGAAATTCATTCCAGAAATTTAGGCTGAATCCTCCACAAAACCTGTGCTGTGACTACAGGAAATAGACCATGTTAAGGGCCACGAGAGCTGTCAGCAAGAGTGTCAAGGCAAGTTAGCACCACAGGAATAAGTTCACTGGGAGGCAGTTTCATACATATATTTAGAGCAGCAATAACCAGATCTCATGGCAATTTGAAATGACAAGGCCCTAAGAAATCAATTGTTGGCCATGAAATATCAGTGCTCCCATGAAAATTCAGATCTTCACATTCCAGAACTATTATACAATAAAAGGTGCTCAAGCAGCCTAAGCCTCCAGTACAAAATTTCACACTCATATAGTTTTAATTCATCAATGGAGACGTGTAGATCAAGACACTAGAACGTTAGGATGTCATTTTTCTTTCTGCTGTTACTAAAATATTTGAGGTCAATCTTGACCCTGATTTGATCATTGGCAACCTCTGAATTTAAAAATGTCAAAAAACATCTGGAATGTCATTCCCTACAAAAGGGAGAAAATAAGTCCTTGTTGCTTTCACACCAATGGATTAAGTGGATATCACAGTAGATGCCCATCATAGCACTAGCCTCACAAGTGATATTAAATACTACCTAAACAGGATACCCCCAAAAAAGGAAGGGAAGACAGAAGCCAGGAAGGAAGGAAGGAGAAAAGAGAGAAAGCAGGCAGACACGCTGGTTAGCTTAGTGGTTTAAAGTATTCAATTTCAAGACAATTCATTTGCCTGGAAATTGTGTACTTCCCAAATTGTCATTTTATGAAAACGAGCTAGAAGGGAAAATAATTATGAAAATAGAGGTAACTTCTTGAGTTTAAATTAATACACAACACACATTTCAAAACTTCACAAAGTGTATTCAAGAGAAATACAGCCTTCAAAGGCACACTAGCTGTTCAATTAACTATAAAAAACAACAAAGTGATCAGTTTTCTAGCAGGTATTGGCAAATCATTCTAATGTTTTGGAAGTCGTGGAGAAATACACAGGAATCCCGCAGCCAGTTGATGCTTTCTAGTGGCCTTAACTAACAATTTGTTCTAATCAAAGAGAGACTTTGTTAAATTTTTAATTAATCTAATTAATCTTCCTAAGATCTGAATCATGTTTACTTTGAGATTTTCAAATTACAATCAATGAGAGCATATAGGGCCAATGGACAGCCAAGTCCCAAATTACAAAATTCCTGCTTGTCAGTTCCTTCTATTACAATTTACACGAACTTCACCACACAGATATCACATCCTTCTCATGGCTAGGAGACTCCACTTCTTCCTCTCAACATCTATTCACAACACAAAGTTACCATTCATAGCATACTACCAACAGCAAAAATCCATTTCAGAACATTAGCACAAAAACAGACAAGGGAAAAACAAATTGTTTCAAGAAAAAAAATGTGGTTTTCAGAATTGTGTGGCATTTTCTTCCCTTTTAAAGAGCTAAAAGTGTGCCAGTGCATCTAATGGCAGCACCAAACTTGTCAGCCTAACTGCATACGGTGTTCAAGAGAGTCAGGTGTCACAAAGGGATAAATGGTTTCCACAACAATTGGATTCCTACAATCTCAAACCCAGAAGGGGAAGCAATGGCAACTGTTCCCTGGCAAGGAGAAATGGCTTTGTTTTTTAATTATAAAAGCTTTAAATAAATGAAACAATTTACTCCTCATATATCTAATTAAGAGGAATCAACCCCCCAAAACAAAAAGCTAAAGTGACAAATTTAAAAGACAAAGAATGAAGGTGGGAGGAAGGGAGGTAAGGAGGAAGGGGAAGAAGAAGGAAAGGTTGAGAAAATGAATGAAGAGAACACAGTTAATCAGAAATCAAGTATAATAAAGCAATTCATTGATGGGGGCTGGGTGATGGTAGTGTTGGGGGAAGTGAGTGAGAAGTCTCAAACTTTGGCCTTGCTGATGAAACAAAATATAATTAGTAGCTCATATTCACCAGTTCTTGCTCTTAGAAATCTAAAATTAGATACAATCTTATCTTTTAATCTAAAGTTTGGGAAGAAAAAAAGCAGAACATCTAATGGCTAGCATATATTAATCATTAGTAAAATTTTCAGTCTCTGAAGCATAGTACTTTTCTATCTTGCTAATGGAAACCAGGATTACTAATAAATCAGATATGGGAAAAAGTAATCTCATTTTAATTCAAAACAGGATATAGTTTAGTTTCTCTCAATCAAATTCATAATTAAATGAGTCACTGACTTTTACTAAGTTGTACTCCAGCATAAGATACATAATAGAAGAAACACAGCAATTTAGGAATGGTGAGATTCCACAAACATTTACTATCTACTGTATACCAGATAATACAAAAGGATGCACATCTGATAAAAAATGGAGGCTAAAAACTGCTAATGACTCTGTGAGGCTTCCTGATTATTACATTTCAATATGTAATATTGAGGTTCCCAAGGAACCTCAGATGTAAAATGGGAGTAATACTTACATTTAAAACATTTATATTCTTGTAAGATACAAAAAGCATCAGAATTATGTTCAAAATATGGTATCCCTTCAAACTGGTAGCTATTTTATTACTAATTGCATAATGATATTTAACATTTTTATCATAACTATACTTTCAGGATTAAAATAAAAGCTTTTGGGGTGCCTGGGTGGCTCAGTTGGCTAAGCATCTGACTTTAGTTCAGGTCATGATCTCATGGTTTGTGAGTTTGAGCCCTGTGTTGGGCTCTGTGCTGACAGCTTGGAGCCTGGAGCCTGCTTCAGATTCGGTGTCATCCTCTCTTTCTCTTTCCTTCCCCCGCTTGTGCTCTGTCTCTCTCTGTCGCTCAAAATAAGTAATCATTTAAAAATTTAAAAAAGAATCAAAAAACAAAAAAGAATCAAATGATAGCTTATACCTAGGGGCTAACACTGAAAGATTAAAAAAAAAAAATTTTTTTAACGTCTATTTATTTTTGAGACAGAGAGAGACAGAGCATGAATGGGGGAGGGTCAGAGAGAGAGGGAGACACAGAATCGGAAACAGGCTCCAGGCTCCGAGCTGTCAGCACAGAGCCCAACGCGGGGCTTGAACTCACAGACCACGAGATCATGACCTGAGCTGAAGTCAGACGTTCAACCGACTGAGCCACTCAGGCGCCCCAGAAAGATTTTTTGCATAGTAAGAATTGTTGACTAAAACCCAAAATAGTCACTGGTTTTATTTTCATTTAGAGAATGAAAGGGGAAGTATTAATATTTGGAAAATAAGAAAAGACATGATGCTACAGCTGTGTAATACTACAAAACCTTACACATTTAAAAGTGGATATGATAGGCACAACACAATTATGTAGCTAAATGCAATCAGAGTCTGTTTTCCCAAACTTACTCACCTCTAATAAAAAAAAAAATGAAGTAAAACAAAAAGGAAACAGAACTAAAATCACTATTAA
This sequence comes from Herpailurus yagouaroundi, assembly GCF_014898765.1. NCBI lineage: Eukaryota > Metazoa > Chordata > Mammalia > Carnivora > Felidae > Herpailurus > Herpailurus yagouaroundi. Next base: position 40,497,613 of record NW_024412388.1, read on the forward strand.
AAAATGTATTTAATGGGGCGCCTGGGTGGCTCAGTCAGTTAAGCATCCGATTTTGGCTCAGGTTGTGATCTCACGGTTTGTGAGTTCGAGCCCCGTGTCAGGCTCTGTGCTGACAGCTCAGGGCCTGGAGCCTGCTTCTGATTCTGTGTCTCCCATCCCTCAGCTCCTCCCGTGCTCACACTGTCTGTCTCTCAAAATAAAGATTAAAAAAATTTTTTTAAAATGTATTTATGTTTAGCAGTGTTAACTGATTTAAAAGCAAGAATCAGTATTAAAATTTCTGGCTGCTTACCCTTGAGCCATTAAACATTAATTGTCTTTCTGATAAAGTGTGAACCATTTCTTCAAAATGAGAGGTTACTAAGCAGAAGATATTCATGTTCAACAGTGCTATGGGACTTCTCCAATATTACCAAATAGTTTAAGGCAGAATCTATGTATACATTTCCTTAGCTATAGCTGCTAATTTTATACTACTTCTTAAGTTACTTTGGTTTAAGGTTCTTCCCTTTATTTATTAAAAAAATTTTAATGCTTATTTATTTTTGAGAGAGAGAGAGAGGCAGAGAAAGACAGGAACAGAGGACCTGAAGCAGGCTCCATGCTGATAGCAGAGAGCCCAATGTGGGGCTCAAACTCACAAACCATGAGATCATGACCTGAGCTGAAATCATGAGTTGGACACTTAACAAACTGAGTCACCCAGGCACTCCAAAGTCTCTTCCCTTTAAAATAGACCAAACAAGCTGTTTTTGCTAGAGTAATAATCCTCATTACTCACACATGTGCATACATGTGGGTTTGTTAAACCACATTTATGTATATCAGTAGAAAAACCAGAACATAAAAGAAAGAACCCTTGAGATCATCTACCTATCTAGCCATTCTTTCTTCTGCTTTTCCCTTTAATAAGAAAATTAAAGCCAAGGTCCTTTAATGTGTGAAGTGAGACTTATCAAGTTACTAGCACTGCCAAGCATACCAAAATCAGGCCAAAGAGTTTTGTTTCCTACTGCAACACCATTTCCATGTCTGCATGCCTAATCCCATTGTTTAGCTCAGTTCTGGAGTTTGTATTGGGAATGATCTTCAGCACCTCTGGTAACACTCTTTGTCCTTTGAGGGTAGTTTTGATTTTTGGAAATAGTCTTAAGTATGATTCAAACTGAGGAAAAGGTATGTGACTAAGCTGGGGGACACTGATTATACAGGCCGTGATCTTTAAGCTTTAATGGCTTAGGAATCATCTAGGGAGTTTGTTTATCTTGGAGAGAGAGTGAGAGGGAGCGAGAGAATCTTAAGCCCTGACCTGGGGCTTGATCCCACAACATTGGGATCATGACCTGGGCCAAAATCGAGCCAGATGCTCAACTGACTGAGCCCCATTTTATTTTATTTTATTTTATTTTATTTTATTTTATTTTATTTTATTTTATTTTTCAATATATGAAATTTATTGTCAAATTGGTTTCCATACAACACCCAGTGCTCATCCCAAAAGGTGCCCTCCTCAATACCCATCACCCACCCTCCCCTCCCCTCCCTCCCACCCCCCATCAACCCTCAGTTTGTTCTCAGTTTTTAACAGTCTCTTATGCTTTGGCTCTCTCCCACTCTAACCTCTTTTTTTTTTTTTTTTTTTTTGAGCCCCATTTTAAAAGGCAGGTTCCTCAGCCCCATTCCCCAGAGATTCTGATTCAGTAGATCTGGGGAAAGGCCCAGGAAACTGCCTATTTTAATAAGCTGCCAACCCACACCAGGTGATTTTTACATTAGGGGTTAATGGACTACACTGAGAAACAACGTTTTCAGGGCACAGGACTGCTTTCCTTGTAAAGCTTTAAGCTGTCTCTGAATGAAGTTCTTAAAGAAGTTGTCCCCAAAATGTTTTGGACAATGGCAGCTTCAGTGGACCATGTGTCTAGTCTCCTGAGGTGATGACCATGTTGAAGATGTTAATTCTCACTTGTTTGTGTAGGTGAGCTGCAATGTCTCTATGAGACAACTAAAAATACTCCTAAAGCCTGTGAGCTACAGGTGATAGAGAAAAAGAAAGCAGGGAAAGGGAGCCTGCAATACAAAATAGTCTCACTTAAAAGTTGGTATTTGGTCAAAGACTCAAAAGAGGTGAAGGAGGAAGTGAAACACGTATCTCTGGGAAGAGAATTTCAGGCAGAAAGAACAGCAAATACCAACACCTCGATAGCATATCTTAAAGGTAAAAATAAGGTTAGTATAGCTGGAGCAGAGTGAAGCATAAAAAACAAAACTGATAGTTTTGACTATTTCTATATGGTAAAAAATAGCTTAACAAGGCCAAAAGATAAATGATGAACAGGGGAAAAAATTCTGAATTTCAAACCACAGAAAAAGGGCAAAGTTCCCTAATATACAGGACTCTTATAAAACAATAAGGAAAAGATCAACAAACAATATATAAAGACAGCTGCCATAAATGGAAATAGCAGTGGCTCATAAACATGTGAAAAGACACTCAAAATAACTCATAATGAGTTAACTTCTAATTAAAGCTACACTAAGAGGGGTGCCTGGCTGGCTCAGTGGGTGGAGCATGTGACTCTTGATCTAGGGATCATGAGTTTGAGCCCCATGTTGGTTGTAGAGATTACTTAAATAAATAAATAAACTTAAAAAAATAAAGCTACACTAAGAAACTATTTTTTATCTGTCAGCTTGATAAAGCAAGTATTGTACACTGTTAGACGGAGTGAAATTTGTGCCATCTCCCTTGTGGGCAATTTGCCAGTATCTATGAAAATTAAAAATGCACACATACTCTTTTTGTTCTTCCAAGTTTTTTTTTTTTTTTAATTTTTTTGTTTTTCAACGTTTACTTATTTTTAGAACAGAGAGAGACGGAGCATGAACGGGGGAGGGGTAGAGAGAGGGAGACACAGAATCGGAAACAGGCTCCAGGCTCTGAGCCATCAGCCTAGGGGCCGACGCGGGGCTCGAACTCACGGAGCGCGAGATCGTGACCTGGCTGAAGTCGGACGCTCAACCGACTGTGCCACCCAGGCGCCCCTTTTCTTCCAAGTTTTAATTTAAATTCCAGTTAGTTAACATACAGTGTAATATTATTTTCAGGTGTAGGATTTAGTGAGTCATCACTTACTTACAACACCCAGTGCTCATCACATGTGCTCTGCTTAATCCCCATCACCTATTTAACCCATCTCCCCCGCCCACCTCCCCTGCAGCAACCCTCAGTGTTCTCTATAGTTAAAAGTCTGTTTTATGGTTTGCCTCTCTTTTCCCCTATGTTCATTTGTTAAAAAATACACACATACTCTTAACCTAGCACTCCTACATTTGGGAATTTAGTTTAGATATGTTTTTATGTAGGAAATCACTTATGTGTACTCTTACTGCAGAACTGTAATATTGGATGTCCATCAGTAGGATCTCATTAAATAAATTATAGTAACTTTGGAAATTAAAAGGGATATTTATCCATAAAGCAGAAAGAGTTCTTTACGAACTGATATGGAATATCTTTAGCATATAATGTTAGAATCCTGGGAAGATGACGGCATAGGAGGACGCTGGACTCACCGCGCGTCCTGCTGATCACTTAGATTCCACCTACACCTGCCTAAATAACCCAGAAAACTGCCAGAAGACTAGCAGAACGGAGTCTCCAGAGCCAAGCGCAGACGAGAGGCCCACGGAAGAGGGTAGGAAGGGCGGCGATGCAGTGCACGCTACACAGGCTGGCGGGAGGGAGCTGGGCGGAGGGGCGGCCCAACGGCCAAGCAGAGCCCCCGAGTCTGGCTTGCAAAAGCGGAGGGGCCGGACGGAGTGTGTTCCGACAGCAAGTGGGACTGACATCTGGAAGGTTATAAGCTAACAGCTCTGCCTGGAGAACGGGAAGGCTGGAGGACAACGGGAGGGAGAGTTGTTGAGCCCTGGACGACAGAGCTCAGCTTGGCGGGGAACAAAGTTGCTCACCAGCGCCATCTCCCTCGCCCACCCCCAGCCAAAATCCCAAAGGGAACCAGTTCCTGCCAGGGAACTTGCTTGCACTGCATAAACACCCAAAGCTGTGCTTCTGCGGATCCATCCCTCTGGCAGGTCTGACTCCCTCCTGGTGCCGCAGGGCCCCTCCCGAAGCGGATCTCCGAAGGAAAAGTGAGCTGAGCCTGCCCATCCCGCCCCTGTGCACCTTGCTGATCCACCCCAGCTAATACACCAGATCCCCAGCACCACAAGCCTGGCAGTATGCAAGTAGCCCAGACGGGCCACGCCACCCCACAGTGAATCCCGTCCCTAGGAGAGGGGAACAGAAGGCACACACCAGTCTGACTGTGGCCCCAGTGGTGGGCTGGGGGCAGACATCAGGTCTGACTGCGGCCCCGCCCACCAACGCAAGTTATTCCAGACAGCACAGGGGAAGTGCCCCGCACCCTGCACCACTCCAGGGACTATCCAAAATGACGAAACAGAAGAATTCCCCTCAGAAAAATGTCCAGGAAATAACAACAGCTAACGAACTGATCAAAAATGATTTAAACAATATAACAGAAAGTAAATTTAGAATAATAGTCATAAAATTAATCGCTGGGCTTTAAAACAGTATAAAGGACAGCAGAGAATCTCTTGCTACAGAGATCAAGGGACTAAGGAACAGCCAGGAGGAGCTAAAAAATACTATCAACGAGCTGCAAAATAAAATGGAGACAACTACGGCTTGGATTGAAGAGGCAGAGGAGAGAATAGGTGAACTAGAAGATAAAATTATGGAAAAAGAAGAAGCTGAGAAAAAGATAAAAAAAATCCAGGAGTATGAGGGGAAAATTAGAGAACTAAGTGATGCACTAAAGAGAAATAATCTACGCATAATTGGTATTCCAGAGGAGGAAGAGAGAGGGAAAGGTGCTGAAGGTGTACTTGAAGAAATAATAGCTGAGAACTTCCCAGATCTGGGGAAGGAAAAAGGCATTGACATCCAAGAGGCACAGAGAACTCCCTTCAGACGTAACTTGAATCGATCTTCTGCACGACATATCATAGTGAAACTGGCAAAATACAAGGATAAAGAGAAAATTCTGAAAGGAGCTAGGGATAAACGTGCTCTAACATATAAAGGGAGACCTATAAGACTCGTGACCGGTCTCTCTACTGAAACTTGGCAGGCCAGAAAGGAATGGCAGGAGATCTTCCATGTGATGAAAAGAAAAAATTTGCAGCCGAGAATCCTTTATCCAGCAAGTCTGTCATTTAGAATAGAAGGAGAGATAAAGGTCTTCCCAAACAAACAAAAACTGAAGGAATTTGTCACCACCAAACCAGCCCTACAAGAGATCCTAAGGGGGATCCTGTGAGATAAAGTACCAGAGACATCGCTACAAGCATGAAACCTACAGACATCACAATGACTCTAAACCCATATCTTTCTATAATAACACTGAATGTAAATGGACTAAATGCTCCAACCAAAAGACACAGGGTATCAGAATGGATAAAAAAACAAGACCCATTTGCTGTCTACAAGAGACTCATTTTAGACCTGAGGACACCTTCAGATTGAGAGTGAGGGGATGGAGAACTACTTATCATGCCACTGGAAGTCAAAAGAAAGCTGGAGTAGCCACTTATATCAGACAAACTAGACTTTAAATTAAAGGCTGTAACAAGAGATGAAGAAGGGCATTATATAATAATCACAGGGTCTATCCATCAGGAAGAGCTAACAATTATAAATGTCTATGCACCGAATACGGGAGTCCCCAAATATATAAAACAATTACTCACAAACATAAGCAACCTTATTGATAAGAATGTGGTAATTGCAGGGGACTTTAACACTCCACTTACAGAAATGGATAGATCATCTAGACACACGGTCAATAAAGAAACAAGGGCCCTGAATGATACATTAGATCAGATGGACTTGACAGATATATTTAGAACTCTGCATCCCAAAGCAACAGAATATACTTTCTTCTCGAGTGCACATGGAACATTCTCCAAGATAGATCACATACTGGGTCACAAAGCAGCGCTTCATAAGTATGCAAGAATTGAAATCCTACCATGCATACTTTCAGACCACAATACTATGAAGCTTAAAATCAACCACAGGAAAAAGTCTGGAAAACCTCCCAAAGCATGGAGGTTAAAGAACACCCTACTAAAGAATGAATGGGTCAACCAGGCAATTAGAAAAGAAATTAAAAAATATATGGAAACAAATGAAAATGAAAATACAACAATCCAAACACTTTGGGATGCAGCGAAGGCAGTCCTGAGAGGAAAATACACTGCAATCCAGGCCTATCTCAAGAAACAAGAAAAGTCCCAAATACAAAATCTAACAGCACACCTAAAGGAAATAGAAGCAGAACACAAAGACAGCCTAAATCCAGGAGAAGAAGAGAAATAATAAAGATCAGAGCAGAAATAAACAACATAGAATCTAAAAAAACTTTAGAGCAGATCAACGAAACCAAGAGTTGGTTTTTATGAAAAAATAAACCAAATTGATAAACCTCTAGCCAGGCTTCTCAAAAAGAAAAGGGAGATGACCCAAATAGATAAAATCATGAATGAAAATGGAATTATTATAACCAATCCCTCAGAGATACAAGAAATTATCAGGGAATACTATGAAAAATTATATGCCAACAAACTGGACAACCTGGAGAAATGGACAAATTCCTAAACACCCACACGCTTCCAAAACTCAATCAGGAGGAAATAGAAAGCTTGAACAGACCCATAACCAGCGAAGAAATTGAATCAGTCATCAAAAATCTCCCAACAAATAAGAGTCCAGGACCAGATGGCTTCCCAGGGGAGTTCTACCAGACGTTTAAAGCAGAGATAATACCTATCCTTCTCAAGCTATTCCAAAAAATAGAAAGGGAAGGAAAACTTCCAGACTCATTCTATGAAGCCAGTATTACTTTGATTCCTAAACCAGACAGAGACCCAGTAAAAAAAGAGAACTACAGGCCAATATCCCTGATGAATATGGATGCAAAAATTCTCAATAATAATACTAGAAAATCGAATTCAACAGCATAAAAAGAATTATTCACCATGATCAAGTGGGATTCATTCCTGGGATGCAGGGCTGGTTCAACATTCGCAAATCAATCAATGTGATACATCACATTAATAAAAGAAAAGATAAGAAGCATATGATCCTGTCAATCGATGCAGAAAAGGCCTTTGACAAAATTCAGCAACCTTTCTTAATAAAAACCCTCGAGAAAGTCAGGATAGAAGGAACATACTTAAAGATCATAAAAGCTATTTATAAAAAGCCCACAGCTAACATCATCCTCAATGATGGGGAGGATCAATGGGGAAAAACTGAGAGCTTTTTCCCTGAGATCAGGAACACGACAGGGATGTCCACTCTCACCGCTGTTGTTTAACACAGTGTTGGAAGTTCTAGCATCAGCAATCAGACAACAAAAGGAAATCAAAGGCATCAAAATTGAGAAAGATGAAGTTAAGCTTTCACTTTTTGCAGATGACATGATATTATACATGGAAAATCCGACAGACTCTACCAGAAGTCTGCTAGAACTGATACATGAATTTAGCAAAGTTGCAGGATACAAAATCAATGTACAGAAATCAGTTGCATTCTTATACACTAATAATGAAGCAACAGAAAGACAAATAAAGAAACTGATCCCATTCACAATTGCACCAAGAATCATAAAATACCTAGGAATAAACCTAACCAAAGATGTAAAAGATCTGTATGCTGAAAACTATAGAAAGCTTATGAAGGAAACTGAAGAAGGTATAAAGAAATGGAAAAACATTCTGTGTTCATGGATGGGAAGAATATTGTCAAAATGTCAATACTACCCAAAGCTATCTACACATTCAATGCAATCCCAATCAAAATTGCACCAGCATTCTTCTTGAAGCTAGAACAAGCAATCCTAAAATTCATATGGAACCACAAAAGGCCTCGAATAGCCAAAGTAATTTTGAGGAAGACCAAAGCAGGAGGCATCACAATCCCAGACTTTAGCCTCTACTACAAAGCTGTCATCATCAAGACAGCATGGTATTGGCACAAAAACAGACACATAGACCAATGGAAGAGAATAGAAACCCCAGAACTAGACCCACAAATGTATGGCCAACTCATCTTTGACAAAGCAGGAAAGAATATCCAATGGAAAAAAGACAGTCTCTTTAACAAATGGTGCTGGGAGAACTGGATGGCAACATGCAGAAGAATGAAACTAGACCACTTTCTCACACCATTCACAAAAATAAACTCAAAATGGATAAAGGACCTGAATGTGAGACAGGAAACCATCAAAACCCTAGAGGAGAAAGCAGGAAAAGACCTCTCTGACCTCAGCCGGAGCAATTTCTTACTTGACACATCCCCAAAGGCAAGGGAATTAAGAGCAAAAATGAACTACTGGGACCTTATGAAGATAAAAAGCTTCTGCACAGCAAAGGAAACAACCAACAAAACTAAAAGGCAACCAACGGAATGGGAAAAGATATTTGCAAATGACATATCGGACAAAGGGCTAGTATCCAAAATTATCTATAAAGAGCTCACCAAACTCCACACCCGAAAAACAAATAACCCAGTGAAGAAATGGGCAGAAAACATGAATAGACACTTCTCTAAAGAAGACATCCGGATGGCCAACAGGCACATGAAAAGATGTTCAGCGTCGCTCCTTATCAGGGAAATACGAATCAAAACCACACTCAGATATCACCTCACGCCAGTCAGAGTGGCCAAAATGAACAAATCAGGAGACTATAGATGCTGGAGAAGATGTGGAGAAACGGGAACCCTCTTGCACTGTTGGTGGGAATGCAAATTGGTGCAGCCGCTCTGGAAGGCAGTGTGGAGGTTCCTCAGAAAATTAAAAATAGACCTACCCTATGACCCAGCAATAGCACTGCTAGGAATTTATCCAAGGGACACAGGAGTACTGATGCATAGGGGCACTTGTACCCCAATGTTCATAGCAGCACTCTCAACAATAGCCAAATTATGGAAAGAGCCTAAATGTCCATCAACTGATGAATGGATAAAGAAATTGTGGTTTATATACACTATGGAATACTACGTGGCAATGAGAAAAAATGAAATATGGCCTTTTGTAGCAACGTGGATGGAACTGGAGAGTGTGATGCTAAGTGAAATAAGCCATACAGAGAAAGACAGATACCATATGGTTTCACTCTTATGTGGATCCTGAGAAACTTAACAGGAACCCATGGGGGAGGGGAAGGAAAAAAAAAAAAGAGGTTAGAGTGGGAGAGAGCCAAAGCATAAGAGACTGTTGAGAACTGAGAGCAAACTGAGGGTTGATGGGGGGTGGGAGGGAGGAGAGGGTGGGTGATGGGTATTGAGGAAGGCACCTTTTGGGACGAGCACTGGGTGTTGTATGGAAACCAATTTGACAATAAACTTCATATATTGGAAAAAAAAACATATAATGTTAGTGGAAAAAGCAAGGTGTTGAATGGTGTTTACCCGTTCCACCATGGTATAAAACAGATGAAAGAAAAGTAAGTACATATTAGCTTTGGCTTGTTTATACATAAAACAGTCTCTGGATGGATAAATGAGAAACTTAAAACAGTGCCTCTGGGGAGGGTAACTAACATGGGTAAGTATGGGACTTTTCATTTCATACCTTTTTTTGCCTTTTGAATTTTGCTTAATGTCAATATATTAGCCAATCATGAAATAAATATCAAATTTGAAAGACAGTAAGTCCATTACAAAAATAAAGAAAAATTACATGTAATATAAATTCCATAAACTTTTAACACAATGCTAATAACATTTGTCTACTTCTTATCAGTGTTTCGTTCAAATATATCTTTTCCTTTTTGTGGTAATCACTATATGAGTGAATACAATTTTTAAGTCTTCTATGCCATAGTAATGAACTGGCATGTTACTTAAGTGTTTGAATAATATTCCATTGAGTAGAGATATATATTGTCATATTCATAAATATTCACCTATAGCTAGATTTTTCTCTCTAGTTTTTATTATTATGAATAATACTGGGATAAATAACCTGAAGTATTTCTTATGAAGTGAAGTGAAAGTCTGTGAAGTGAAAACATAGAGTAAAAGGATAGAATCATTTAATGACTACTGATCCATATTATTAATATGTATCAGTCACTTTTTAAAAATTATTTTGAGAGAGAGAGCAAGAAAGAGCATGGGGGAAGGGCAGAGAGAGAGAGAGAATCCCAAGCAGGCTCTGTGCTGTCAGTGTGAAGCTCTACATGGGGCTTGATTTCATAAATTGAGATCATGACCTGAGCTGAAATCAGGAGTTGACACTTAACCAACTGAGCCATCCAGGAGCCCCTATACCAATTGTTTTCTAAAAGTATGGTATAATGTTTCTCCATGAAAATGCAATACTATATGCATGTTAGTACACAGCCAAGCTAAAGGCCAATTAAAAAAAAAAAACACAGGTGAGATTTTGGGAAGATGTAATCTAAAAAAATCCTTGGTCTGTTTGAAGCTTATTAGACTTCTTAGTAACAGTAAACTGTTAAATGTCTCAATAGATAAGGAGTCAGAATTTATTCTATTTTTGAGAGAGCGAGAGAGAGTGTGAGCAGGGGAAAGACAGAGAGAGAGGGAGACACAGAATCGGAAGCAGGTTGCAGGCTCCAAGTTCCAAGCTGTCAGCATAGAACCTGACTCAGGGCTTAAACCCACGAACTGTAAGATCATGACCTGAGCCAAAGTTGGATGCTTAACTGACTGAGCCACCCAGGTGCCCCAGGAGTCAGATTTTAAAAAAATGAAATAACTTTTTTTTTTAAAGTTTATTTATTTATTTGAGAGCTAGAGAGACAGAGAGAGAGAGAGAGGGAGAGAGAGTACAAGTGGGGGGTGGGGGGGGAGCATAGAGAAAGGGGAGAGAGAGAATCCCAAGCACTGAGCTATCAGTGCAGAGCCTGATGCAGGGCCCAAACTCATGAACTGTGAGATCATGACCTGAGCTGAAATCAAGAGTCTGATGCTTAACCGACTGAGCCACCCAGGTACCCCAAAACCAAGTAACTTAATTTATCTCCTTATTGTTACCCATAAATCACTCAGTGAAAAGGCATTGAGGCACTGACAGTTTAATGACTATAGAGTCATTATTTACACATTTTTTTGGGATGGGCAATAATCATAAATAGATAATTGGCTATCTTATTCTCACCACTAGTAAGAAATAAACATTTAAGTACCTCATACAAATCTTAGTTGGGAGGAATAACAGAATATCTAATCCAATTTCTTATCAAATGCAAAAATTCCTTCTCTAGAAATGTAAAGAGAAGATTCATTTTCAGGGGCCAAATAAGAGAGCAAATGTATGTTAAATTAAAAAAAAAATTTCTTTTATGTTCTGCCTTTTATCAATCAGTCAATATTTAGGAGGACCTACTAAACATATGACAAGGTAAGACATGGTTTGTGTCCTTAATAAGGATATTTTGGCTTTGATAAATCAAGGCCCCTATACAGGAAACATAATCTGGCATTTAACTGGGGCCTGAATTTTAGTGGTTCAGATTAAGTACTGGAGAGAATGAGAGAAGGGAATGGGGGCCCAGAAGTCAGGGTGAACTTTGTGTTCCATAATGGTACTCTTGGACAGCTATTAGAAGAAATCATCTCTTATTCACCTCTGCATTCCTAGCACCTAGTGACTAATTATATTTGTTGCATGAATAAGCCAATTTATGCTTCAGTAACCTTTATCTCCACTACGATGATGTTGACCATACAACTTTTCTTTTCCTCTTCCAACTACTTCTGAAATCAGTTTAATTAAGACAGTTGGGGCGCCTGGGTGGTTCAGTCGGTTAAGCCTCTGACTTGGGCTCAGGTCATGATCTCACAGTTAGTGAGTTTAAGTCCCGCATCAGGCTCTGTGCTGACAGCGCGGAGCCTGGAGCCTGCTTTGGATTCTGTCTTCCTCTCTCTCTGCCCCTCCCCTGCTCATGCTCTGTTTCTCCCTCTGTCTCAAAAATAAATAAACTAAAAAAAAAAGACAGTTGGCATGAATTATAATGGTCTCCAATGCCTCTTTCAATGTGCTTCTACCATCATAAGTCATTTGGACCCTCAAAATAAGCACGTATTGGTCCACAAGTTCATGATTCTAAGCTTCCCTCATCATTTTTAGCATACTGCAGTTTTTACATAATTTCATCCTGTCACCACCCACTGACTGAAAATGTGATTTAGAAGAGGTGTAAAATACTCAAATATTAACATATTAAAGAAAGTAGGAATTACTGCAAGCAGCATAATACTGTAGGGAAGAACACACTTAGGAGTCAAATAAACCTGATTTTATCACTTACTAGTTGTTTCTTTAGATAACTTAATTGTTCTGAGCGTTTGTTAGCTTTCTCACATATAAAATGAAGATAATGATACCTTTCGAACTGGTCAGCAGATTAATTAATATTACTTTATTTTCTCCCTTTTATGTGCTTCAGAGTCAAAATTAGTTTTTCCTTTATCCACCCCGCCCCCCATTAAGGATAAGGCAAAATGTTTCCTAAAATAAATTTTAACAGCAATATCAGACTCACATCAGTCACATAACAAGGTGTTATGATTAGCACCATGCTTGGCACTATATATTATACTGCTGTATAACTTCTACAGTGTACCTCATTATCATTGTAGCATAAGATCATGTACTATTCTAAGGTACAGATTTGAAGTAAAGATATATATTCTTTCATACTGTCATGTTCCCTGATTTTTTCCTATCTGCAAAATTTGGAGATGTGATTTTATTATTATATTAAAATTTTTTAGCATCATTTATTTCAGAGTTGGTTGGCTTCCGCTGGAATGCTGACATTTATATGTAATTTATTTACATATTTGACTTTTTAAAAAGTTTTTATTTAAATTCCAGTTAGTTAACATACAGTGTAATATGAATTTCAGGTGTACAATGTAGTGATTCAGCACTTCCATACAACACCTGTTGCTCATCACAAATGCACTCATTTTTATTTTCATTTTACTTTAATTTAATTTAATTTTAAGAGAGAGTACTAATGGGGGAGAAGGGTAGATGGGGGGAGAGAGAAGAAGAGAGAGAGAGAGAGAGAGAGAGAGAATCCCAAACAGGCTCCACGCTCAGTGCAAAGCCTGATGTGGGCTCAATCCCATGACCCTAGGATCATAGCTGAGCTGACATCAAGAGTTGGATGCTCAACCAACTGAGCCACTCAGGCACCCCACCAAGTACACCCCTTAATCCCCATTACCTATTTATCCATCTCCCCACCTACCTCCATTCTAATGGATAAGAAAATGTGGGAAAGCATCAGCAGAAATCTCCTACATAGGAGGAAAATCTTCAAAAGATAAAAGCAACAGTTCAGTATATTAGCATCTTAGTCGCTCATTAAAGCTTTCATGTAAAGCACTTGACAAATGCTCACTTGAGACAGTTGCTGTTTGACAAAGAGCACTGAATGGACAGGTTGACTCTATAGGCTTTTCCTTTATGCTCTATACCAGTTATGAATTAGATCATCAAAAAGGAATACTTAAGGACCATATCACCTAAGATCCCTAAAAAAATTACCATTACTACAAAATATTTAATACAAAGGCCTCTTCTTTTACAGAAGGTTGATATAAGAAACATCTATTTTAATTTAAAATCTGTCATATGCAAAACAGTAGAAAATAACTGTCTACTTTATTTCTTAATGACTCTTGAATAGATGATCATGCAAAAAAATTCTCTCTTGAATTCAGTGCCAGGAAATCTTGAGATGAACTGTTAAATTTTTTTTTATTAGTCAATGAGATCTATAAATGATAAACTGTAAACTCTAGGGCACAGTACCTGGCACATACTAGAAACTCAAAAAATATATATCAGATGGATAGATGAATGAATGAGAAACATTTTCTGTTTCTCCTAAGCTGCCAGAATTACAGAGCTAAATTCCGTGTTTATGTACAAAACTTGAGTCAACCCAAGTGTTTATAAATGTTTAATGGATACTTTACTGGACAAAGAAATGCCTCGATAGTAGAATAAATGGGACAGTAAAAAGCTAGAATAAATGATGATAAAAATGACTATCATCTGAATCTCTAAAAACAAGTTAATACTATGAGTTTCAAAAAGTACAGATCAGTAAACTGGATCTCAGTCCTCTACAAAAGCTAGAAAAGTCACTTAGACAAATGGCTTCTGAACACTTAGAATACAATAGTGATGACTAGGAGACAACATGGGTTATTAAGAATACAATAAGCCTAACTAGGCTGAATTACTAGGCTGAGAACTCATGAGCATTCCATGAGCTTTGAGTATCTGGAGTTCAGTAAGAAGTGATGAGGTATCTCGAAATATCCTTCAGGATAAGATTCAGAAATGCAGGCTAAGTTGGATAAATTTCTTGTCACTGAGAAATTGAACCTGCAGAGTGTTACCAAACTGAAAGTGGTCTCAAATAGCTTACCACTTGGTTTTGTTCTGTCAACATTTTTATAAATGTCTGATATAAACCAAATATACCTTACAGATACAATGCACTGAGCATTTACTCTGTGCCAGACTTTTTCAAAAATCAATTATCCCAGTTAAGTCCAATAACAACTCTAAGGGATGTAGTTTTTAATCTCCATTTTTCAATACAGAAACTGCAACTTAGAGGGGTTAAGCAACTTGCTCAAGGTCCCTATAGTGACCTACTGGCACAGCTAGAATTCCAATCCTAGTGTGATTAAATCTAAATTAATTTATACTCAACCATTATGCTGTTCTGCATTTTTATATCATCCAACAAGTAATTATTGAGTATTCAAGTAAGAAACACAAGTGAAGAAGATTGATGTAATTCTTGCCCTTAGGAATCTTACATTCTAGTGGAAGAATTAGAAAACAAAATTTTAATAAACAAAAGCAATGGCTTATTATGAAGTTTTAAGAGAGTACTATGAAAAAGAATGATGGCGAAGAAGCTTTCTCTAAAAAGGTTCAACAGGTCTTTTTCAAGAGGAGACATTTACAGTGAGACCTGAAGAAAGAAAATTAAAAGTCATTTCTATCTAATGACTTCTGTTTTCTCAGTCAACTTGTGAGGGCAGCTGGGAAGGGGAGCAGAGAGGGACAGGAGATGTTTAATGAATGAGGAGTAGTATGAAACAGACATCTTACCAAGGGAACGAAAGCTAACTAGAGAATCACAGTAGGCTTGGTCAGCATTATTGTGTACTTGCTTGCAGTTTGTGTTTGTTTAGAAAAAAAATTAGTGTGACTATCTCTAGCAGTGTTTAAGTGCAAGGGCACAGATATAAAGAAGGAGAATAGCTGGGTTCAGCAAATTGAGTGCAATGGATGGAGACACTGGTAAGGGAATTTAAGATATTACAAGGAAGTCATAATGATGGGCCTTGAAATCTAAATAGGACAAAAAGGGAAATGAAGATTAGAGACACAAAAGGGCAGATGAAGTAAAGTGGTGGGGTCAATAGATTGGAGGGCATAATGAGATAAAAAACTTTAGCACTTGAGCAAGTAAGATAGGGATAGGAAGTGTTGGTCAGAGCCAAGTGCTTGAAATCAAAATATATGAGGTGATAAAGCTTCTCTTGATGGCTACGTCTAAGTGTGGTAAATAAGGAGAAGAAAAAAAAATTCTGGAGTTAGGTATAGCTAGGCATGGAAAGGATTATCAAGAATGACAGCAATAGAAATGATAGGAGTTACAATATCATTTATGAATGATAACTCTTGGGAGAGTTAACAGAATCTGAACTTCAAAAGATCTTGTCAGTCAACTGCATTAGTAGAGAATGGCAAAGATCTAGTTTAATAACAACCCAGACCCCCAAAATTATTTAAACAAATAGTAACAACCCAGGCCCAGCCCATCAGGGTAGCCCCATATTTGAAAAACTGGTAGGGGGATTTAGTTGACTACCTCAGTTCAACAGGAGCCAACAATATAATTCCAGAATAGAACTGAGCACAGCGTGAGATAAACCTGCTCTAGAGCACTATGCTTGATTTTGGGCACCTTTAGAATGGGCTGGATCTAGACACCCTAGCATATAAGGAGCAATGGAAATAAATATACTTTGTAAAAAAAAAAAAAAAAAAAAAGGCAAGAAAATTAGGGCAAACAAGATAGCTCTAGTTAAACTGACTGTAAGGCAGAACTAAAGTCAGGCTTATTAATTCCCAAGTTAGGCTTATTAATTCCAAACTAGAACCAAAAGGGAGAAAGTTGCAGAAGCCCTATGAAGAAGCACTGTAGCAAACACCTTTTCTAGCTTTTAGAGTAGCTCAAAAATGTACTACCTTCTGAAGCTTTAATTTCTCTGTCCCTAGCAGTATCCAGGTAGCAACTGTAGTAACAACAGTTAAGCACATTATGGGGAAACATACCCGCATGGCTGTAAAATAGATGTTGAGAACACCTCTAATCTCCAACTCTAAGATTTGGTGAATCCCATATTTATTTGTTCCTTGAGCAAAAGGTCTAGGTCTTATATTCCCCTTACAACCTTCATAAGGCTTTGCATAGTTATTCAGTACATTTTTGTTGTTGAATAATCCAGCCTGACAAGGTCATGGGACAAGAAGCATTATGAAGCAGAAAAGCACAGGTTGATTTGGAATTTATATCTGGTACAACCATTTGCATGACCTTGGGTAAATTATAGAACCTCTATGAGCCAAAAATAATTTCCACATATGTGACATTGGACCTTGGCTATTTACCTTGCAGAATTGTAGTTAAATGACCTAATATATACACAGTGAGGATTAAATAAACTCATACATCTATTTATATCTATATCTGTATCTATAATTAGTATGGCACGTAGTAGGTGCTTTAATGGTTGCAGTTATTATGTGTTTTGGTTTTTTTTTAAAAGCAGTAATGATAGTCTTATTCTTAGCTATTGAAACTCTCAGTAGAAGCCCCTGTCATAAATGACATGAGCTTGGAGAACAATTCTAAGGGTAAAGAAGCTGTCTTTATTGGTGAAAGAGGCAGAAAATGATTGTGGCGTCCTTAGCTACACTCCACTAAGGTCACTCCAAGTTATCACAAACTGGTAAGGGCAGTAATCTACTTAAAACTTTACTAACATTTATTTTGAAAATGAAATCTTGCTTACTTCTCATTTTTCTATTGAAAATAGTTATGTCCAAGTCATCAGAAAAAGAATTTTAGAGATAAAGGTCAAAGGTCTCAGGTCAAGTGGGTCAGCTGTCAGCACCCTCTTCCCCAATTTTCATAGATGAAAAAAAAAAAAAAGATCTGGAAATGTTATACCATTTGCCTAATATTTCCTTGTTCTTCATACTCCCAGACCAACTGAGTCCAACTTCCTAACTGCTCTACATTTTATGAATGACATCTGCATAAACAGTGGGAAAATAGTTTATCATAGTCTTTTAAGAACAGCAACTGACATATTTAAATGTGCATAGATTTTGCTTTAAGAACTAATAAAAAGTTAATACTTACATAGCTTTCATAATGACCAAATAAATTTTTGTTGCTGTGGTACTGAGTAACTTATTTGGGAGCTACTCAGAGCCTCCAATACCTTATTTGATACTGGGTTGGCAACATAATTTTTCATATTGAGATATAGTAATCAAAGCTTCTTTATTGTTCATGTTAACTTGCTTCATTCTTTCCTTAGTTGAGGTGTGTAGAAAGGTATGTTAAAGAGGACTTTCTTGGTGCTGATCATGCATTGAGGAAAAGAAAGATACATACATACAGAAAGATACACACATATCTTAAATTGTTGCTGTGCCTACAGACTGAGTCAGCCAACAGCAGATAAACTACAAAAATCCCTACAGTTAACTTTTAATTCATTAATAATATAAAAATATTTTGTCACTTTTCTCTATTACTGTAATGCAGTCAAGTTCAAAGACACAAACATATGCTTGAGGAAAGGACACAAAATCTACTTCCTAATGAATTATCCAAATATGTTAAGAAACAGGATTCCACCTGACTCTACAATTCCAGACTGACAGTTTTTGGTGGTATATTTAGCAGATTAGATCACTAAGGTAATTGGGCACTAAAACCTTTTTGAGTATCCATCTAAATTGAGAGGCACATACTAGAAAAATGTCAGAGGAACCAGTTTCCAATAGGTGGTGACTGAACGAACACATTCCCTTTATAAGTTTTCTGAGTGTTTTACTATCAGTATTTATGGAAGAGGAGAACTGTGCTACTGATTTAAGTGGCATAGTTGATACATGATCAGTAAAAGTTCTTCAGAAACAACCATGAATATAAAAATTATTAACACTAACAAAGCAGTTCATAAAGTAAATAAATCTCTTGAGATCTTTTCAATTTCAGGCAAGGAGAAAAGCAAAAGACATGATGGGGTATATTACTTTAAAAAAGATATTTCATTTTGGAGATGTCTAATTTTTAGAATTTGTTTCATTAGATAACTCATGTTTTGTATTCTATATAAACACTGGATCAAGTACCTCTGGCAGTCATATTTATCTGAATTTGTATATTCTAAAATACTAGGATAACTAGCTATTGGGAGGGAATATTTACATACAACTGCACACAAATTTAGAAAGTCACAAAACAGGAAAGAATCTGGCTACAGAGCACAGAAGGGCAAAAGCTTGGCATTTAGCTGAAACTCTGCGTATCTTGAAAAGATACAATGATTCTTTTTATTCTGTAACTCTTACAAATCAAGTACTTAGAATATTCAAAATACAAAGGGTTTAGCAGAAAGACCAAGGAGAACACCAACAGAGTAACAAGAAAGGTCTAGTGCGTGAGAAAAATAAGATTTGCTAAAAACATATAATGTTCTTTTGGACAGTATTGTCAACAGTTCTCACCTTTGATTGTTCTTTTCTAAAATAGTCTTCATATAGACTGTGAAAACACATAGAAAACTGTATCTGAGTTAAATGCCTGTTTTCTAAATAGCATTAATTAGATGAATATCAAGGGAAAAATATATAGCTTGATTCAGATATAATGCATGCACCAGCAGGCAGTTATGATTGCAGTACTAGGTAGTAGTGTAGGAAGTATCCAAATCACAGTAAAAAGGCTTGTAAACCAGTAATTTAAAATTACCTAAAAGAACATTTTTAAAAGGATAATCTTCTATTTTAAAAAGAGTAAAGAATTATAAACAGTTTAGCCATCATCTATATACAGACTGGCTTGTTCTCAATCATAAGAGGCCATCATCTTTTATCCTGTCCCTCTTTTCCTTCCTTTCAGTACTATTAGTAAACTATTCACAACTGCACCCTTGGACAATGCTGAGCAGTAATTATGACTTGCTGACAAAGAGATATGAACAATTACTGAGCCCATTTTGAAACCCTACACTAATAAAGTCATTAGATGCTGCCCTTGCCATGATCCTTCTAAAAGCTTCTGAAGTTACAAGAACACACGGCATTGTTTGCAGGGACAATTGCTGCTGGCAGAACGCAAACCTTGAGTTAAACCATGCTGCAAATTGATCTTGACATTCTGTTAAGACCGCCACTAAAAATCAAAAGCAGAGGAGAAAAGGAGAAAATGAGTGGGTAGGATGTAATCATGGAACAGGAGGGGTTCCTCCTCACCTTCTCTCCTCCCTCTTCACAAAACAAACCAGGGAGAAAATGACAAACTCTCCTGGTGTTTTGGAACGTTTATTTTAAAGCATTAATTAAGCCCTTGACCTGGGATGTTTAGGATGGCAATACATTTCCTTTAAAAGTACTGGAAGGAAAACGTAGCACAAAGGAAAATAAAGAAGTTTGGGGAAAATTATATGGAAATCTGGCATGAAGGCTCTCTGGAAGTCTTGGTTCCCTGACCACAACATGTCCATCTGTTTTATCAGCTACTTCTGCAGAATCCATATCTCCTCCTAGGGTAGCAGCTGGGAATTAACACTCCTTGTGTCTCCCACGCAGACCTCACACCTGGGCAATATTTGCTGGATCAAATGGAGGTGGAGGGTTAGAGTAACATGGTCATCTAGGCTTCAGCCAGGCATGAAGCATGGAGTAATTTGGAATTAAGGGTATGCCACTGTGAATATTGCTAATTGCTCAAATGGAAAGTGCAGGTGAAGACAGCCTACTGATAATAAGAGCTTTAAGTCAATTAACTCTTGCCAAAGATTAAGTAATGTGGAAAACTATCACTTGAATATTAAGGATAAAAAGTACCTGTCAGCATAGCAGCAGAAGTTTCCAGTGATCTGAAATAACTGCACTCAAGGGCATTAAGTTCAAAAGCTAATATTAACAGGCAACAGAATTCTGTGAATACTGGTACTAACTGTGCAGGCAAAATTTAATGCAACATTATTCATACAACCTGTGTAATTCAGGCACTGTCAGCAATTCCTAGGTAACTATTTGCAGCTACTATGAACACCGCTTAGAAATAGTGCACAATGGCTGATTTAACACTTCGTAGCATGTACACTGATGTGCTAAATATTTCCACCTCAGGAACTTACATATAAACACCTCATAGCTGGCTGATTACCCAGTTGGCATTATCCTAGTCAAATTCAAGTTTTCTAGAATTAAATAATCTAAACCAGTACTTACACTAGATAGACTGAGACATTTGCCTTGTGGGCCCTCCTGGTCAGAGCAAGAGATACCCATTAATCCATTTACTACTGGTTAATATTGGTGGTTTACTGTGCCACATAGGTTATGTAACTTTCCTTGATGAAGCAACTACAGCCAAAAACTCATAGCTTAACGTCAAGGGCATTCCTGTGCCAATGTTCCCATGCAACTAATAGCTGTCCAAATAACTCTAATAGAGGGAAGCAAATTAATGCTTATTGTGCTAGTGCTTTATATACTACTATCTATATTTAATTCAAATGATGCCCAAATGGAACTTGCTTGACTCCTTGGCATACCTCATCATGTAGCCAGTTTAGCACTCTGGTCCTATGAACATGTTTACTTTAATCAATGCCATCACCATTGCAGAAGCCTCAGAGTACCATCCCCAAATGGCCCGATCTGAGGGGGCCAGTTGTTTCAGGGCTATCAGACTTGGTGAGTCTGGGGAAGAAACTCTGGAACCACAGGATGAACTCATCTGGGCTGGAATTCAAGTCTCTTTCCAGAGGGTGTGCGGGTGCCTGGTGCACAGAAGACAGACAGCAATATTCTAAAGTGCTACAGGGCCAGCAGAAGACAAGGTACCTGGTCTGGACATTTGTAATTAATTCATCAAGAAAAATGAAGGTTTTTCCTTTATTAGACCTACTAATGGCTATGGAGGAAGATCACACAATTAGAGTAGTATAACAGCATTTCCAATACTCTTTCCACTGCCACTTATTATTCAATAAGACTATTAGAGATTATTTATCAATATAACACTGACTTTTTCAAAGGCACTGTGTAACACATTGAGACTATAGATATAGCTCTCTTGGGGGGGGGGTGACAACATAATAGGGAGACAGACAATAACCATACAATGTTCATGAATTCCATCATTACAGGTTAGTATATGGATATTATGGGAGCATAAAGAATGTGCATTTTAGACTGAGAGGCAAGAGAGGATGGACAATGGCAAGGCTTCCTAAAGGTGATAACTGTCCTGAATTTTAAGAAATTATTCTTTTACAGCACAAGCATTTGTTCACTAACAATATATTGTCCTTAAATATATTTTATTGTAGTAGTTAAATCCATGATGATTTTCTACATGTTTCCACATCCAAAAGAGTATCTGATCTCTGCCCCACTGTCTGCCTGTAAGCATATGCCAATATTGGGGTGAATCATTAATAAAACAACTTATTGGGATCTGTCCATCCCCGCTAGTTGACCTTAAACCTTAATCTCGTTCAGACCATATATGATTACACTAGCTGGGCAGGTCCTTCTATTTTTTCTCTCCTCCACAATTATATAAACAACTGATTCTTCGTTTCTGATACTTAATTATGAGGTTTAAAATACTAATATTCCTTTATAAAAATAGCAAATATCTCCAACCTAATAAACTAGGAATGCTGCTAATATAAAAAGTAAAATCCTAATTTCATTTTTCCATGTGTCATTTCTTTGAAGTTCTTCCTTGGCCCACTCAGGTAGAGTACCTCTCTATGAAGTTCATCTATACTCCCAAGGCACCTTGGGCATACTTCATACTACATATTAGCTCTCTGTCTTCCTACTAAAGAGTAGGAATTTTGAGCATTATACCCTGCATCTTTTTCACCTTCTCATCCTCAGTGCAAAGTACCATTCCTGGTTCCTATTAAATATGCAGTAAATGTTTACTCAATGAATAAACATGAAGAAAAGATACCTTTCTTTTTTTTTTTTTTTTTTTTTAGTTTTTTATTTTTTATTTTTGATAGAGAGACACAGCATGAGCGGGGGAGGGGCAGAGAGCGGGAGACACAGAATCTGAAGCAGGCTCCAGGCTCTGAGCTGTCAGCACAGATCCCGATGCGGGGCTCGAACTCACGGACCGTGAGATCACGACCTGAGCCGAAGTCGGACGCTCAACCGACTGAGCCACCCAGGCGCCCCAAAAAGATACCTTTCTTAAGATATCTTTTAGCTACTTTCAGAAATGATCTGCAGGATCTCCTTATTTACTGTTACCTGTTTCTTCAGCTCTTTCAGTTACAGGTATATCCTACTCTTTCTTTCGGATTATTGCTTAGATGGATATTTAGGAAATTATACCCTCCAGAACTTCTTAAGACTAACAAGGGCTTATTGCCTACTGCTTTAAGAAAGAATGGCCCTGAATTGCAACCAGACATGACAGCCAAGACTGTACAGAGTTTTCCAGGAAAGAAACCTCCATTTAGATATATAACTGAAATTATAAGCACATTCTTAGGTAGAAATGGATGCATACATTCATTGGCCAAATGCTTACTGAATTTCTTTCTCCTACAGTTTTGTAAATTTAAAGTACCTTGTTTACAGGGCATCTGGGTGGCTTGGTTAAATGACTGACTCTTGGTTTCAGCTCAGGTCATGACCTCACTGTTCAGGAGTTCGAGCCTTGCATTGGGCTTTGCACTGACAGTGTGCAGCCTGCTTGGTATTCTCTGTCTTCCTCTCTCTGCTCCTTCTCATGCTTGCTCTCTATCTCCCTCTCTCTAAATAAATAAATAAATAAATAAATAAATGTGCCCTGTTTAATGAGACAAATAAAATGAATAAGACTTTCTGGGAGATCACAATCTAGTGAGGGAGAAGATAGTTATATTACCATTACTGCTAAAGTCTGATGTCTCAATTCATATTTGGAACGTTCCAAGATCAATCCAGAAATTATTCTAATCTATTTTATACAGGTATAGGTTGGTCAAATTAAGTATTCAACTTAGAAAGAAAGTTATTAGAATCATTTTGGAGGTGGGAAATCCAAATCATCAACATCACAGGGGTGTATAATAGTGACATTCTATAGATATCTGTTTCTTTTTTATTCTAATTTGTTAGTGAAATTAAGAAATTTAACTTATAACCTCAAGTGATATTCATATTCTGGTAACTTTACCAAATCATTCACTTGGTACAGTATTCTTCTCTTCTACACATGAGAGATTCACAGTAAACTGACTAATGTTTCTGTAGGTTTAGCAGAGTATTTCTTCCATTATTTTTTTTTTAAAGATTTAATTTTTTTTAAGTAATCTCTATACCCAACATGGGGCTTGAACTCACAACCCCGAGATCAAGAGCCGCATGCTCTACTGACTAGACCAGCCAGGTGCCCCTTAGCAGAGTATTTCTTTTCTTTTTCTTTTTAATGTTTGTTTATGGGGGGGGAGGGGAGAAAGAGGGCAACAGAATCTGAAGCAGGCTCCAGGCTTTGAGCTGTCAGCACAGAGCCCCACATGGGGCTCGAACTCACAAACTGCGAGATCATGACCTGAGCCAAGGTCAGATGCTTAACGGACTGAGCCACCCAGGCGCCCCATTATTTCTTAAGCAAAAGTAAATTTGCTTGGCAAGTCCAACCCCATCTTAGGCACCAATGTCCCCAGCTATCACGTCAGGGGGCAGTCCCAGAAAACTACTAAGGAGTCACCCAGACTAAATAGCATATAGGCTCAGGATTTAAAAAATTTGTGTGATCAGTTTGAACTAGGAAAGCCAGATATGGGATGAAACAAGCCATCCACCAGGAATTTATTTCCACACTTTTTACATCTGTCATACGAAAATCACAGCAATCTTGTTTGTGATGCGTAGAAATCTCTTCCACATTTTCACATATTAATCTGTCATATTTTAGCTTTCTGGTAATATGCAAATGATGGCACAGCAACTTTTGAAATACAGCTCACCGATCAATAAATATTAGTTCAGTGGTCTTCTACTGAACTGAGTGTGAAACTTTGAGGTTTTGTTATTCAGTGTTAATAGTGTCAAATGGATAATTCAATAAATGTTTATGACAAACACCTCTGGACAAAATGTGGTACTAAAAATACAAGTAAGATCATAGAGATGGAAATGCAACTAGACAATTTTATTTAGATGACGGTTGGTAAGAAAATTGTTGCTAAGCTAATATTTTTCTGTGATAATAAATAAGTCTAATTAATTAAAATATTTTTGCAGTTCAATATATCAAGGGAAATCTACTTTTACTCCATTTTAGGAATATGTCATTCCAATGAAATTTCGTCCTGGGTATGTAAAATATGTATTTTCCATTTGCCTTGACAATAATAATGTGGAGATGTACATGAAAAGCATCTACATGATTCTGTTGCTTTACAGAGAGAAATATAATACCTTAACTTAAAATACTTTTTAATTTGTAATATGGATAGAATTTGATTTTGAGTAAGGATGCCAAGTATCTTAAATTCCAGAAATGGTTAATTCTCTTTTGCCCCATTGGCCCTGTTTCTTGTTTGTATAAATATTTACTAAAGCAAATTCCTAGATGTTTCTATTTTCAGTCTTTAATATCACTTCTTTTCATTTTCATGAATGTAATAATAATAATGAGATGCCAATTTTTAAAAATGTAGATTGAAATATCTTATCATACCTCACAGTTGGTCCTGCAATTCATTGAGAAATAGCTCTAAAGCCTTAAACAAGGCCTTTATTTTGTGTTTTAAAAAAAGTGTCATAAGGAGTTAATAGGACACAGCTGTACTGGCTCTTTCTAATAAGCAGCTTCTGTCGCTTTGGTCACCACAGGTGTCTCTGTAACCTGCAAACTCTTATTACTAGTGTATCAAAGTTGTGCTACTTAACAGACTTCTTTGGTAAAACATAACAAAGCAATTACATGGCTGTTGATTGCCAGTCATAAAAAAAAAAACCCTCAAACACTGTTTTTCAAAAGAAACTACACTGCAATTTTTTGTCATTGTAAAATAAAAGGAACTAAGGAATTAAATGGAGGATAGAACAAAATAACAGCAGGTAGCCTGCTGAACTTAGCCATTACAGATGGTTTAGAAATAGTGTTTCCTTCTCCATCAAGTTGTGGATAAAAGGAAAGGAGGAGATTCCTTACTGCCAGTGAATGGCAAAAGATTTAGCCAAGTCTCCAGTCTATGTATTTTGCCTCATGAAAGACCTTCGATGCTGCATTTTTATCTGTTTTTGGCACTGCTTTTCATCACCTTTAACTGAGTGTGAATAATAACCTGATTTAATTTAAACAAATACAGGTGCTAAAGGTTCTTTATTTATGTATAACAGGGAACATTTCCAATGCAGAACGAAGTCATCCTGTGAAATTTCCTAACCATTTGCTTAAAGAAATGAAGTATTAGATGAAGAAATTGCTTCAACATTCTTTTGCTTCACATTTCAGGGAAGAATCATTCTTCTTTTCAGGTTTAGATTACATAAAACAAAGTCTAAATGATGAGCAAAAATTCAGTGAGCTATAAAATAATAAAAAAACAAATCAGATGATTTCTAATTGTTCTATAATCATTTAAATTAGGTAACTACAGTAGGCTTGCCTTGAAATGAACTTAATCTCCCTGTTCATAAACCAATACCCTGTGATTATGATTGTGTTAAACACACCCAAAGTAGCATCACTGACTGTTATGGCCACATGTGTAATTAAACATGATGAAATATATTTCAGATGGGAAACTCAAACAGGCAAAATATGAAGAATTATTCATCATTTATAGATATTGTGATTAACAAATTAAGTAAATTTATCCTGACAGCTAGGAAAGGGATTTTTTTTCCTACTGAGAATATGGATGTGTGCAAAAGAATGTGTGCAATAAAGCGATTACATCAATTAGTATATGCTAGAGTTAAGCTATTACCAACTCCATGGACTAGCCCAGAATGTCTTGCCTTCTTCACTGGAATTATTAAAAAATAAACTTACTACTAAGATTTTATGTTAGACTTGCTCTGCTTTTTCTGAACATTATTAAAAATAGATTTTCTCTAAATATTCAACAACATATGAGAACCTAAGAATATCCAGTAGGTGGAAATGTACTGTACCAGTTTTACTGCAAAAAGATGAAAAACAATTTGGTATTTTGGTTTTGGTTTTCAGGTTACTCTTGGATTTAGAAACCTTTTATAAATTGAGGTATATTTTCACAATTGTAAACAACTGCATACATTAGCTACAACAAATACCTTTTATCTAATTAAATGTAATGGTAGAGAATTTAATGCTGAGGATGAAAATGTTTATGATAAGAAACCAAATATAATAACTTTTTTAAAAAATAGAAGCCCCACTTGTAACAACAGTATTACCTTGCTCTGTTGGCGTCCTTTGTCAGATCCCAAGCCCAGGTTATAAAGTTTTGACTCAGATAAGAGACAATAGATTCAGCACAAAGCATTTGTGAGCAGAACACGTTGGTTAATACACTTTCATCATGGTGGAGGTAGATAGCAAGAAGCTTTCTCTGAAAAGAGGAGAAAAGACAGATGAATTAAAATATTCACTAACATAAGATTTCTTGAATTTTGGAAAGGCATAATCTGTCAATATAAACAGCAAAGACAAAAATTAAATGCTACTACCTAAAAGAGCACCTGACACTTATGAGTTCCTAAAGCATTCACTAATATGAATAAATTTTGCTTCCTTATACTCTAAAGAGGCTAGGATGATAATATTGTTTTATAGACTGTCACAGACCCCTGTTAACATGTGCAAGCCTATCTGTAGCAGAATACGCAATAGAATTGCATTTTCTTTAAATAAAACGGATTTACAATTCTTCATATTAAAACATGCTTTATAAAAGGAAAATTAATTTTGAACTATCCAACTATGTACAGAGAAAAAATATGGATTAAGAATGATTCCCAAAGTCTCTTACGTATTTTTTTGTTTTTAATCTTAACTCTGAGAAGTCTCTTCTACTTGAAGGGAAAAGGTCTGAAATGAAGTTATGTTTTACTTCCACAAGTAATTTCAAAGCCCTTAATGTGTTCTCATATTAAAGTCTTTATGTAAGAGCATGTAACATCTAATTGCCCCTGGAAAGATGGTAGAAAGTAGTTCACATGAATTCTCTCTAGTCTATATTTCAGAAAATGTCCACTGTGGTTTCTCATATGGTGCATTATTCTTTCCCCTTTGCTTGATAAAACTTGCTATCAAGAAATGACATTTGTTCTCTTAAAAGCGTCCTCTGTCATAGATGGATAGTGAATAAAATAACTGAAACTAAAAACTGAAATTGAGCAACATAATTTGCAACATGTCAGCTTTAACAACATCCCCCTGCGATGATGATTAAAGAGCCTAAATTGTTATTGACTAATTCTTGGTGCTACATTGTAGAAGAGCTGAGTTTAAAAACAGTCACTTGCCATGATATGGAAAAAAAAAAATACGGTAAACACAATATGCAAACCAATCTGTGAAATTCTGGCAAGGGAAAATTTTAAGGAAGCTTAGGGTCTTCTCCCTTCATATTAAATAAGGATGTGATGATAAAAAAGAAAAACTTGCTGTGTGGGATTCCAAAAAAAGGGAGGACATTTACAGAGAAATGTAAGGCTTATATTGATGAAAGGATATTGATATTTGAAGCTTGGAATTATCCTATTCAATAATCCAAATGATGATGATAACAATAATAATAATGTAATTATTAAAATATTTCCTCCAAAGGTAAATTTTGTACTAGATGAGGGTAACCAGAGGTACATAGGTAGATTAAGATTCCAAAAGCATCTACTATGAATAGGAGGCACTATCAGTTACACACCCTTTACCTACTTTAATCCCCAGAATATACCTGTAAAATAGTATTCTTAAGTTTATTAGCAGATAAGAAAACTGAGGTTTAGAAAGAAGACTTGTCCTAAATTCTACCACAACTAGTAAGTAAGTAGTACATCTGGGACTGGAAGCCAAATTGATAGACTCTAAGCCTAGTATTCTTTCTTTGGCACTACAGCAGTAGCAGGAAAATCAACCACACTGTAGTCAAGGCTTGGAGTGCTCACAGAATATGAAGATGCCAGATTGGCCCCTGCTCATACATCAGTGCTTCCTGGGCCTCAGAGACAACGAGTAATGGGAATAAGGACAGGATTCCTGAGTATAAGTAGCTCAGTTACTCCAATAGTAGCTGTTTCCATGGGTCAACTCATTTAATCATTCACTCAACAAGCATTTGTTGAAATACTGTGTTAGGACTAGTAGGAAGCAGTGGTGATAAAATGGTCAACAAGACAGACTCTGGGTTTCTTCATCCATGTTGGTGTCTGCAGGTAACAGTAGCTGGTTTCTAGGAAGTTTGTAATCAGATTCACAGTTGGGAGAGATACTTATCTGGTAAATTCCTACTCATCCTTTAAGGCTCAAGGCAAATGCCTCTGTGAAACCTTCCCTGATTCCCTCAGGCAGAGCTAACAGCTTCCTTTTCTGGGCCTCTATCTCTTCCCATTGGTATTATCATTGTTTACCAGTTTCCCCTCTAGACAAAGTCTCTCAAGGGTGAGGACTGGGTCTCTTTCAGTCTTTGCATCCCTACAGCTAGCATGGGTCTCAGCATGTTTGATGAAAGAAACTTGAATGCTGATTATCAAACCGCTGGCAAAAAAAGACACCAAATGGCAGCAGCAATGCCAAACCACTTTCAGCAAAAGAATCTAGAAATCTGCTTTAGGAAAAGGAACATGAACCTGGCAGCACTAACAAATTCAGAACTCCTCTTCTTAGGAGCTCTCTAGCTGAATAGACAGAGGGATGTCAACCTCTAATTCTGCTTGATCGTATCTCAGCAACTACATTTAATGAGACATTGGGAACAAGAGAGCTGTCCACTTTTAAATCAGCATATTTCTAACCAAACAATGGCAATGGCTAAATCTTTAAAACGCCCATTTCTCTCAAGAATGCTGCAATGGAACATTTAGACTTTGAGAAAGAGATTAGCGATTTACATTGCTATCTCACTGATTTAATTTAAATGCTCTTCCAAACCAAACACACATGTGCCGAAGAGGCTACTAAGAAACCCAACATGCAGAGTTCCCTATAAGTGCAGCCGACAGTGTTGACTGAAACTAAACTTGGAAATCCAGGGCACTAATGCACAATATCAAGCAATAAAACAGCATCTCTTTGGCAATATTTAATTTAAAAAAGAAGAAAGAGGCAGGCGAAGATCAGGCACTGTCTGTTTTGGAGGATCAACCACTCTGCATTTCAAAGCATTGGTCCCTGCAATATCCAGGTTACTGTGCTAGAATCTCGACTATTATATCGCAGTTGTGAGAGGGAGGGCAAAGATGTGTTTACTCAGTGATTAGGCCCTTAGAATAAGCCTCTAGCTCCTAGAGAGACAGCTCACTACTTATTCATTTGGGCCAATTCACAAAGCCTAGGAAGATTAAACATCCATGCTGAGAAGACAAGCGAATGCAGACGGTGAAAAAGAAATAAAAATTCTTTAAAAACTCTGAGATGACTTCATTATTTTTCCACAAGGAAACTTTAGGAAAGTGTTTAGTTAGAGAAAAACCCACATTGACCTCTCTCTAAACCCTTAATCTTTCCTTTGTGGTGGCATTGCTTTGTGGTAAGCGACTGGCTCGCCTCGCCCCTCTTTTCACTGGAAGCTGAGAGAAAAAAGGCTCTGGAGAAACAGTTTTCGTTCCAGGGACACAAACCCCTGAAACTGTTAAACATGAGATGCCAGGAAAACACACTTAAAAAAAAATTCTCACTTTAAGCTCTAAACTGTGAGAAAGGAGATGATAAAAAGAGTAATCAGAAGAGAATCTTCAGGCTGGGGGTGGGGGGGGGGGGTGGAACGCCCATAGTAGCTTTGAAAAGGGAAACTGAATAATCTTAAAATGATCTTTCTAACATAATATGCTTTCAACAAAAATTTTTTCTTCTGCTATTTTGACAGAAATACTTAGTAAAATAGAAAACTCTTAATAATATGCAAATGCTACTGAATATAGACTACATAAATCTTTGATTAAATTACAGGCACAGCTAAATAAGCCCCAGACACAAATTTCTGATTATTTTATTGAGCTCAATTAAACACAGGTCCAAACAGTGAGAACTGGGTTCAGCATATCAGAAAACTGCTTTTGTGAAGAAAGGGCATCTAGTACATTGAAAAAGCATGAGAAAATGTTTTGTTTTCCATAACTATAACCATTTTCCCTTTGGTCCATTAATAATTCAGTTCAATAACATTTACGGAGTGCCTATGTGTTAGGCATTGAGAATATAAAGATGAATAAAACAAAGTTCCCTTGTCTTCAAAGAGTTGGGGGGGGGTTGTCAGTGTATAGGGAAGCAAAAATTTAATTGCAGTACTATAAGATAAGTGATAAGAATGGGACATTAAAGAAACTACATTTTATTTGTATTTCTAATTTGGCACAGAGGGTGTAAGTCTGGGCGACAAAGGCAAGCAGACCAGCTACACTCTCCTCAGACTCCCTCTTTGTGATCTAGGTTTTGGTAACATAGTGTAAAGGTAAAAAAGCTCTGTGCTAAATCCAATTTTGCACTTACCATCTGTGTGACCATGGAGCAAGATGGGTGTTTATTCCAAGGACTGTGGATAAAGTGGGTATAGTACCTATTCACAACATCTGGCCCAAAGTAAGTGCTGAATGAAATGTAGTTGTTAAGATGAAGATTCCAGAATTATCCAAGTAAAATAAAGGATTTGAAAGCAACTTCAAAAGAAATGATAGCCAAGAAAATGTATTAAAGATTATGAAGCTCCTCTATTTCTCCTACTAGCAATAGTGTTTATATGCTAAATTGTGTCCCTGACTTCAGGGCCTCACTAATCTTCACATTAAAATCCAAGAGCTGGGGTGCCTGGGTGGCTCATTCAGTTAAGCGGCCAACTTCAGTTCAGGTCATGATCTCACAGTCTGTGGGTTCGAGCCCCACATCAGGCTCTGTGCTGACAGCTCAGAGCCTGGGGCTGTTTCAGATTCTGTGTCACTCTCTCTCTCTCTCTGCTCCTCCCCCACTTGCTCTCTGTCTCTCAAAAATGAATAAACGTTTAAAAAATAAAATAAAGTAAAATCCAAGAGCTAAGGTACTAAGTTGATGCTTAGGAAAATGCCAGGCTGACAGCAACCAATGTGATGTGGCCTTGAGTTACAGGAACTATTGTATTTAGACACTTAGCATTACAGAACCATAGAACATTAGACCTGGAAGAAATGAGCTGGCTATGTTTCAAAATACGCCAAGCATAGAGCAGACACTCAGAAAATATTTGGTGATGGACTCAAAGGGAAGTTTTCTAGTTTCTTTTTGAGTACCAGAAAGTCCAGTCTGTGTATTTAGTAATTTTAAAGTTGCTATAATTTTTATAAATGGTAGTTCATAGATTTTTCAGTGTAAGAATTAAAACACATTAAAAATAAAATAATTTCCTTTATGTATATTGGGACCTGACTTTGTTTCCTTCTTTTCTATCATGATTTTCATCACCATTAAGAATCACCATCACTGTTACTTTTTTTGGTTTTAAGTCTGGGAATGGTTTATTGATACAAAGACCTGACACAATAATAAACACTAATCCTTCACTTAGATTTATCAATTATTAACATTTTGCCATATTTGCTCTATCATTCATTGTATGCTTCCTTCCCTGAAACATTCAAAGTTGCTGTTTAGTAAACTATACTGTTTAGCTACACACATCTTGACACATCCACCCTAAATACTTCAGTGTCTGTCTCCTGAGAAACAAGGTCATTCCCTTACATGACCATATTTTTATCACACTCTAGACATTTAATATTGTTACAATTTCATCGAGTATATAGTGTCCATATTCAAATTTCCCTGACAACCTCAAAATGTCCTTTGTAGCTGTTTTATTTACTGTTTTTTGTTTTTTTTTTAATTTTTTTTTAACGTTTATTTATTTTTGAGACAGAGAGAGACAGAGCATGAATGGGGGAGGGTCAGAGAGAGGGAGACACAGAATCTGAAACAGGCTCCAGGCTCTGAGCGGTCAGCACAGAGCCCGACGCGGGGCTCGAACTCACGGAGTGTGAGATCGTGACCTGAGCCGAAGTCGGCCGCTTAACCGACTGAGACACCCAGGCGCCCCTTTATTTACTGTTTTAAATCTAGGCTCCAATTAGGATTGTTCCAGTCACTGCCTACTTCTATAATCCTATCCCTGTATATGAATGTTTGTAGATCCAGCCCAGCATCCAACTGAAACTCAAGGTAAGTACAGGTGAGAACAGAGGCCGGACAGCATGAAGCCATGCCATTTGGTTCAAATTCCTGCTTTGTCACTTCCCGGTTATGTGACCTTGGGAAAGCTACTTCACTTTTTTGTGCTTTGGGTGCCATATAGCTCTGGAGGTCAGAAGTTCAACACTCTGTCTAGATGGGAGTGGTACTATGAGTCCTATAACAGAGGCAGTCTTAGGGTTTAAGCATAAACTTTGATTGGCTACTTCGTTATAAAGGGAATACCTGAGCTAAATTTGAAATTTGGGTGGTAGTAAGGAAAATAAGAATAAAAAGAAGAAAAAGCAAAGAGAAAAGTTTGGTAAAAGGCCCAGTAATGTTAGTAGCCTGATATGTTCAAAGAACTCCAAGCTAATAACTTTTAAAGAGTGAAGAATCAGTGTAGATTGATTTGTGGAAAAAGTCATGACACTTTGTATTTTTGGTTCCCAAAGCTGAGTTCGGGGACCAACAATCAGCAACCAATTGGAGAGGTTCCAAAAGGAAATAGCCAGATATTGAAGGTGAGGTGATGCCAAGATGGTGTCTTTTTACTCTCACTTCCTGAAGCAGATGTTGGGATAGCACTCTGAAATCTTGAGAACATAAATGTATTTGAGCCTCATGCAGGGAGAATTCTCATATGAAAGTCACAGTTAAACCAAGAAAAAAGCCTAAAGTAAAATCAAACTCTCTTCATAAAAAAGCTGACCAACGTTAACTGGGACAAAGCTTTATCAGTTTTCATTGTTCAGAGTGTAACATTCAAGTCATAAAGTATTTTTGAGGAAGGCCACCATGTGACTAAAGTTTTTACAAATAAGGAAATTAGAAGCTCAAGTGATTGGCTATTATCACAAACTGTAGAGAGGCAGGTGAGTTCTTTCGGGAGGTTGTGAGAGGGAGTATGGAGGCAAGAAAAGTAGGCAGTTGCAGGCCAGAGCAAAGATCTCATCTCACTGGTTTTCCAGGTGAACACCTAGAAGCAGTACCAACGACTGGAGAAGCAGCCTCATAAAAGTGCAGGCAGGATTTTATCATCTTCTCTTCTGAGAGGAATAACACTACCCCTAGTTAACCTGTGGTCTCTTAAGCAGGCAGAATAATACGAATGTGAATGAATGTGAAGTACACAGTTTGAAAGGCAATGGTACACAAATACTTCTTTTCCCACTTTTAGACCACTGAGAAGAAGAACCCATAGCTCATCCATCACATCATTTCCACATTCCAGGGGGTGGGGGAACCACATCAATAAAGAATTAAAGATAAATTAACAGTACTTTTTAAAGTATATTGATAACAATGCATTCTTGCTGAAAAATCACAGGAATTCTAATGATTTGTGAGTAAACATGTTCAGTAACTTTTTACTACTGTCAAGTACTATCTGGCAGATTTCACAGTAGAACAATGTAAATTATAAAAATAAGCTAAGGCTAAGCATATGGTAATTCTTTTTTTTAAATTTGATTTATTTTGTGTGAGAGAGAGAGAGAGAGCCAGAGAGTGAATGTGTGAATGGGGGGAGGGGCAGAGAGGGTGACAGAAAATCCCAAGCAGGCTCCACACTGATCTAAAGAAAAGATATCCATTTATGGATTAGTTTGTGGCCCATCAGAAAGACTCTCACAGACTCCAGTGGGCCCTGAATTATACTTTAAGGGACTGTAACTAACACCGGCCTAATGTGAATGACCTAACTGGTCCTTTAGAAAGCTCCATCTTGTACACCTGTTTAGTGAGAAGAGAGGAGAGGACCCTGTTTTCAGAAGGCCAAGTAGGCATGAAGGCAAAAGAAGACATGGAGGTTGTTAGTCTAGCCTTCATGCAAAGGTCAGGGAGAGCCTTCACTATTAGCTTGTAGTCCAGTCTATTTAACCCAGAGAGGATAGCCTACTGGGATTTGTAGTACTGAAATGTACAACTATCTGAAATGCCAGGTGTGCCATATTACATATATTTGAGACCCAGGATGGTTAAAGTCATAGTAGGGGGTTGGTGTGTATGTGTGTGTGTTTTAATAGTCTATCTATGTACACACATAATCTTTATAGCACAAAAGGAGATATACTATACAGTTATGCATCTCACTTTTTCCCCTTTACAAAGTATCTTGAACATCATTCCACATCAATATATATAAAGTGACTTCACTGTTTTTAATGGTCACATAGTATTCCACTGTATGAATGAAATTTAAGATATTTCGAATTATTTGCTATTATAAACAATGCTGTAATAAATATCCTTGTATTTATCTTATTTCTCTATGCTTAGGTATATATGCAGAAAAATTTTTGCTATTATGATATGTGAAAATGATGTATTAGTGTAGTTTTAATCTGTATTTCTTATATTATGGAAGATATTTAGTGGAAACATCTAATTACAGAACAGCATATTTAGTATGGTTTCATTTATGTAAAACATATCAACATGTTTTCTGATATACATATTTGGAGATTTAAAAAAAATCACATTTAAGGGGCGCCAGGTTGGCTGAATTGGTTGAACATCTGACTCTTGGTTTCAGCTCAGGTCATGATCCCAGGGTTGTGGGATCAAGCCCTGACTCAGGCTACTCACTAAGCGTGGAGACTGCTTAAGATTCTCTCCCTCTCCCTCTGCCCCTCTCCCCAGATTTTGTTTTGTCTTTCTTTCAAAAAAAACAACAACAAAAAAAAAAAACAACAAAAAAAAAAAACCAAACCAACAACCACACATTTAATAGTAAAATAACATTTAATAGTAATTATTTTCAGGTTTGGAATTATGCGGTTACTTGTTTTCTACTTTAAATGTACCTGTATTATTTTCTTTCTTTTTTTTCTTTACAACAATGAAAACATATGTAGCAAAGTTATATTAGCATCATAGTTCTTATCTCACACATGTGCAGGATGCTGTCATAGCTGTCATAGAAAATTACTCTAAAGACAATGCCTGACTTTAAGGAATTTAAATTGAAAAGAAAACAAAGACAAAATGAAGAGACTGAGCATATTTTCTAAACCACAAATAAGTTTGTTTGCCTATTTTTTCTGGATAATGGAGGGATAGAAACTCACCAACTACGGCTGTAGCTTCAGATTTGTGAAGAAATTATTTTTCTTGAAAAATATTGATCAGTGATGGTATTTACATTTTTAAACATGAAGTGGAAACAGCATTACTTTAAAATAGGCTGATTTTTTTAAAGTAAAGTAATAAATCTTGATAACAAACATTGTTAAAGCAGAGCAGTTATTTTAGTGCTGTAAACACTTATATAGGGGTTCTCAAAATTCCTTTCTTAGAATTAGTTCATAAATTGTATGAATAAATCAGTTTTGTTATTTTACAAACATTTCAAATTTGTCCCAAATTGCTTTACACCACTTTAGCCATAGTGCTGGGTGCATTTAAGGATAGCATCCTATTTAATCCTCAAAAAAACTGTATCATCATCTCCCTTTTGGTTTTCTTCCCCAGATAAGAAACAAGCTGATTACTTGTTTAGGGCCACAGAATTACTAAGTGGGAAATTAAGAATTGAGCATTGGTTTCCTTAAATTATGTGTAATATTTGGAAACAGCACTGGGTCTGAAGTCAAGATCTAAGGAGGTGTAACAGGATTACTGATATCAAAGCCCAGTCTCCCAAGGGGATGCTAGGAAATGAACAATGCTTCATGTGGGAGATAAACCGTGGCACTGAGATTTTTATTGCTGTTGGTTTTTAGTTATTACAAATGTTTAATCACTCTCTAGGGCACTTTTTTTTTGTACAGAATTC
This sequence comes from Herpailurus yagouaroundi, assembly GCF_014898765.1. Classification (NCBI taxonomy): domain Eukaryota; kingdom Metazoa; phylum Chordata; class Mammalia; order Carnivora; family Felidae; genus Herpailurus; species Herpailurus yagouaroundi. Next base: position 40,534,169 of record NW_024412388.1, read on the forward strand.
AGAGGTAGCAGGAATAAGAGGTAGGGAGGCAATAAGGAGAAAAAGAACCATCTTTAGGAAACTCCTAGGGAGGGGTGCCTGGGTGGCTCAGTCAGTTAAGCATCTGACTCTTGATTTTGGATCAGGGTATGATCTCCTGGTTCAAGAGTTCAAGCCCTTTGTTGTGCTCTGTGCTGACAGCTCAGAGCCTGGAGCCTGCTTCGGATTCTGTGTCTCCCTCTCTCTCTGCCCCTTCCCTGCTTGCGCTCTGTCTCTCTCTCTGTCTCTCTCTCTCAAAAAAAGATAAACATTGTGTATATAAACCACAGTTTCTCCATTCATCAGTTGATGGACATTTAGGCTCTTTCCATAATTGGGTATTGTTGAAAGTGGCCTTTTGTAGCAACGTGGATGGAACTGGAGAGTGTTATGCTAAGTGAACTAAGTCATACAGAGAAAGACAGATACCATATGTTTTCACTCTTACGTGGATCCTGAGAAACTTAATAGACGACCATTAGGGAGGGGAAGAAAGAAAAAAGGTTAGAGAGGGAGGGAGGCAAAACATAAGAGGAAACCCTTAAAAACTGAGAACAAACTGAGGGTTGATGGGGGGTGGGAGGGAGGGGAGGGTGGGTGATGGGTATTGAGGAGGGCACCTTTTGGGATGAGCACTGGGTGTTGTATGGAAACCAATTTGACAATAAATTTCATATATAAATAAAAAAATAAATAAAAAAATTAAATTAAATTAAAGCAATAAAAAAAAATCTTCATTAAATAGAAAAAAAATCTTAAGCAGCTGACACACAACTGATACTGCTATTACAATTCTTGATACGACAGCTTTTGTGAAGGCTTTGTAAAAATAAAAAAAAAGATAAATATTAAAAAAAAGAAAAAAACTCCTAGGAAATTGTGGTGTGGCCAGTGGTAACTCTTCTGCAACCTTAATTAAGGTTATTAACCATTGGCTCTCACTTATCTAAAGATAATATAAGCTTTATTCAATAAATATCTTTTAAATGCCAGGTAATAACAAGGAATCACAGCCCCTTCCATGCCATGGCCCCTGCTGATCTTCCCAGCCTCATGTCCTGTAATCCAACTGTCTTGCATTTTTTCTCCTGGTCTTAATTTTTTGGTTGTAATTCTCTAATTTTAATCTTCTTGCCTTTGCTTTTGACCTTTTATTCTGTTTAGAATTTTGTTATTTGGCTAAGTATTGCTTATCTTATAAGATTCAGGTCAGATGTACCTCAAGAAATCTCCCTAAACTTTCTAAGGTAGATGAAATACCTCTCCTCTTTGCTTCTATAGCATATTATACTATATGGATGCTTATATTATCCTCCCCATTAAACTGCGAGCACCTCAAGGGCAGGAAAGCTCTATAGTCCAGGTCCTTCGTAGGCATGTGATAAATATTTATGGCCCTCAAGTGCATGAACATCTCTAACAGTTAAGGGCATAGGAGGAGGTCATAAAACTGATGAACCTGTTGCCAGAAGTCTGTCTCTGTCACAACATACTTAAACACAAGAACTTACAATACCTATTTTACTAAAGTTGGAGCTCTGCTTTGGATGGTGTTTTAAATTTCTCATGAAAAAGGCAGAAAGAACCATGGGCACTCTCTTTATCAAGTACTCTCAAATGAAATCAGTTTGAGCAGTTTTCATTAAGATGGATTGAATGTGGCATCGTGAGAAACACTTTATCAAATGTAGTGTTTTACTTAGTGATTAACTATATACCAGTTGATGAAGCTCCCCAAATCCTTTGTAATCCCACCACTCCAATAAACATTTAATGAGTATATAAGTTCAAAAAGCCTAGCAGAGGATTTAAACCTTCAATCTTGTTTTTATTTACTCTTGGAACTCAATTTCTCACTTCAAGTAAAGAATGCTGGTGCTTGAGGCTCATCTGTTGCCCTGGTAAAATTAATGTGCCTCCCACAGTTTAAATTAAACATGTGATATTTAAGATGAAAGAAATTTAGTAAGAATGCCACAGTATCTGTCACACTTGCTTTTAAAATATGTGAACATCGGCCAACTGTTTTCTTAAAAATGTTTCATTCACAAGTTTTATAAAATAATATTGAAAAAGATTTGTTTTAAGTCTCAAATGTGAAATCTGAAAAGGAGAGATGAACTTTGAAATATAGTGGTATGGTGTAAATCACACTTACCTGTGTTGGAACCTGAGCTCTTATCTGGCCTCCAGTACTTACTACTGATGGGCTTTGGTTAAACTGTATTGTGTTTCTGAGCCTGCTCATCTTTACAATGGGAATCTTGACATTATATGCCCCTATCTCACTGGTTTGTTGTGGGGTTCAAATGAGATACATACAGGAAAGATGTTCTATAAATAATACAGCACCATATAAATCTGTAGTAACAGTATTATTTCTATGTGGACCCTGTTCTCTTTAATTAAAAGTAGATATATATAACTTGGCTGATGACCATAATAAATGTATCTGCTTAGATTTAATCCTGAATAAATTATCCATTATGTGGATAAATTTTATGTAAGTTTACAGTAATGTAATAACAATGTGTAAACAGTTGTTCTTTAACTTGTAAAAGAGAAATGAGGACAGAAAGTGTTGGATGAGGGGGAAAAGATAAAGACAGTTTAGGAGTCCAAAGAGGTCAGTGGATTTTGGTATGAATCTAATATGAGGCAAAACATTTAATTTCACAAATGTGAAATTTGCTTTAACAAATGAAAATCATCCCAATGATTTTCATTTGTTAAAACACCGACACTAGTCAAAAGCAAACAATCAATAGTTTCATTAGAATATCCAGAAGTTAATAAGCAAGAGTTGTGTTCCCCTGGATAATCAGTCTGAATAAATCCAAATGCCAGTTTATTATATAAGACATTTAGAACAAGTTCTTTTGTCTATTTTGTACTGTATATTTATGGCTATTTGGGGAGCTATAGTTTAAGTTACAAAAGGCCCTAACATTTTCCAGTTACTTCAACTACTTTCAACCATATTTAGGTCCAATAATAAGTGATTGTTTAAATACAATAACATGGCCATACAATGAGAGACTCTATAACCTATTAGATTCCTGTTTTAATAAAGTATTCAGCATTACTTACAAAGCATTCTTGCAAGAAAAGTTTGATCTGAATCTGACAAAGCTTTTAGACCTGATATCCATTTCTCAGGAAATACAGGGATAGAGGAACAAGTTAAATAATATCACAAGGAAGCAATTATACAAATCCAGAATTTGGAACAGTCTATAAGTCATCTAGCATGATTTCTTCACAAAGCAAATGTTATTGAGGGGAGGGAGGGGGAGGAAACAGGACTGGGGAGGAGAGGGTGCTTGTTTAAAAGGAATTTAAGAAATCCAACAACTAAATATATTTTGTGATCCTTGAGTAGATTGTGATAAAAAAAAAAAAGTTAAAAAGACATTTTGGGAACAGCTAGTGAAGTCTGAATGTTCACTGGATATTAGATGATATTAGGAAATTACTGTTAATTGTTATATGTGATAATGGTATTGTGATTATATAGGAGAATATAATTATTTTTTGGAAAATATATATAGATTTTTTAGGCATAAGATATGATATCTGTAATGTACTTTAAAATGGTTTAACCAAAAATAATGAATATACAAGGGTATCACGCAGTTTAAGTTTTAATTATTTCAAAACTTTAACTGCCACAAACTTAAAAAAAATCATATGAAAGTTCAAATTCTTTATATTTGTTTGTTTTTGTATATTTTGAATAATAAATTTTACATTTATTTTCTGTTCTAATCAATGCTTGCCATTTTCAGAGAAGAACTGAAACAAAAATTTATCAAAATCACAAAACTAAACAAGTATAAAAATGTGAATGATTACATTTCAAATGCTGCTCTTTTATAAATGTTTGGCAGTTAAACTTTTGAAGTTATTAAGGCTGGGGCGCCTGGGTGGCTCAGTTGGTTGAGCATCCAACTTTGGCTCAGGTCATGATCTCACTGTTCGTGGGTCTGAGCCCTGAGTCAGGCTCTGTGCTGACAGCTTACAGCCTGGAGCCTGCTTCAGATTCTGTGTCTCCCTCTCTCTCTGCCCCTCGCCTGCTCGCACTCTGTCTCTCTTTGTCTCTCTATCTCTCTCAAAGATAAACATTAAAAAAAGAATGAAGTTTACTAAGGCTTATATCTGCATTGAAACTTTGGGATGTCTATATATGGAAGAAGCAAATATGGCAACATTTGTTAATTATTAAATCTAAGTATGAGAGATTTGGATGTTGATTGTACTATTCTTTTTACTTTTTCTATATTAAGAATTATTTTAATAACGAGTTAAAATACTATGAAATAATTAAGCAAATGATCATGTTGTTAAAAGGTGAAAATAAGCTATTTTAACAGGATTATAACATGACGCAATAATATTAAATACATGCAAAATGATTCATTAAAATATATTAAAAATGGAAAGAATATGAATCATAAAACTGTTAATCTATGTTAGAATATTTCCTTTTTGCTTTTCAGTATTTTCCATAAATCTGTATTTATGGAAACAATAAACACGTAAATATTACAAATATATTAATACTACTGTAATTATTGTTACAAATATATTTTATTGTAAATATTTATTTCTTCAAAATAACATCCATTTAATAAATATGTAATGGTTAAAAAATAGATGTTTAAAAAAGCCTTTATAATGGGCTAGTCCACTATTCTTAGTTTAGGTAAAGAACAGTTTCTGTTTCTTAATCAACTTCATTCAACTATCATTGATTGCTCTAAGTTTGATCACTAATTATTGTCCATTTAAAAAATTTGTTTAAGATGAAATTTTCCTTAGGTCAGAACAGGAATTTCAGGAATTTCGGAGGAATTCTTACACTCTAGTCTCAACACTTCTTGCCCTCTTTAATTCTAGTAACTTTTCCTCCACTCTACACTATTTCTTCCTTCCATTCTCTTTTTTTCCTTCATTCAGTAAATATATAAAGTATTTACTATGTATAGGGATGTAGGTACACAGTCACTGCCAAAAAGAAATTAAGTCTTTTGAGAAGACATATGCAGAGAATAATTGTAAGCAATGTGTTAAATGTAACAATAAAAAGCAGAGGGTTTCCTTACAAAGTACTAAAGGAGGAGGTGGAATAGTGACAACAGTGGAAGAGTCAGGAACAACTAAGTCTTAGAGGAAGAGTAGGAGTCAATCAGGAAAAGGCAGAATGAAGGCATTCCTTACAGCAGAGAAGCATGAACAAAGAGCAAGATTATGGGGAAACACAAATGGAACATTATTACTAAATTTATTAATTGTAAGGTAGGGAACAGGAAGAGTTGAAGCTGTGCAGACAGGTAGGAGCCAGATTACTGAGGTCTTCACTGCTGTATCAACATATAGAGTGTATAGAATATTCTTGCTGCACTGTACTTTCTGAATTCTTGTCATAAATGTCAGTCTACCTGATTTCAACATCACAAAGCCCATTTCTATATTTTTGTATCTAAAGTGAGTTTTGAGAAAAAAATATTGCAGTTATTAGATATGTTTTATTAGATGGTCATTTTGGGAAATGACTGAAAGAAACCTCTTTTAGCAAGAACCTGTCAATCATGTAACTGAAGAGAACATACACAGGTAGCCTGGTCCCTTCTAAGCATGTCCACCGCCCCCTGCCTCTCCCCCCCACCGAAAAAACCTCCTGTTTCAGAGCTTGACAAAGCCATCTACATGAGGCAGCAATACCCTATTATACTATTGCCCCTCTGAAATGGGCATCTTGGTGATGACTAGGATGGTAGATGAACCACAAACAAAATCAAGTCTTCAATCTGAAAAACACAGAAAACATTAAGCATTGCCTGAGGCCTGGTGGTAAACCTATAGGAGATGCACTTTTTAATCAGAAAAGGTTTAAGATTGCACTTACATCTCGGGCTTTCACATAGAAGGCCTCTTGAAAAGCAGCTTCTAATGAGCCAATAAAAAATACAGGATGGCAGTCACCATATCTATAGGAAAAATTATGTCTATTAATTAAAATACATTTCAAATTTACCTCAAAGTTTCACAAGTCTAATCAGCATCTTCTAAGTAAATGTTGGCACTAGTATCTCTTAAGTACAGATCAAACATTAAAACATTTCTTTAAAGGCTTCACTAGTTCTTAGAAATTTTTTTGGTCTATACTGATTATATCAGAATACTGGAATTTTAATTACATCTAGCAAATGGATTTAATAAATGCTATAAAACCATGGCATTTATAAGTAGTGATTCTTGGTTATCCACTTTCATAAGATTTCCCTTACAGAAGCCTTAACTTTCCATTTTAGTTAACTTATTCCGGAAGTCCAACAGAGAGGGGAAAAAATTGTATCTTGCAAACTTTCCAAATTATATTACATTGGAAAACAGAACTAGAGAGAAACATCATTTAAACAAAAGTTAGGGTTAAATATTCAAATCTTCTTTACTTAAACACCTTACAAGAATCTCAAATGCATATAACACATTTTATAGTAGACTCTTAAAAGAAGAAATGTTAAACAGTTCCAAAACAAAAACTAAAAGAAAAATTCACTTATATTTAAAATTTTAAAATTATTTTTAAATTTAATACTATTTTAAAGGATATTTTTGTTTATCCTATGATATACTAAAAATTAGTATTCTATAACACAGTCCTTTTGGGAATATAGTCAATATATTAATTTGATCCACATTTTGTAATCCACTTATTTTGCTTCTATATAGAGATAACATGAATGCATCTCTGAAGTGGCATAAGTGGCTTACTAGTGAAACACATACTTTGAATACTTCACAGAAAAATTAAAGACAATCTGTGATTAAAATTGCTCCAGAAAAATCACAGTAGCATTAAAAAAACATCAATTTTATATATTTAATGTCCTAACCCTACCTTGAAGAAAACTCTGCTGTAAATTGTAATAAGGCATCTCCTTCATTTTCTGCGTTTTCTGGCACTAAAAAACAAACAAAAGAAAAAACAAAAACCAAAAAAACAAAACAAATAGACACAAAAAACAAACCACATAACATCTAATCCCACATATAAGAAATATATTTAATCAATAAAGAGGAAATAAAATTAAATTTTAGCTTTTGTGATATATCTGAAGAGACATTTTAACTGGACATTTCATCAAACCTTAAAAAAATTCCAAGCTCATAAATTTTGGAAAACCAACTGACACGATCTTAAGTATTTCAAATATGTGCCAGTCATCATTAGGATTTTAATGTTGTCTTAAAATGGTATCTTGTAATTAAATTATGTAAAAAGGATCTCGAGTTTCTTAAAAATCTTATTTATAAGGAAGATGGTCAATTTTAAGTAAATTGACCACATCTATTTCTGCTCAAGGGAGTTACCTAATTTCACTGAGTAAATGAGCCATTTAAGGATTTATTTTAATGGTAATTTTGCATATAGTATCACTTGTGATTCTATAGTATATATTTTGTAGAGTGAAAGAAAAGGAGATGTCCCATTTAGTTTACTTTTCTTTCCTTCGAAAGGTGATACCGGTGAATGGAAAAGCAATACTACTCTTAAAACTTATACCTCCAATAAGATGTGGGGAAACAAGTCAAGTCACAGAAGTATAGCTATTTGTTTATCAGGCTCTAGATTTAAAGTAAAGAGACAGACTCATAACTAATTATACACATGAAACAAATCTATACATTCCTTTACATTTTTAATGAATTTTACTGAAGCATTGGGAAATGTTGAGGTTAATAAAATAAAAATTCAAGAGGCTCTGGTTCTAATGAATAATGTGCCTACTTGCTAAATTTTCTCCCTGTAAACCTGGAAAGTCAGTAAGAGATTTTTAAGTTCATTGTTCTTCCTAAGTTTCTGCAGTAGAGAGTAGAATTATAACGTTGGACCCAAAAAGCTATTAATACTCACTCATTGGAGATTTTCTCAGGGCAGATGATGCCATGCCGAATACTTCTCCATCATCCACCCCAAATTCGGAAGCATCTTCAAAGTCATCTCCATCACTATCACTAACCATATGAACATCGGTGCTTTGCTATTTGAGAAAAGTCCTGATTAGCTTTAAATTGACTTTAGGAAATAAAATTCCAAAACATAAGTTATATAACTACAATAGAACATTAGTATTATAATAGTTTTATTAAATAAGAAGCCATTTGCTAGAGGAAATCTTAATATTTTTCATTTTAAGGCTTACATATTTCTAAACTTGCTGTGATACCCCTATACTAAAGGTTGGAACCTGAGGGAAAATGAAGGATGCTTACAAACTGAATGAAGACAGGGATTTTTGTCTGTTTTATCCCCAGCACATAGTACACAAGTAAGTGCTCAATAAATATTTGCTCAATAAATGAGGAGATGGGTACAGAGAGGTCAGACACAAAGCAAGCTATATGAGTCTTTTAAAAAGCTCACAGTAATCTCTATTTCAAACTGCCACTTCCTTACTGCAGTGGTTCTCAAATTTCTCATTAGTGAAAAATGGTACACTTTCCTCAGTGTTATTAGAGGTAACATGAAATAACACTATATATGAAAGCTTTTTGTAAAGTATAGGCTATTAAATATGAGATATATGATTCAGTAAATGTTCATTTACTACATGTTGGGCACCGATAAATATGCTGTTTATTTTGTTTTCAGCAACATCCGTTGAGATTTAAAGTATTACAATTAAAAACATCAGCTTCAAAAAAATGCACTAGGCTGCTAATCTCTAGGTAAGAACAGAATTTCAAAAATACTGAGATCTAAAACACCCAAACTGTGAAGACAAATATTTATGCCTTGAATGAGAAGAGGGTCCCAGCAAGGTATCTGGCTAAATGCCTGTCTATACTAGGTTCAGTAAATAGAATCTATAAAGACTATTTAATAAATGAAATTTCTATCTTTTTAAAATACGGTACTATGCACTTAAACTATGAAAATGGGGAAACTAGTTGATTCTGGTCTATGCAGAAGAACCTAACTTAGAGATAAATATTTGCCAGGAAAGCATCAAGGGAAACTAAGAATCAAAGACTCGTAAAACTTGGCTAGAGGGATGTCAGAGTTTAGACAGTTATACAATCATAGATTTTAAAGCTAGAAGCGATTTTAAAGATCTTTCTTATCAATGTTTTACCTCTTTCCCCTGGCCCCATGGCAAAATATTATGTAAAATTACAATGCATACCATATACAAAAGTAAGGCCACTCTGGCTGATGCAGGGGAGAAGGCAATGGGGGAGCCTAAGGCTCCTGGCGTTGGCCTTTTCTTTCTCATATCCCTTTGATAGCTGGGGTACCTCCAAAGGATCTCAGAACACTATGAAACAATTTTTTAAAATAACTGATCCAGCAAGTCTAACAGCTCCAAATAAGAAAGCCAAGATATTTACATTTGACTCAGCTTAGCATTTCCTTCTTGGGCATAACCAAGCATTGATGCCCAGAATTGTAACATTTTTCCCTCTTATCTGTTCGACAGACTTCCCAATGGCCTGAATAGAGAAGATAATGAACAAATACTTACTGCATGAGTAAAAATGAATGGTCCTTATCCTAAGCAGTCTATCTGCTATTTTGACCAAATTACTATTTCTCACAGACACCTTGGTTCTACTTAGGATTCTAATCCCACTTGAGTGTTTTGCTTTGTAGGGCCAAGATCTCCTCCGGATTTCAGCAATTCAATAGCCTCAAAATTCGAAAACCCCTTCTCATTTCAAAGTGGTGAGAGAGCATCCTTTACAAAACAACACATTTACTAGGACCATTACTGTGTCTGAATTCCCCCGCTATGTTTCAGTCTGGCAAATATCTGGAGCACAAAGTTCCCTGAACTTTGAGGCTCAGTCTTAAACAAGTAAAGGCTCAGGATCTAAAAGGTACACTACAGTTCCATCAGGATAGACTAGCAGAAAGAAACAAAGGTCTAGTATGACAAACAACACATTCTCTATCAGCTAAGCTCTCACCTTAGCTTTCACTTAGTCTTGCCTAACATTCATCTTTCCTTTTAAGAGGCATCAGGTTAAGAAGAAGGGTTGCAGGACACAGAGAGTAAAAAGAAAAGGATTGTTCTACATACCATTTTTTTCCTTACTCCTTTTACCTTACTCACTCCCCTACATCTAAACTTCTTCTCCTAATCCAGTTTTCAAATAATAGCCCCTTTCCCTAACAACAGGACTTTACATCATACTAAGATAGTGATTTTAATTTTGTGCCTATGTAACTAACCCATTATTCATTTTGTCTTCATAAAGTATAGAATTCCCAAATCTCTTAAGACCCAGAAAGCAAAATCCTACAACGACAACATCTTCAAAGGGAGTTATCTAAAAAGCCAATTTTGTTGAAAAAAGTATATTTCAAATATGAATTATTGAAGTATGTGCAAGAATGAGCTACTTAATTATGTATAAGGAACTCCCAATCTCTTCACATTTTCTTATCAGTCATCTAACAGGTTAGGAAAAGCTTTTTCTAAAAGTGAGATAAACAATCTTTTTTTCATTAATGTTTGCTGATGAGAATACATAATCTCTTGGTTCAGTCATGGCAGCCTTAAAATTCTTTGAATCCAGAGAAGTTATTTATTCAGAATTTGAAAAGCAGCTAAAAAAAATTTGTGATTCTATTTTGGCTGTTTATTGGCATTCATTTATTCCCATTATTATTTAAAAACATTTACAAAGCCCTAGTAAATGCCACACTGCCTGAACCTGTATGCAAGGTAGTCTATATTCTCTTATGGAACACTATATAATATATACAGATAATTATAATATCTAATGATAAGCGTTATGACAGGTAAAGTTCAGAGGAGAGCATTTAATACACTGGTAATGAGAAAAATCAGAGCAAACTTCCTAGAGGAGAAAGAACCAAACTTTGAGACAAAATTTAGACTTATATATACTTGGCACTAAGGCAAGCTTATAACTGAAGTAGATGTTCCTTTCAGCAACTACTTGTACAAAGATATAATTTAGTTGCAGATGTGTCCTTTTCAGTGTGATAAGAGATATAATAAAAGTACAAGCAAAGGCTGTGGGCTAATAAAAGAGTTACTCTAGCACCAGTGAAGAAGACTGTGCAAGGCTTCACACAAGTGGTAATTTTAACCCATACTTTTATTTTTTTTTTCAATATATGAAGTTTATTGTCAAACTGGTTTCCATACAACACCCAGTGCTCATCCCCAAAGGTGCCCTCCTCAATACCCATCACCCACCCTTCCCTCCCTCCCACCCCCCATCAACCCTCAGTTAGTTCTCAGTTTTTAAGGGTCTCTTATGCTTTGGCTCTCTTCCACTCTAACCTCTTTTTTTTTTCCTTCCCCTCCCCCATGGGTTTCTGTTAAGTTTCTCAGGATTAACCCATACTTTTAAAAGAGATACCAATGTTGTACAGAGTATGTAATGGAAGACTGGTAGGGAGGAAGTTGTACTCTAGGCAGAGAAAAAATTCAAGCAAGGAATTGGATATTTAGAAAATCAATAAAGAATTCAGGAAAGCAAACTGAATCATCAACCCCACATATGGGAGAAGAATATGGACTAGCACTAAGGGCAAACATTTTCAATGGAACTACATTGCAGCAGTCCTTAAACTGGCATTGGTATTTGGACTTACTTTGATGGCAACAGAACTACAAAAGGTTTTTAGGCAGAGGAATAATCAAGGGAACACCTCTGATGGCTCTGTGTGTGTGCACGTGTGTTTAGGGCAGTATGTTGGCATATGGCAGCTTTGATTTGGAGATGTGAGAAGAAAAACTTATTCCAAAGTTCCAAGTGAGAGGACTTGAGAGCCTATACTTGAGCAGTAGCAGTGGGAACTGTGCTGACAGCTTGAGCTTGGAACCTGCTTCAGATTCTGAGTCTCCCTCTTTCTCTGCCCCTCCCCTACTTGCATTCTGTCTCCCTCTCTCTCAAAAATAAATAAAACATTAAAAAATTAAATATATATGTATATTTATAGATATATATAAAATTATGATATATAAATATGTAAACATATATATACTTGTTTCAGTTGGTGAAGAAGGAAAAACAGTACAAGAGATGAAGAGATTAGCTGTCAAAAATTAGAAAGTTAGATAATAGCCAAATTATGGAAAGAGCCTAAATGTCCAACAACTGATGAATGGATAAAGAAATTGTGGTTTATATACACAATGGAATACTACGTGGCAATGAGAAAGAATGAAATATGGCCTTTTGTAGCAACGTGGATGGAACTGGAGAGTGTTATGCTAAGTGAAATAAGTCATACAGAGAGAGACAGATACCATATGTTTTCACTCTTATGTGGATCCTGAGAAACTTAACAGAAGACCATGGGGGATGGGAAGAAAAAAAAAAAAAGGTTAGAGAAGGAGGGAGCCAAAACATAAGAGACCTAAAAACTGAGAACAAACTGAGGGTTGATGGGGGGTGGGAGGGTGGGGAGGGTGGGTGATGGGCACTGAGGAGGGCACCTGTTGGGATGAGCACTGGGTGTTGTATGGAAACCAATTTGACAATAAATTTTATATTAAAAAATATAGAAAGTGAGAGAGAAATCTTAGAAGCAAGGTCTGAGAAAATTTCAGTGCAGACAAGAACTATAAACAGGTTCAGTATGATGAAACTCAAGGAAGAGAGAGTTATTAGGTAGTTATTAGTTAGGTATTATGACAAAAAACCACATGAAAGAAACCTGAATTTATAACTGAAAGACCTGGCTCTACTATTTTCTGTATGACACTGGGCAAGTGTCTTTGCACCCCCACTATAGAATGTGACTAATACTGACCCAGAAAGGCTGCTGTGAAAATGAAAAGAGATGGCATAGCATCTTATAAAAATGAGTATCTGACTCATAAATTCAATTTAAATCAGCTGGTAGAAAAAAGCCCAAACTGTAGTCAGTTAAGTGAATAGAAGGTGAAGAAATAGTCATCCAGTGTAGATTAAAGCCTGAAGTAATAGTTTTTTTTTTTTTTTTTTTTTTTAGGGAAGACCTGAACATGTTTTTAGGATAAAGAGAAGGAACCAATAGAGGCAGAGGATAAAAATGAAATAGAGACCCCTTGCTCCTCCCTCGTTGTGGGAAAGGGTAGTAAGGGTAAAATCAAGATAATGGGTAGAACATAAACTCTGATAGCAAGAAATTTCTCAACTAATAAATTACGGTAATAAATTTGATGCTGACATAAAAATATCCCTATTTGAATAGTCAAAAGGAAAGGGTCATAAAAATCATGAGGTATCAGTTCATTTGGTGCAGTTTCAAAGAATAGCAGGTCTCTCAGTGACTGGAATGAACAGTTTTTGGCTGGGGTTGACAATGATTATTAATATGGGTGAGGAGATAGGTTTCTGGGGAGATATGGTAAGTTCAATTTAGTACAGAGTGAATCTGCAGTGGGCACTCAGATGGAAATGTTCAGAAGGAACCAGACTACTATTTAGCTTGTCTGCCTGTGGTGCAATGCCACATACTATTGACTCCTCCAGCAATACATGGCATTGACCCTAGCAGTATGTGGCATTGCACCACAGGCAGACAAGCTAAATACTTGTCTCACCAAGTTTTAAAAACTGAAATACAGATTTTTGGCAATTATCTGTGTTCAATTTCATTTTGTTAGGTATAAGCTCCTTAATGGAAAGACTTTGCTTTGTTCAATGCTATATTCCTGGCACTTAGACCAGTACCAGGCATAAAGAGGCATGTAACCAGAATTTATTGGATGAATACTGAATGAATCTTTTCCATCACTTAAACCAAAAAACCTAGGTATCATTCTTATCTCTTCCTTTTCTCTTCTCCCACAGATCCTATCAGTCACCAGTCCTACTGATTTTCCCTCCAAAACACTTCCTGAATCCATATCCTTCTCTATTTTTACCAATGATATTCTAGTTTGGGATCTCATTATCCTTTAACTGTGCTAGTAAAATAGATTCATACTTATTTCTCTGCCTCCAGTCCTGCTTCTCTTACATCTAGCTTCTGCACAGCAGCCAAAGTGCTCTTCTCTAAAATGTGTATGTTAAAAAATACTTAAAAGTCTTCTATGGCTGCCTAGATTTCAAGTTCCCAACTTGACCTATAAGTCCTATTCACCTTCACCTCATCTCTTATCTTCGTCTTCCACTTTATTTTGCACAGACACCAAACTGCACTCATCTCTGTGCATATAAAGCATCAGACCATGTTGTTTCCTTTGAATGAAATTCTATTTCTATGTTTCTTCATTTGGGTGACTGTTCTTTATTCTTTATAATTTGATGTGGATATAAATTCTTCTAGTCTTTCTTCCTCCTCCTCCTCCCCTCCCAACTTATTCCTTTTCCTCTTCCTCCTACCCCTCCCTCTCTCCTTTTAAAAAAAATATTCACTCACCAATATTTATTTTGTGGCTGGTACAGGCCAGGTACCACACTAGGTGTTAGGGCTACAGAGGTGAATAAAGCAGACACAGCTTTTGCTTGCAAATATTCTTGAACATTGTGCCTCCCACCCCCATATTTGTGCTCCCCTAGTATCTTGTGTTTGCCTCAATTTTCTCGTTAATTATATAACATGAAATTACCAGGTTATATTCATCTGACTAGCTCATAGTGAGCATTCAATAGATGTTTCCCTAACTGAAGTTATTAACTAATTAACTAGTCAACTACATTTGAAGTTTATTTTTTTATTCTTGGGGTACCCCTCCCTCTCTATCAACTGAGAATTGGGTAATTCTCCAGAAGACTGGGTCCATGAGACCCTGTCTCACCTAAGCACCTGGGAAAAGGACAGGGAGATATTTAGCTAGGTACCCAGAGGTATGGAAAGATCATTAAAAGGTGGTCAGGGGCAGGGAAGGCTGGGAAGGAAATTAAAATGGTGAATAATCATAAAAAAATATAGGTATAGGACCAGAAGGAGGATATGAGAAACAAAATTCCCCCAGCTAGAGGACAAATAACTATAATCCATAATATTCAAAACTTAAATTTAACTACTGATCTCAAGTATCTGCTTCCTAACTCCAGGCTTAAGACAGTCAATAGAAAAATGGTAATTGTCCTGAAACATGAAATCATTTAGGAAAAGGGTTAAAACCATAAAAAAAGAAGCAGAACCACTGGATGGAGGCTGCAGGAACACAGGTTCCAGTTTAATATAAGGAAGATATCAACAGACAGAGTTGCTCAACAATGGAACTGGTTTGCCTCATGAAACAGAATTTTGTTACTGGAGATAAAACACAGGTATATTTTGAAGGTATATTCTGAGTGAGCTCTTTCAGCATACAAACTATGGTCCTAATGTTTAGCACCTAGAAGACATTAAATAAATGTTTAAATGAATGAGGGATGAATGGAGAGAAGACTGGAAATCAAATTAAAAAATCCCTTTCAGTTGTATAATTCTAGGACAGCATAAAAGCCCAAGTCACATTTGTCCGTCCATTTCTCACCAGCCACCTGAAAGGGTGATATTTACAATTAGCCAGAGAAGGAAAAGTAATAGTTTCATCCCAAATAATCACATTTTTAGATACTCCCAAGACTGTGACTCTTTAGTTTAGCAAAGCCTCCTAACTCCACTCTACTTCTTCTCTAACCTAGAGTGTGCCAGCCTCATCAACACTCCTTTTACTATATGGCACTGACTTCTTTTTTGCTGAAGGGTCTGGCCAAATAACACGTATTTGTGAGAGTGAGAGAAGGAAATAAAATGAAGTGAAACAGGTTATCTGTCACCTTTCAGAGCACAGAATAATGGGGTGGAGCTAATTGGCCACATTTTAATGTAGTGGATTTATCCATTAAAGAGTTGGAGCATAACCTGCTTTAGCACTAAAAACATACTCAAGCACTAGAAAGAAATATTTCTTTTTTAAAAATGTTTATTTATTTATTTTTGAAAGAGAGACAGAAAGCACAAGAGGGAGAGGGGCAGACAGAGAATCCCAAGCAGGCTACACACTGTCAGCACAGAGCCTGATGTGGGGCTTGAATGCACAAACTGAGCTGAAATCAAGAGTTGGATGCTTAACTGACTGAATCACCCAGGCGCCTCAAGAAAGAAATATTTCAATAAATTATTTCTGGCAATTTCTGCCAAACAGTGAAACTCAATATTATGTTTTCTTTCATGAGGATTAGGGAGATAAAATGCTGAATAAAATAGTGTGGGCTCTTTAAAGGAAATTAACATTTTTAGAGGCCCAAGAAAACAGTGCAGTAGTATTTGTAGCAGAGGAAAACCCTTTCTTTCTTGTGGATTTCTAAAAAATGTTAAAAACCAGAGCAGCAAATTATCATTTTCACAGGATGAGCAGGGACTAGAATATAATTTCTCTTTCACATATTTAACTGATATAAATACATACTCAGAAGATGGCTGGAAAGGTCCTGTGGGAGCTTCCACAATAAGTGTTCAAAATATATAGTCAGTTTAAATAAAAATTTGCACTATATTTTGTATAGAATGTAAATGGAAAAAGGTTTGACTGGACTAGTCCATCTGTTGAATACTTGGATCATATGTTAGCCTGAAACACTGAAATAAGTAACATTTTTTTTGTATTATTTAGCTATGACCTCTATCAATACACTTTTTTAAGTCATGGTGATGATTTTTCTTAGCACATAGTGGGAGCTCAATAAAAACTTTTTAAACAGCTAAACTGTAATGTACAATCTATCTTTCCCCATTCCCTTGTATCCAAAGTCATAGCTGGACACAGAGTGCTATTTGTAACCATGGAAAAGATATTGCCTTTTAACACTGTTCAGACCCATAAAGACACACATCCCATACACAAACACGCTGAATCTTATCTG
This sequence comes from Herpailurus yagouaroundi, assembly GCF_014898765.1. Lineage (NCBI taxonomy): Eukaryota > Metazoa > Chordata > Mammalia > Carnivora > Felidae > Herpailurus > Herpailurus yagouaroundi. The sequence goes on from NW_024412388.1 coordinate 40,551,026, forward strand.
CCCCTCTTCTCTTTTTATAACACCCTATATGCTATCACTGCTTTTATTACATTATGCCATTATTATTAATTTGCTAATTTACCATGTTTGACTCTGAGCACCTTGGTATAGAAACAGTGTTATTCACCTTTGTTACCTAGTATTAAGCACAACATCTGGCTCATAGAAAGTGCTCCAACTCCAGGAGTTAAAGGACCTTCAGGATCAGTCCTAATAACTGTATTCTACTATATAGTTAGCAGCAAAGAAAATCCTTTAGTCAACCTGTCAATTCTAAGTAAAATTCATTTCAACCAATTCACCTGAATTCTGTCTGTTGAAACATGAAACTTATACACCAAGAAGGAGCACGTTAGCAATAAACTCGCATGAAAAGTTTCTGTCTTCAAGAATTTACTGAGACTTTATTCACGCTACATTAACTTTATCTATTCATTTGTGTGGCAGATAAAAAAGAATAGGAAGTGGGCAGGTAGGTGAAAGACAGGCCTCCTATTCACCGAAAAGCTGGCAAACAGGCTTACCTCTTCGGACTGCTCCCGGGTCTGCGCAGGTGAAGATCTTCTCCCCACTGTAAGTCGATGGCAGGGATAAGATAGCCCTGATTCAGCAAGACACATCTGTAAAAAGAAGAATCCATCATTTGTAAACAAAATGAGGCCATGTTTCACAAAAGGACTTTACTTTTGATATTTTCTATTATTTTTGAAGTTAGACTAGAAAGCTCACTCTAGTAGCCCATGCATTATATTACCAGGAAGGCTTTGAAAATTTGAAATTTTTCCATATATGGGATGTTACAATAGTCAATGGGATGTTACAATAGTCAAGGCCTCTTTTTTGTTGGCTTAAACAACATAAATCTATTTTCTCACAGTCCTGGAGGTTGAAAGTCTGAGATCAAGATGTTGGTTGGCAGGGTTGGTTTCTTTTTTTTCCTTTACTCTATTTATTTTTTTTTCTTTTATTATATTTTCTTTTTATTTTTTCTAGTTAGAAACATTTTATTAAAATGTACCAGATTAAAACCCACATTTTCAGACCACAGGATGTTAATACATTCAACAAAAATTTATATTATCCTACTGCTGTGAATTTATAGAGTAATAACCCAAATCCATTTTGATCAGATAACTGAAATACCCTTCCTAGGTTACGCTTTATAGACATCACAAATCCCTTATAATAATATAAACAAAATGACCCTTCCCTAAAAGGTGAACTTGAGAACTTCAGTCCACCTTTTCAGGACTTGCACTTCTTTGTGTACTTCCTGATGGGGAGTGGCTTCTTTTGGAAATGGAGATCTGGACTTTGGCTGATTCTTAATAGTGAAACAGAACTGATTCTTGATCTTGACCTTGATGGGGATCTTGATGTTTTTATGGAACCAGACGTAGACCTCTGTGTGAAGCTGATCTCGATCTACAGAGAAACACAGATCTTGATCGCTGAGGAGATGGTGATCTTGACCTCCTTTCCCTGCTCCTGCTATGTGAACAAGAGTATCATCTACCTCTGGATCTTAAATGTGATCTAGACTGTGACCTGCTTCTCCTCCACCAGCTGTCAAGATGACATTCATAAGCATAATGTCCCTTTTTGCCACATTCATAGCATCTATCATTGGGATCAAAGGAATGTTGGGCAGGTGGTTGGTCTATCAAAATCAGAGCTCTGAGGCATATTTGTTGATAATTCAACTCTCACTTGGGAACCACAAATCACCTCCCTGCCCAGGCCTCGCATTGCATCTTCTGCATATCTAGGATCTTCAAATTCCACAAAGGTAAATCTTGGAGGATTTCTCATAATCCACACAGTTCTTAAGATACTGTAATAACCAAAAGCCCTTTCTAACTCTCCTCTGCTGACACTGGTTCCCAGACTACCAACATATACCTTGGTCTTCTCCTCCACACCACCCACAAGGTGACATGATGCCTGGCTGTTCTCAATGCCCAGGGAGCAATCAGTACAAAAGATGTAGCACCGACTCAGTTGCCAATGGTATTGGCAGCCTTAAGTTTTTATTTTAATTCCAGCAGAGTTAACATATACAGTGTTACATTAGTTTCAGGTGTAAATATATTGATTCAACAATTCCACACATCACCCAGTGCTCATCACAGTAAGTGCACTCTTTAATCCTCATCATGTATTTCACCCATTTGCCCATATACCTTCCCTTTGGTAACCATCAGTTTGTTCTTTATAGTTAGGAGTATGTTTCTTGGTTTGTTGCTCTCTTTTTTCCCTTTGCTCATTTGTTTTGTTTAAATTCCACATATGAGTGAATCATATGGTATTTGTCTTTCTCTGACTATTTTGCTTAGCATTATACTCTGTAGATCCATTCACATTGCTGCAAATGTTAATAGGTTTCATTCTTTTATAGGGCTGAATAATATTTATATATATGTCTATATATACACATATATATGTGAGTGTGTATATATATATAATCTATATACAATGTGTATATATGATCTATATACAATGTGCATATATATAATCTATATACAATGTATATAATATATATACACATTGTATGCATAATATATATACTATATATACGTACACATGTATATATAATATATACATTATATATATATATAAAATATATCTCACCTCTTCTTTATCCATTCATTGACAGATGGACACAGGCTGCTTCCATAACTTGGCTATTGTAAATAATACTCCTGTAAACATTGGGGGTGCATGTATCCATTTGAATTAGTACTTTTGTATTCTTTGGGTAAATACCCAGTAGTGTGATTGCCGGATCATAGGGTAGTTCTATTTTTAACTTTTTGAGGAATCTCTATACTGTTTTCCAGTTTGCATGTCCACGAACAATGCAAGGGAGTTCCCTTTTCTCTACATCCTTGCCAACACTTGTTTCTTGTGTTTTTGATTTTAGCCATTCTGACAGGTGTGAGGTGGTATCTCATTGTGGTTTCCATTTGTATTTGTCTGATGATGAGTGATCTTTTGAGCATCTTTTCATGTGTCTGTTGGCCATCTGTATGTCTTCTTTGGAGAAATGTCTGTTCATGTCTTCTGCCCATTTTTTTATTGGATTATTTGTTTTGGGGTGTGAGTTGTATTAAGTTCTTTATATATTTTGTATAGTAATGCTTTATCAGATATGTCATTTGCAAATATCTTCTCCCAGTCAATATGTTGCCTCTTAATTTTGTGGATTACTTCCTTTGCTGTGCAGAAGCTTTTTATTTTGATGCAGTACCAATAGTTTATTTTTAGTCAAGGCTATTTTTCATAAGACAATAGACTGGTGCTCCAGGAAACTGTAATAAGTCTAAAATAAAGCTAATCATATATAACCTCCACATCACCACCCACTACTAGTATGTCTGTTACTTTTCCAAATAGAATAATACTTCAGTTTACTAATTCCCAGGGCAGTGCCCTATAAATCTTTTTTGGAGGGTACTTGGAATAGTGTTTGTTGAAGGCACTAAAAAGAAAAATTTCCACAGATAGTAACAATGTCATTTATTATTTAATCATATTAATCCACAATATCAAATTATTATAGCTTATGAATCTATAATATATGTAAAGCACCTAGCACAGTACCTGGCACACAAACATTCAGTTAATTTTTATTACCATTATGATCCAAGATGTTACCCAAAGAATCTGCCTAGTTTAGCCAACATAATTAAAGCCACATATATTTACTTCTATTGAAGTTTTTAGTGGGTCAGATATTAAATAATTAATTTGAGGTTTAAATTAAATTTGGGAAAATGTGAGCAAATATGAGTACATGTCATTTTTGTCTACATAGAATTAAAACAATATTAAATAGCCAAAAGAGGGTGTTTTCTCTAATGTTCATGAAATGACACATTGGTGTATTTAATATAATGATGATAAAAAGTTTCTTTTATTATTATTAGAAATAAGATAGGGTCTCCATTAGCACACTGAAAACATCCATTGGTAACTTTTTGGGAGGTGTGAATTAAACTGATATCTGAGGAAACCTAAACATCTGTAAATTCATAAAAACCAACCAAAGACACAATAGTGGGTTGGTCATGAGTACAATTCAAACATGTGTTACAAATAAGCTAATTATCTGAAGACAAGTACTGGAATGAAAACTACAAATGTCACATAACTATACAGGTATTTTCAATCATGTGAGGTATGTGCTGTCATATATATTATACTGATAAAAATCATTTGTATTTGATTATTATTTTTCCTTTAGTCTGGTTAGAAGTTTTTTTAAATTATTTTTTTTTATTGGAGTAAAGTACACCTAACCTTTGCCACTTTAGCCATTTCATTTTACTTATTTTTAAAGTAACTCTATGGCCAACGTGGGTCTTGAACTCACGACTTTCCAATCAAGAATCCCATGCTCTCCCAACTGAGGCAGCCAGGTGCCCCATGGTTAGAGATTTTTGTTAGTTTGTTTTGGCATTTAGATATTCTGGCCCTGTACCTTACAAATGCTAGAAAACCTGATTAATAATAATTACAGAAAGCAAACTGCATCCTTCCTGTCATTCTATTCATCATTTATCATAATTAACTCAATTTATTTTATTTCAGTACCAAGAAAAGCAAAGCTAATTTGGATAAGAAGCACAGGCTAAATTTAAGTCACATTAACTTTCACAATAGTTTTCATTTAAAAAAAAGTTCTCCTCCCCCATCCTGAAATCCTCTGGTAATGAAACAATAATGATGGTAAATGTCACTGACAATTAGAAGCAGTGTAGCATAATGGAAAGAAATTTGGACCAGGAGCCAGAAAAATCCTGAGTCAAGTACTTCCCAGCCTCCTGAACTTGTGAAAGTCTCTATTCTAAGCCAGAGTTTTCCATTTATTGAGGTAAGTAATCCCTGACTTAACTACGTCAATGGACTTTTGAAAGGGTTAAATTAAGGTAAGTAAAAGCTGATTTTGAAAGTATACGGACTAGGCAGAAGACCTATTATCAGTCCAATGATCATTATTTTTAGGACCTGGAGAGAGAAATGGTGATTAGATACTACTGTGACTACCTTTGCATAGCAGCCTACTCATGTGTAAGTTATAAGAGGACATATTTTAGAAGTTGGAGGAAAGTACTCGTTAAAAGTACATAGTACTACAAATGGGCTGGCTCCTCAATGGGCTGGGGTCTATAGTTATTAACATTAACCTTTCCCATAGCTACTAGTAATTCCTGAAGAGGAGTGGCCAGCACTTTCTCCTTAGCCTACAGCTGACCAAGTGGGCCTCTGCATCACTCTATTTCAGACACCAATCACAATCCACTGAGGAAATTACAGGGTCAGGAATTTCTGAGTTACTATGTGCCCAGTGTAAGTCTGTCCTAAGGGAACATATATACCAGGTGGAGAGACAAAAGATGCATATAAGAATAGGCACAAGAAAAAGGGAATAAAAGTGAGTAAAGATGGGGCTATATCTCCTCCAGGCAGTTTCTGTAAGGCTAGCAACCCCTTGGAAGGGACAATGGTTACTCAGAGAGTGATTTCAAAAATTTAGGGCTAAAGTAAATGTTTGCTGGGACTCATAACCTAAATTTATATAAAAGATGTGTAGTCAGAAGGCTGAGATTCTCGACTGGCTAAATCATTCAACTGCCCAATGACTATGGGAAAATCATTTAGAATTTCTGTATTTCAGTTTTCTTAGAAAGAGAATGGATTAATAAACCTGTCCTTAAATACAAAAATAGGGTAATACAATCTGTTCTCCCTCACAGAGTTGATATGAAGATCCAATGAGATAATGTATGTGAAACCAAATGGTTATATAATTATAAAGGATCGATACTATTATCGTTGGGGCATTTATTTTGCAAAAAATTGGAAAAAAGGATTAGGGCTGCAGGTTTGCTTGATTTTATAGTTGCAGAGGGTTGCCTTAAAAAATTTAGATTTGCATACATCATATTAGTTAATTAACCTATAAAAAATGGTAATCTCTCAATCACAAGACTGCTTTACCCTAATATAATGAAGGACTGTGACTCATTTGCAAAATCTATTTCAAGGCTTTATTCAGGTTTTTTTTTTTTCTGGCCATGTTAGACTGTGATTCTCTGACTTTCCATCATCACAGATTCAGAGATTCAAAATAGGCTCACAAATTGAAAAAGAAATCAAGTCAAAATCCCTTTATTATTTAATTCTATACCTTTAAATAAATACAACACATCTGAGGGTATAATCTTCTGAATGCTTAGGGATAGGTTGGGGTAAAAGAATTTCATGCCTAAAAATCTCACTGGCTATTATATACATTAAATGGGTCATGGATTTAATTAAATCAAACTATTATATACATAAAATGGGTTATTTGTTGAATGGCATGAGAGTTATATGTATATTTATTTACATATAAAGACTTTATTTTTTTTTAAAGAGTAATTGTAGGTTTACAACAAAATTGAGAAGAAAGTACAGAGGTTTCTCCAATACCCCCTACCATATGCCCCCAATAGGCATAGTCTCTCCCATTATCAACATCATTTACCAGAATGGGGTTTTTTTACCAACAATAAACCTATACTGACACATTGTAATTACTCTAAGTCCAGAGTTTGCATTAGGGTTCACTCTTTGTGTTGTACATTTTATATGTTTGGAAAAAGGTATAATGGTATTTATGCATCATTATAATATCATACACAGTATTTTCACTACCTTAAAAATCCTCTGTGCTCTGACTATTCATCTCTATTTCCCCTCACCACACCTGGCAACCACCAATCTTTTTCCTGTCACCATAGTTTTGCCTTTTCCAGAATGTCATTCCAAATTGGTCTCTTTCAATTAGTAATATGCATTTTAAAGTTCATCCATGTCTTTTCATGGTTTAAAATCTCATTTCCTTTTAGTATTGAATGATATTCTATTGTCTGGGTGAACCAGTTTGTTTAGCCATTCACCTACTAAAAGATGTCTTGGCTGCTTCCAGATTATGGCAATTATGAATAAAGCTGTTATCAACATCTGTGAGTAGGTTTTTGTGTGAAGCTAAGTTTTCAACCCCTCTAGGTAAATGCCAAGAAACTCAGTTGCTAGATCATATGGTAAGAGTATGTTTAGTTTTCTAAGAAACTGCTAAACCATATTCCAAAGTGGCTGTAACATTTTGCATCCCTACCAACAGCGAATGAGAGTTCCTATTGCTTCACATCCTCACCAGCATTTGCTGTTGTCAGTGGTCTGGATTTTGGTCATTTAATAGGTGTTTTTTAATTTGCATTTCCCTGATGACATATGATGTGGAGCATCTTTTCCTATGCTTATTTGCCATCTGTATATCTTCTTTGGTAAGATGTCTATTAAGGTCTTTGGCTCACTTTTTAATTGGGTTGTTCATTTTCTTGTTGAGTTTTAAGAGTTTCTTGTATTTTAGATAAAAACCCTTTATTAGACATAACTTTTGTAGATACTTTCTACCAGTTTGTGGCTTATTTTCTGATTTTCTTGAAAGCAAGACTTCTAAAGTCTGAGTGTCTTGAGTTCAAATTCACTTCTGGTAGTTATTATTCTATTATTTACTCCAATCAATATTTCATATCTCAAACCTCAGTTTCTTCTACAACAATAGATAACATTACCTTTCCTAACAGGCTTTCTGTAAGATGGCTTAAAGGAAAATAGATTTGCCACATAGTAGGTATTCCATCAGTTAGTGAATACTCTTAAGATTTAGTATTTTCTTAGGAACATATTAACTATGCCAATGATTCTCAAAATGCAGTTTATAGACAGGGTTCTTGAGATACTTTTAGGGGGTCCACAACATCAAAATAATTTTCATAATAACACTTAGATGGTATTTGACTTTTTCAATGTGTTTTTACACTGACAATGAAAAAACAATGGTGGGCAAAACTGTGGTACCTTAGCACAAATCAAGGGAGTGACACCAAACTGTGTGAAAGTCTCCAGTGCCATGTACTCACTATAAAAATGTCCAGTAAAGATTGTCCCTGCTGAATCAGTAAAAAATACTACTTTTAATTAAACATGACTCTTGAGTACATACACCTCTTTTAAAACTCTCTGTGTGAACAAATGGGAAGTCTGCAAAAAGCACTCCTGCTGCATATGGCAAAGTATGATGGTTTTGCTGAGGAAAAAGCACTTGTGTAATTGTTTGCCATGTGTGCTGAACCAACAATTTTTTCAATGGAACACTGTTATTACTTAAATGACTGGCACACAAACAATGGCTATTTGGATTTAGGTGTCTGACAGAATTTTCTTCAAAAACGAATGAAGCAAGCCTGTTACTTCAAGGAACAGGTCTAAGAGTTATCAGTTACCCATGAAAAAATTTGAGTTTTCAAATAAAAATTAAAATTTTGAAAAATGTATTAGCCACCATGAGCTCAACAGCTTCCTAAAGCTTAAAAGCTTTCTTTTCTTTCTTTCTTTTTTTAAAATAAGATTTTATTTTTAAGTAATCTCGACACCCACAGTGGGGCTCAAACTCACAACCTTGAGATTAAGAGTCGCATGATCCACCGACCGGGCCAGCCATGTGCTCCCTTAAAGACTTTTCCAATGAGATTGGTAGTGATATTAACAGGTGATCTTTTTTTTTTTTTATATCAAATAATGGAATATGTCAACATTAGAAAATCTGCATAACTCAGAGGACCGATACTCTCTGAACAATGAATGCATGATATTATAAAATTATGCACTGGAAAAGGATCTATTTAAAGTGCAAGACAGATCAATGGATCTTACTGTAACAAAGTTACAAAATGTATATTTAAGTAGCTGTAGATTCCATATCAAAACTAACATTTAGAGGGGCACCTGGGTGTCTCAGTCGATTAAGTGTCTGACTTCAGCTCAGGTCATGATCTCTCAGTTTGTGAGTTTGAACCCCACATCAAGCTCTCTGCTGTCAGTGCAGAGCCTGCTTCTGATCATCTGTCTCCCTTTCTCTCTGCCCCCTCTCCTGCTCACGCTCTCGCCTTCTCTGTCAAAAATAAACATTAAAAATAATCTTTTAAGGGGCGCCTGGGTGGCGCAGTCGGTTAAGCGTCCGACTTCAGCCAGGTCACGATCTCGCGGTCCGTGAGTTGGAGCCCCGCGTCGGGCTCTGGGCTGATGGCTCAGAGCCTGGAGCCTGTTTCTGATTCTGTGTCTCCCTCTCTCTCTGCCCCTCCCCCGTTCATGCTCTGTCTCTCTCTGTCCCAAAAAAATAAATAAATAAACGTTAAAAAAAAAATTAAAAAAAAAAATAATCTTTTAAAACTAACATTTAGCTATCACTTATTGAGTTCCGATCTAGTATCAGAGAAGAATATTCACAATTATCTGAAAAGACTATTAAAATACTCCTTCTTTCTCCAGGAGGAGCCAGGATGTAGGCTTGGATTTTCTTCCTATACTTCCACCAAAATGATATATTCACAACAGGTGAATGCAAAAGATACGAGAAACTACTTGTCTTCTATTAAGCCAGACATTAAGGAGATTTGTAAAAGTGTAACACATCACTCACTAATTTTATTTTTTGTAAAATACAATTACTTTTAATTAAAAGGTGTTATTGATATCAACGTGTAATGGACTTATTATTATCTTAAGTAAACATTTAATTTTTTCTTGGGACACTTGGGTGGCTCAGTCAGTTAAGTGTCCGACTCTTGGTTTCAGCTCAGGTCATGATCTCATGATTCTTGAGTTCAGGCCCCACCTCTGGCTCTGTGCTGACAGCACAGAGGGAGCCTCCTTGGGATTCTCTCTCTCCTTCTCTCTGCCCCTCCCCACCTCTCTCTCTCTCTCAAAATAAACTTATAAATAAGCAAAAAATAAAAAAAAACTTAATTTTTCTCAATATTAATTTTGAATATGGCAAATGTTATTAGATATAATCCTTGTAGACAAAAGCTCTTTGGGGTCTTTGATGATTTTTAAAGAGTACAGAAGGATCCTGAGACTAAAAGGTTGTAAATTATGCAAAGTATACAGATAAAACTAATTTTCATAAATAATGGCAATTATTTGAAACAACTGAGAAACTCTCAAAGTGCTTTCTTCTGTGAAGTTTTAGAATCTTCTCAATGTTTCCCCTTACATAATTAAGAAAGCATATAGTGTTTCCTCATAAACAAATTAAAATGAAATATTAGGGCAATGTGCAAATGACAACTCCTATAAACCATCATAATTGATCACAGGCCACCTCTAACAAGCCATTGACACAGTACTATTATTTTAAGCTTAGTTGTCAGAATGTTTATAGGGCCCTTCTTAAATAACACTTTCTTTAAAAATATGAATTAGTTCTTCAAAGTATTTTTTATTCTGTAGCTAACTTTTACCCCTCTCCCCCACATTGCAGCTTGTCTTTTTTCCTCACTGTTAAATCACTGAGACTAAGACATTTTAAGAGTTCTGAATTGGAGACCAAGTTATGGGACTTAGGGCTAGTCATCAGGGGCTTTAACATTCTCTTTTGTAAAATATGAGAGCAACCCACATGAAAGACCTCTCAGACCCTTTCCAGCTCTTATGAACTGTCATCTTAATACATCACTAAGAACATTCAGTTCAATCACCTGAAGGATCCTTGTCCTGAATGTGACACACTTAATAATAAAACCTAAGTATTATAAAACTATAGCTTTATTATTTATATCTTTTAAAAATTAGTTTGTAAGGGGCGCCTGGGTGGCACAGTCGGTTAAGCGTCCGACTTCAGCCAGGTCACGATCTCGCGGTCCGTGAGTTCGAGCCCCGCGTCGGGCTCTGGGCTGATGGCTCAGAGCCTGGAGCCTGTTTCCGATTCTGTGTCTCCCTCTCTCTCTCTGCCCCTCCCCCCTTCATGCTCTGTCTCTCTCTGTCCCAAAAATAAATAAAAAACGTTGAAAAAAAAATTTAAAAAAAAATTAGTTTGTAAAATACAATGCTCTTGTATTTAAAAAATATTAATAACAGAAAAAAATTTTAAACACAAGAGCATTGTATTTTACAAACTAATTTTTAAAAGATACAAATAGTAAAGCTATAGTTTTACAATACTTAGGTTTTATTATTAAATGTTTATTTATTTTGAGAGAGCGAGCGAGTGAGCATGTGCATACAAGCAGGTGAGGGGCAGAGAAAGGGAGAGAGAGGAATCCCAAGCAGGTTCCACGCTGTCAGCATAGAGCCCAACTTGGGGCTTGATCTCACGAACCCATGAGATCATGACCTGAGCCGAAATCAAGAGTTGGATGCTTAACTGACTGAGCCACCATCCTGACAAGGCAGCAGCATAGAATACAATCATTGTAGTACAAAGAAGATATACACACACATCATTGAGTATTGCTTTATTGAGGTATAAGTGACCTACAATAAACCATACAGGTTTTAAAATATATAATTTGATAAGGTTTGAAATATATATACAAATACCCATGAAATTACTCAGTAGTTTTAAAAATATTTTAGTAATAATTGCTATTATTGAGAGCTTAACATATATTGGTATTATATGTGTGCTTTATATGCATTACTCCACTTAACTGGCACAATAACTCTGCTTGGTAAGTATTATTGTAATCCCCATTTTAAAGAGAAGGATACTGAACCTTACATAGATTAAGGAGCTTGCCCAAGGTCACAGAGCTGCTAAGTAGTGAGCCAAAACTCAAACTCAGAAGTTTTATCTCAGAAGCATTTAGAAATAATTCAATCCTCTCTCTTTCTCCCTCTGCCCCTCTCCCCTGCTTCCTTTCTCTCTCTCTCTCTCTCTCTCTCTCTCTCTCTCTCAAAAAACAAAAACAAAAACAAAAACAAAAACAAAAACAAAAATGGTGGGTAGGGGGGTATGCTTGACTGGCTCAGTCAGTTAAGCAACTGATTCTTGATTTCAGCTCAGGTCATGATCTCACAGTTGTGAGATCCAACCCTGAGCTGGGATCCTCTCTGGGCTCCTTGCTGGGTATGGGGCCTGCTTAAGTTTCTCTCTCCCTCTCCATCTGTCCCTCCTGCAAAAGCATGCGCATGTGCATGCTTGCTCCCTCCTTGAAATAAAATAAAATAAAATAAAATAAAATAAAATAAAATAAAATAAA